>NW_009953386.1:116790-138422 GCF_000747805.2 Chaetura pelagica
CTGAACTGGTTTTGTGAGTTGTGAAGTGGTCCTTGTGACCACTGAAGATGGCCAGAGCTTCGCAGAAGTTTGTGCATTTGCCTTTGGATGTTTTCAAGAAGTCTTGTTTTGTTTCTTGATTAATATCTGCAACCCTGAGAAATTACATCTGATGAGTTTTTATAAATACAACTGTTTATATCACCATGACAATCATCAAAGTCCTGTGGGTCAGTCAGAAATCTCAGAGTAGAAATGCGTTATCAGCAAAACCAAAGTGCTTGGCTGTACCATTGCTTTGACTTTCACAATGTGGAAGTAAAATAAGCAGGAAATAGATGTCCTCTCATTACTGACATGCTTTCCAAACAGAGAATCTGGTTTGGTTCAAAGTTTGCAAGAAGCTGTTATCAGTTGGACCTTTCCATTTCTGCAGTATAGGAAGTAAACATGCAAACTAGCAATTTTATAGCATGTATGTGCTCTTATTCTGATGATTTTGAATTGTATACGCTTGAGTTAACTTGTATTGAAGCAGAGGAATACTTAAATAAAATTTCTGATTGCCTGTGTACCACCTGTGGTTTCTTTAAATGCCACTGCCTCAAGTGGTAGTGATAACTTTTTATTGACCAATTCATAGCTAAATACATAGTACTGGCAAACTAGTGTCATTTCTCATGTCAATTGAAGGAGTACCCAGTGTAGAGGCTTGAATTTCAGTAGATTATAACTTGAGATCATGATTGTCACCTCCACAGATGCAAGTTTCTGAATAACTTCTTTACATGTAGAAAGGGGGATACTGAATGATCATCTGCACCTGTGTTGTGCTGGAGTTTTTTCACCTTCTGCTAGATATATAGCCTCTCATGCATGTTTACTTAAATGTAAAGATGAGTCAATTTTATAGTAAGGGTGGTCAATTCAATTAAAAGGTTACAGTACCAAAACAGTATGTTGAAGGTAACTGTAAGAAAACAAATGCTGTAAATCTTGCAGTAGTAAAGGGTGTTCACTGAACTGTTAAGGAAGTATAATGGAAGATGTGAGCCCAAATGGTTTGGTGGCATATGAATACTTTCCTGCCTGTATATTTGTTACTCAGACAGCATGTATTCTTAAGGCAACATAAGAAGAGAAAATGCTCTGCAACAGTGGGCTGTTCTTCAATGGCCTCGTCTACCAAATCTTGTGTCATGAAGTTTTGTATAAACTACTCAGAAAAACCCTAGCAGAAGGCTAACGTGAACATACAGAGGGGGTTATAATTGAGAATATTGCATTTAGAAATCAACAGCTATGAGAAATTGTCTAGGAAAATGCATGAACTGGGAAATGAGGTACTTATCTTGTGATGCCATACCCACCGACAAGTATTTCTTATAGTTGGAGTAGAGGAAGAACAGCATTTTCACCTCAGATTTCAAGTATTTTTTTCCTTTTGAGAATGAGTAAAAAGGAGAAAGTGAGATCCTGAATTTTCTGTTCTGACAGCTGTTGGCAGGGATCTGTCTCATCTATTACATATCCCTTAAAAGTAACTGATAGTCAAATTGAGCAGACTTGTTTTTCAAATCTGCAAAAAAAGCCATGAAGCATTCTGCTCTTCTCCACTCCTAGAATGATGCTTATATTTGACTTGGATTTGAAAGGTTAGCAACCTGTGTTTATTGAGCAAGCTTTGGTTCTGCAGCCTCAATACATCTGAAGACACTGGCAATTAATTCTGCAGCATAAAAATTACCAGAAATGTAAAGTCTTGGGCACAACATCTAAAACATTAGATTGTGTAAGATTTCATTTAGAATATGATTAATTTTTAAATTATTCCTACATATGGTATCCAACTCTTCCATTTGTTACCACGGAATATTACAATTTCAAGCTTTTATTGTGACACAGATTGGCTGTAGGAGAAGCAGAGCCGTGAGGCCTGCCACTTGTAGAATGGCAGTGAGCTTTGTAGACAGTTGCAGGTTGGGACCTGTGAGCTGCTGTTTGATTGTCTTGGAGTTCCTGCTTTTTAGATAGCTTCCTTGAAACTGTATATCTGAAACTCAGGGGCAGGAGAAAATTTTGTATTTTAAATTCCCAAAAAGGGCTATAGTTAAAAAAATAATTTATCCACACATTTGGAAATGCATCCGACTTTCATACCTTAAATTTAACTTGATTCCATTGCAAGAGAGGTCAACTTAGAAACTCTTCTGCTGGTTCTATCAATTCTGGATGACTGAGTCATGGTGACTCTTGTAGCATTTTTTGAGCCAAGGCAATTTTTTTAGTTTGCTCTTCAGTTGCTTACTCAGCTTTGATTATTCAGAGTTCGTTTCACAACACAGCAATTGAATGCTACACCTGGCTGTGAAGTTTTTGCATTAGGCTGGATAATGACATTAAACTTGTCCTCCTGTCTTTCACAGTTTTTTATTACATCCCCTCAGTAGCTGTGTTCATGAATATAGAATTTCTGTTGTATGTCAGTCTGGCATATCTGGTCCTTCCTGCAGGCTGCATGCCCAACATCCTTAGTCCCTTGCTGAATGAGAAGCAATTTTTTTACTTTTGTTAGATTTTTATTCGCTTTCAGCAGTCTTCACTTAGTTTCATTTCAAAGCAGTCTTGCAAGATGTTCTCTATCCAGTTGCACTTGGAGTTTCTCCAGGCCTGTTGCATATTTGCAAAACTGCTGTAAAAAACTGTGCCCCTCCAGAACCACAGCAGCATGTTTGTGTGAATCAAACCAGCCCTTTTTAGCTTCTTTTTCCCTTCTTCCTATTTATTTAAAGACAGCCCTTCCAGATGTTCTCTATCTGGCTGAAGGAGGGAGATCTTTGTCACTTAGCCCTGACAAAATGATATTCAATACAGAGAAATGCTGTCTTGGAGCTCCATCTGAAGAAATAATTTAACCCAAGTAACATTCCTCTTGAATACTTACACTATTACGGAAGGCAAATCACGTGCTGTGCTTTTTCCAAAGTTTGATCTTGAATGGTGACGATTCGTCCTTATTTTTAGCTCTTGCTAGCTATTTCAAACGTTAGGTTATCCCATCGCTGGGAATATCTCGACTGAGTAACCCGATATATTCATTAAAATTAATGCCCCTACTGGCTTTCAAGTGACATCTCCTTCAGAAGTGTGCTCAGTTTCTGAGGCAGGCACAGTGGCAGTGCAGGTTTCATCAGTGGTCACATAAAGGAGTTACATATGAGCAGGTATGAGCAGGTAACAGTTCAGAGAGCAGTCATATAGTCCTGTCCTTGGTGGAAGGATGAAACCTCCA
Organism: Chaetura pelagica; assembly: GCF_000747805.2. Classification (NCBI taxonomy): domain Eukaryota; kingdom Metazoa; phylum Chordata; class Aves; order Apodiformes; family Apodidae; genus Chaetura; species Chaetura pelagica. The sequence goes on from NW_009953386.1 coordinate 120,062, forward strand.
CCTCCTTCCTGGATCCCAAGAGAGTTGCAGTTGCCACTTCCCTATTTAAAATCCACTGTGCAAGTGGGATACTGCTGGATACAGCTCAAAAGAAGGAGCTTTCAGACCACAAGGGATTTTTTTTTAAGTTCAGTGAGGGTGGACTCCTCCATAAATCCTTGTGTGCACAGCCTGAAGTGCAGCAGCATTGTCTGTGGGACTGCTGTGCCCCTGCGACATCATGGGTGGTGGAGGATCCCTGCTTCTCCACCAGCTCTGCAGCACCCCAAAACCATCAAGGGAAAACTGGCTGGGATTTCTCCCCCTCCCTCAAAACTAAAACATCTTCAACAACAGTTCCCAAAGACAGCAGTTGCTCTTTATTCTGCTTGCAAAAAGAGAATCTGAGAAGCGTAATGGGTTTGTTTTTAAGGTAATAATTATCTTCTGATTAGTAACTTCCTCCTACTCCCCTCAAAAATTGAGGAAAAAAAATTAATTTCTATCAGAAGAATGAAGCAGCAATAATTGTCGGAGCAGCCCTGGGACACTGGGAAGACAGCATCTGCCAATCTGTGTTGTATTTACTAGAAGTATTTTTTTTTTTCCATATGCTGCAATCTAGAGTATGAAATGCATCAACCAACTTCTGAAAACTACAGGAAAGGGCTGGGTTTGTTTGTTCAGGGTTTTTGGGTTCCTGCTGGACTGCGCTGCTGTTCCTTGCAGTAAAAGTGCCGTTTTGTGGTAATTTAGGAGAAATAATAAAATTTTCTTCCTGTAGTTGTCTGAGTTAGCATGAGCAAGGGGACAAAATACATTAAAAGACAAATTCAATAGTATCAGGAATCCTACCCATGTGTAACTTTTAGGTCTCTGACAGTTTTATTGAGCTGAATGCTAAGTATAGACTGCAATTATAATATATGGCTCATGCTCAAATGTCAAGGTACTATTTTGAGCTCAGTTTTTGAAATAAAATAAATTCAATCGCAGTAGTAAATGGGAAGAGAGGAGCCATCTCTTCCGGTAGAATAAGCAGTAGGAGAGTGTGTTTCATTTTATTGGATGTGGTCCTGCTCTGAGGACCTGCCTGCATCTGACACGTGCTTTCACATGGGTCCTCTCTCCTTACCCCTAAGGGAAGTCTCCTGGCATTTTTTTCCCCTGATGTCCCTCCACATCACAACTTGGCTGTTTCTGTGCCTCACATAATTCAGCACTTCCAGTGCTTGCAGGCAGGCACTGTAAAGACATTGATGAGCAATTATATTTATGACAGTGGTGACAATGGGTTTCTCCCTGTTCCTGACGTGTAGCTGCTCTCATGTTTGTGAATAGAAGAGATTGCTATATTTAGTTGGCTTTCATTTTGCTTGACAAGGGAGTGTTTTTGAAATAAACTGTATATTAAATGGGTAAGTTTATTTTATTTTCCACCACAGACCTCTTGAAGTACTATTCCAAAGCTACCCCATGTTTACTGCTTGAAATGCCTACGCTGTGAATTTTTTTAATAACTATTTGGCACAACTTTCTGAAGAGATGCAGGCATGTTTGCAGAAATATTAATTATGCCATCTGATAAGCTATACACACCAGACTTTCTGGAGCACATTTTCATTTAAACTTGCATGGTTTTCCCAGACAAGGTCACTATGCCACTGCAACCATGGCTTTCTAGAGACTTCTGTTTTAAATAACTACCTTTTCCTGTCTCTAGTTCAGTGGTTACCAGCCGGAACTTCTGAACCATAAGTGTCCCCTAAGTTTTTTAATTTATTTTTATATTTTGGCAAACATTTGGCAGTATCAATGGTTATCAGAAAGGACCTTTATTCCCCTGGGGGTTATTGAGAGGCTTCCTCTTCCTCTGATGTTGCAGCAGTGTGAGTTTGTTCATGAATAACTCAGCACAGTTTTGCTCAGTGAAGCCAGGTGTGGGCAGCAGCTGTCCTTAGTACTGGGCTGTTACTAAGGTGTCTTTTGGAGCTGAATACCAGTCCTCTTTCTCCTATGAAAATTTGATTGCAACAACATAAAATGAAAAACTTTATGAAATTTGTAATAAAATTCAGGGCTTATTCCAGGTTCATGTATCTCCTCTTGTTTGGTAAGAATTATGTTATTGGGAGCCTGTAGCTTTTCTTTGATTGACTGAAATATATACCATTACCCTACCATCATAAACTGTGTTCCTGGAATAAAAATTATTTGGGGAGCTTAATGTATTACAGATTAATGTCAAGGAGAAAATTTCCAGAAAATACTTGTGAAACCGGTTCAGTTTTTTTTTTTTCTTAAGAGAATCAAAGCAGTGTCTGTCTTCTCAGCAAGTGTATCCTTTAGTTAATCTTTGTAGATAATGTTTGCTTATTTGTATCTAAGAGATGATGATGACAATCAGGAATAAAAAGCAAGACTAGTTTACCTGTTGTCTTCAATTGCAGGGAGATCCCTTGTAGATCCATGTAGACCCTTTTAATTCATTAAGAATTTAGTCTTCATTCCAGATGCAGTTGATTCCATCAGACAAGTACATTTTTATTATTATAGTACTTACTCTGGTTTGGTTCTTATTGGTTTTGTTGTTCTGTTTTTTTTAAATGTGCACAATAAAAAAACCCCAACTTATTCCTTGACAATATCAGCTTCATAAGACTGTCCCCAAGAAGTAGAATAGTATGAGTTCATCTGCATGAACCTGAATAATTCAGTATTGGACCCTGTATTTCTTAAAATCTCTCTGACCTTTGCAAGATCTGGTGGGATCTCACCAGTGTACAGAAATACCTGAAGGGAAGGTGTAAGAGGGAGACAGGCTCATTTCTGTGGCATGGCATGACAGGACAAGAGGCAGTGGGCACAAATTAAAACACCAAATTCAGTTAGAACACAGGCAAGTGTGTTTTACTGTGATGATGGTCAAACACTGGGACAGGTTGCCCAGAGAGGTTGTGGAGTCTTATAGAATCATAGAATCATAGAATCTTAGGGGCTGGAAGGGACCTCGAAAGATCGTCTAGTCCAACCCCCCTATCCTTGGAGATACTCAGAAGCCATCTGAACATGGTCTCGGGCAACCAGCTCTGGGTCCCTACTTGTGCAGGGGAGCAGATGACATCCAAAGGCCCTTCTAACATCAACCATTATGTGATTCTTTGAAACCTCTTTCCAAGGAACGTCTGCTTCATAGTATTTTCAGACTTGATATAGCAAGAGCTGCTTGTTTTATGGACTGATTCTGCCACAAATATGCAGAGTAATTATGCTTCTCCATTTAATTTCAAACAGAAAGAGCCGTCACATTCATGATTTTTTTCAAAGGAGAGGTTTGCCCAATTTTTGCAATCACTTAAATGATTTCTGTTACTCACCAAGGTTACTTGAATGTATTCCTAATCTACTGAAAGCTCAGTGTGAGTCACTGAGGTACAATTTCAAAATCATGTAGCAAACAGTGTTGGTGCATGATGGTAGGGAGAGAGATCCACTACAGGGGCTCTTCAGATGTGACAAGTGCTGGCACAATTTTGTAGCTTATCACTTTATTCATTCCACACTTTTCTTCTGGATTGTAATTTGAGTTTGACATGGTCTTCAAAGCTTCCATTCTTCTTTCTATATAATTTTCTTTCCTCTTTTTTTCTTTGATCTGCCTTAAGGACAAATTAAAAGCACAATTTGGCTTTACAATCCAGAGAGAATGAAGTAAATACACTGAGCAGCTAATATAAGTCACTTTTCCTTTTGTACAGTTATTTTGTGTGTCAAAGGCTGCTATGTAACTGAAAGGTCAGGCCATCCCTCCTTCCAGCTAGTACCATCCCTCTTCAGTACCACCTTTTATAAGCATTCATGAGACCTTAGGAGCTGTTGTTTAGATGCCTGTGCTTGAGCTTTGGAGTTGCTCCCTTCCATCGTCTGGAGTAACAGCTGTGTCTTCAGTGAAATGTATGGATAGATATTGTCCATGGGTCCTTCCATGAAATTGCCCTTGCCTGTCTAATCTGAATTCTCTCTAATGCTATAGTCAGTCCTTGAATAAAGTTGTTTGCACTGTGTAGGCTCCTGTTCTGAGTAGCCTTTGGAACTGAGCCAATTTGCTGAATTTTGACTATATATAAAAAATAAATTTTTTTTGCCACTTCTTAGGTGGGGTATTAAAAGAATTTTTAGAGGAAGAGGGTGGTAAAGAAAGTAAACACGCTTTTGAAAAATTCCTGTTTCTATTAGGGAGGCCTGAAAAATTAGCCTTTAGAAATGTCAGGAGAGCAATACAAGTTACCCATAATTTTTCAAGAAGTTCAATTAACTAATCAAAAGAAATTCCAAGGTTTTGAAAATTGCTTTTATCTTGAATCAGGATGAAAATAATACTCGCAGGTGTGAGATACCCTCATCTCTTAGAACTGGGAAGCTTTGAGAGCAATGGTTATCAAAGCTCTGCAGTCTGGCAGCTGGGTGGCCAGTGCTCTGAGGGGAGCCAGTTCAAGACCAGAAGGGAAAAGGCACATTTGCCTTTCCACTCTTCTTTTACTTTGAAATTTGAGCAAAATGTAAGACACCCTCTTCTCTGCCACCTGAAAGCCCAGAGTTTTCAGACAGGCACCAAGAAGTCTTTTGTCAGCTCTGAAGGTAACCCTTGGCTTTTGGGTAGCTGGGATTTAAATCCTAATTAGTGATAGGAAGGTAGGAGTGATGTGATCATTCTTGCACAACTTGTCAGTTGAATCTGTTATGCAAGAAGCAACTGTCCGAACAAGATGTGGGGTTTTATTTCCTCTGCTGCTGCTGTTAATGTAAAAGACTGCTTTGTCTGTAAATACTTTAGTTGGTTGTACAGGTAGTATTTTGAAGAGTAAAGAGAAACCAAGTTCCTTTCATAATACCTCATAGTTTCTTTGTTGCACAAATTTATTAAACAGTGATACTTGCTCATCTACCCCCTTACCTGTCCCTTTAGAGCACACTAGTGTAATTTCCTGATGGTGACTGTAAGTTCACTGATGGTTACAGTGCAGTCTCATAAGATGAGGCAATAACATTAGGCTAATCTGTATAGAGACAGATTTGTGACAGGGGGAGAGTAGCATGACTACAAGGCTCCTACAGGACGAACCTGAGCTCAGCATAAAGGAGAAAAAGTGGATACCCAGTAACTGGGTGCGAGCAGAAAACAATGGGATTTGTTGAACATCCTTTGCAGTTTTTTATATATAGGTAGAAGGCAGTGGGTCTCTTAAGCTTATTGCTAACTGAACAGAAAACACTAGTGCCATATTGTCTGGCTTGTGCCCTAAAGGGATTTCCAGAATCCGTAAAAAAAAATCTATCCACTCCTTCAAATAGATGTGATTTGACTGTGATTTATTTCTTATGCATCTACTAATTTGCATGTATAAACAACATCATGCAAATTCTGTGAAAGAGGAATATAAATTAATAAAGGTAAACCAGGGGTGGTGTGCATATTGGGTGCTTCCAGGTTGGGTTTTAAAGTAAATCTATCTTCTACATGAAAATATTGGGGGAGGGACACCAGAAACCACTACCAAGATCCACATGTTTCTTATCATGGGGGGAACCCTGTGTGGCTCTCCTCAGCAATAAGTGCCTGACCTTTTAAGCTTTTCAGAGGGCTAGAGGGCTGTTGTTCATGACTCATAAAATGCAGTCTGTACTACTGGTCTGATCCTTAAACAGCCATATGCAGGGAGCTGCAATCCCTGCATAAGTTCAGCAGTGCTCTTTTATAGCAGTCTAATTAGAGCAAACTCTCTTCCCCATTGAAGTATCACTAAGTTTGAGAAAGATGCTTGAATTTTGTGGAAAACTGTAATAATAACTGTAAATAAAGATAATTAAATTTTTGACACTGGACTTTGAACATGAACTGAATTGCTAGCAAGAGACTTCTGAATAAAGAAATAAAGAGACTTCTGAAGTTGGAGCAAGGACCAGAAAGATGATTAAGGGTCTGGGCCATCTGTCGCAGGAGGAGAGGTTGCAAGAGCTGGGACTGTTCAGCCTGAGGAGAGAAGGTTGGGGGCGGGGGTGGGGCAGGAGTGGTGGGTCTCAGCAATGTGTATGAATGCCTGCTGGGAGTGAAAAGCAACAGCATCCAGGCACTTTGATGGTACAAGAAGCTACAGCACAAAGTAAAACACATGAAACTTTATTTGAATGTAAGAAAACATTTTTTTTTCTGTGAGGATGGTCAAAGACTTGAGCAGGTTGCCCAGAGAAGTTGTGAAGTCTCCTTCTGTGAGCATGCTAAAAACTTAGCTGGACATGGTCTTGGGCAACCTGCTCCAGCAGATCCTGCCAGATGAGGGGATCAGAAGCTCCCAGGAGGAGGCCTCTTCCAACATAAGTGGTTCTGCAAAAGTTTTGGTTTTTTGTTTTCAACAGTATATTAACCTACTAGTAACACAGATTGACTTTAGTTGTCTCAATATGTAATAGGTTATACTGTGGTTTTTGTTACCATATGAATATGAAGCATATCTAAAAAAAGTTGCCTTTTTTCTCTCTCCTTTCTAGGTTCTGGGAACGCCTACAAGGGAGCAAATTAGAGAAATGAATCCAAACTATACTGAATTCAAATTCCCCCAGATTAAGGCACATCCATGGACTAAGGTGAGTCTATGAACTGAATAATCAAGATATATGGGCTGAAAGTAAAAATTCAAGGAATTTGATTTGTTCAATGGCTTGGTAGTTTTCAGTGTAAAATGTGTGCCTATAACTAAGCCAGGACCTGGTAACTTGATTTAGAGAAGGAGAAGAAGGTAGTGGAGCAGTGCACTGTAGTATCTATTGGTTTGGGTTTTTTGAGGTTTGACTATAGGTGTTTCTTTCTTTTTCTTTTTTTTTTTTTTTTTTATAATGGTGTGTGTTCAATAGCAGATTACAATTTATCTAAAAACCTATGTTCTATAAATTGTTGTGCATAGAAGTCACTTAAAAGTGAGAAAGTGTTCCAGTGAAGTGTGTGACACTTTTGTAATGCTATTGCATAACGTGACAAAGAGGGCTGACAGTCACTTTCTTAACTAGTTCTCTCATAGATATTACCATGTTTGCACTCCTGTAAGTGTGCTGTTGAGGTGTTGTTCTTGTTTTTTTTCTTCAAGTTACTTCTTAAGACTTCTTGTTAGCTAGCTTGCACAAGGAGACACTATTGCAGAGCATGCAGACAATATTAGAACCTCCATGATCAAAGAGGAAACTGCTAGCATTGAAACAAATACATTGCCACACATGCTGTCTTCCATATGTCAAGGAATGATGAATATTTGACTTGGGATAGAGCAACAGTAATTTAATTAGCTTCTTGGGTGTGCATAAGTTAAATGTTGAGTATTAAGGAATTGAAGCTTGGGTAGTTAACATTTTGCTGCTTGAGAAATCTCTGATATAGCTGCAGTATATTCTTATCATAACTTAAGGTCTCAGGTTTCCTTTTGCTAAGAAAATAGTGTAAATGCATGCAAGAGTTGCATTCTTAGTTGAGCAAATGTCCAGGTCAGATTCTTTGGATCAAATGGTCTTTCTTTGTAGTGGTACAAACTTCGGATAAACTAATTAGAGCTAATTGATAGCAGGCCACATACCTGATAGGTACATGCCAGATCAGACATTGCCAAATCACTATCTTTGTGACAAGTTCTCCAGTGGGTTATGCACCACTTTAATTCTCCTTTTCTGCACTAATCCATGGTGTGCATTTCCATATCAGAGTTTCTTTTTGTGTGTTGGCTAACTGATTTATGAGAGGTATGAGAGGTCAGTAAATCCAGTGAGGCTTTTTAATACTTTATGTTACCAGGAGAAAAAGTTAGGGTAAATTAAATCCCTGGGAGTTTCTCTCTTGAGTTTTGAATTGCATCATGGTACAAGTCACAAGAAGTAACTTCTAGTAAGTCACTAATAAGTGACTGAATAAGTTTCTAAATCAATCCAAAAGCCTTATAGCACTGAATATTAGGGTTGCATTTGGATTCCTGCAGTGAAGATGGTTGGATTAGAGAGGGTTAAATTAGTATGCCATGGAGTAGGAGCACAGAGATGTACTGTAGGACATGGAGTTAAGTGTCTAAGCTAGCTACACAGCTTGTCTTCTGCCTGAATAACCTGAAGGATCATCTGTATGTACTTGATGGTCTCTTAGACCACAAGAGACATCTTTGGCAAATAGAAAAAAACTTCAAGAAAAAACTGAGACTTCTTTTTATTTATATGAATGTTTTTTTGGTCATTCTAAAGGATCACAAATTAAACCTCGTCAATTATAAAGAATTGAGATGAGCTCGTTGGAAGATCAAATCTGCCTTTTCCATTAGGGTACATTAGCTTTGGAGAGTTGTGATTGCAGCATAGCCTCTCATTCTCCAGTCATTCTACACACAACTCTGCCTGACATTAGCTGGGTGTCAAATAGCATTTAAGCCAGTTTATTACAATTGGGCTATATGATTCTTCATCCAAATACAGTGTTGATATTAATTCATTATGTGAAGGAAGACAATGTTAAATTATCAAGGGTCTTTCTTATGTTAGGAGGGAATTCAAGCTAACACTAAAAGTATTTTTCTGTGATGCAGTAATAATATGAGTTTTCGATGCAAACTGTATTCTCAGACTGGTGTTTCAATCTTTTGACAATTTGACATTAAAATTATTTTGTCACTTAAGAGCCAAAATTTCTCTTTATAAAATACATAGAAGCCCCTCTCCCTCCCATACAGGTCTCTGTTGCCCAAGCATGTGTTTTTCTACCAGTTATGTGTGTGATGCAGATGATGATGGGAGTTCAGTGCGTCCCTGGCTAGCAAAAGAGAACCTGAACTTCCCAGGAGTCTTAAACTTTTCTTCCAAAACAAGACTTGTGCCTTCTGCCCCTCTGTCCCCTTCTTGCCCAAGGAGGGATCTGGGACATTCTCACTCCTTGGAGATTCCTCTTCAGAATACAGGAGTATTTAGTTTGGTAAGGTAGCTGTTGTTTTCATCCAGACCTCCATTTATTTTCACTTAATGCAGAACAATTTGTATTCAACGACATGCATTCTACTCCCTTGGTCTGTGAGTAAGCATTAAGTTGTAAGAGAAACAAGGTTTTCCAGAGCTGGGAGTATCTTTTGCCTGATTCATACAGTGAGAGAAAGAGGGCAGACTTTTAGATACACAATCATGTATTCTGGTTTATCTTGGGTCAGAAAACCTGTGCATTTTTTCTAGCTTATCAGCTCGTATAATGGAAGTTACAACCCTTTCTGGGGTCTTGGCTGCTGCTACTTTTACTAGGTCAGAACTTTCCTTCTGTCTCTCAGCCACCTCAAATGCTTAAGCCATCTTACTCCTTGGAAGTGCAGTCTGATCTCTGCTACTAATCTTTATACTTGTTTCTCTTCCCTTAGTAAGCTTCATGTATACTTAAACAGTGTGACTGGAAAACCAAAAATAAAATCTGATGCCAAGTGCAAGATAGTACATCACAGGGCTGTTGAAGCTCAGCTTTGATTGTTAGCTTTCTCTAATGCTTTCAGCCCTTTTGGAGGGTGCTGGGGAAGTGGGGTGGCTGACAAAGGGTCTAAGCACATGCTTCAAAAGCTTGTGTTAGATAGACATTGCTTATCATGGCTCTATTACAGCTGGCCTTCATTCAAGCATTACTCAGATGCTACCTTCAGATCTCAAATCCTTTGGGTTATGAAAAACAAAAACTGTGCTGTAATTATTTCTGAAATATTAAAAATTTCCAACCCTGATGGCCTGCCTTTCCCCTTGCATCCAGCTAATAAATGATCTAATTTGAGTAAGGTTGTGGTAAATGTAACATGTATATGTAGTTTAGGCCTCTTCCGCATGGGTAAGAGACTTGCTTGAATTTTTTTCCTTATCCAAGGTTACTTTAGATGCTTGCTGGTAATGGTATTGTAGTGAACTGACTTATCTACAAGCATACCCATGGTTTGTGATGACAGAACAACACAGCAGGTTATATCAGCAGAGGCTGTTTTTTTCAGTCAAATCATAACCTCTGACTTGTCTCCATTGTATAGACGGAAGCAATTTCCACTGTAGGCAGCTCTTTTAAAATGGACAGTGCATCTCCTCAGTGTGCTGTAATTTAGGGGCCTTTGTTTATCCTGTTCTGAAGATACTTGCAAGATTGTTTCCACATGCAAGCACTTCTTAAATATACAGTTGGTGAGATAAGTTTGAGTGTGCTCAAAGTAATTACTTCATCCATCATACGCAAATCTATAGCTAGCTGGTGTCTGAATCATAATTTCCAAGTCAGTGTTGAGATCAACGAAGACAGGAGTCATTTGTTTAATAGTGGAAGGAAGAGAGAGAAAAGCTGTCACGTCTAGATCGGTTTTTAACATCTCTGCCCTTCTGCAGTGCACTCTTGTGGATGAATACATGAGAACTTCTCTCTGCAGCACTTGGCCATCACAGTGGAGCTGCAGCAGATTAGGAAAGGGTCCCTCCCAACTTTGTAAATGCTTCTTTTTTTTTTTTCTTCTCATGACTTGCACTGTTCAGAATGCCCTTCTGTGCATGTCTTCAAGCCAAATTACTACAGTAGGGGAAAACAGTGTCTAAGACAAAACTTCAGGCTTCTGTTCATCCCTTCTGGCACTCTTCCAAAGCAATTGGCCACTCCTGGCTGTAGCTGAACACACAACTGTAGCTGAGCACGTAGAGACATAGTTGGTTGTATTATAGAGTATAATATTTGGATATTGACTTTAGGATCCGTATTTATGCCTATATTATGAAATAACTTCTGCTAATATTATAAATTACTTAGCAAGTATTTTAGTCTGAGTGTCCTCTCTGTGTGTATATTCTTTGTTTACATTTTGCCATACTAGTCACTTTACCTCAAATGTTAAATTTCTCTGTGGTTGTAGCAGGCAGTCCTGTTATCTTCCCCACACTCTGGGAATGGGATGTAAAGAGTCTGGTCTCTCTCATGAACATGTTTTTCCACCCTCCAGAATCAGTTTCATGCCTTCATCATGTCCTCCTCCTGCTCTCCTGGTTTTTAAGCAGACTGTTTTGCTTGTAATGCTTCCAAAGTGACTGCTCATACTGTAGGTTTGAGGAAGAATACCAAACAGTAAAATGGATAAATAGACAGGATGTTTTTTCACTTGTAATTATAACTGATGACAAAAGAAAGCAAAAACTCTTTTGTCAGGAATCTTGAGTAAGTGAACTTGCATTTTTAATTAAAGCTGAAACTGCAAAGCCTTCTTTCTGAGATACGGGTCTGATCTTTTGTAGAGCTACAAAGGTACAGCGGAGAAGACATGTTTCTTAAGGTGCAGTTTCAAAATGGGCATAAAAGTTCAGTAGGAAGCAGTCAGTTCTCCACCTCCCAACTGCATATTCCCTTCAGCATTGTTGTTTGTATAGTAGCAAAAGCCTTTTGAATAACATGAATGTTCAGGATTTGGATCACCATACTTAACCTGTCTGACCATTCAGCCCCAACTGCAAGTGTTGGAATAAGGCAACAAGAGAGACCTGTGTAGCCAGGAGAAGGGAAGAACTGTCTTTTTTCCAGCGTGAACTGGAGGTGATTTGTGCCTGTTGTAAAACCATGCCCCAACCTCTTTCTGAAGAGTGCTGTTATGTTTTTCATTTGCTGGGTAATGACTTTCCAAGCAAAGAGTGAAAACAGCTTTGCTGGAGACCAGCTTAAAAGAAAAAAAAACAAGTTTTTCTGGCAAGTTCATGTTTCCCAGCTCCTTCTGCAGGAGTAGTGATTTTTGACAGTGTAAATCTCTTACCTCCATTTAAAGCCTGAGAAAAGAAGCCAGGTTTGTTGGGTGGTAAATTACGTTGCACTGTCCAATTTGTATGCAGTAAAGAAAGTACTGCTTAACAATGAATGAGCGAGGGCTAATGTAACATTCAGAGATTATTTGCATCAGTGCAAACACAGAAATCAAATGCTAAGTTTAACATGTCTTCTGCAACGTACCATCTGTTTAGCCATCCCATTGCAACACATCTGTCTAGGCTGTTCATTGAGACAGAGTGCTTCCAGAGGTAGACAACTGGGGGTTCTTTCTGAGAAGAAAGGGAGCTGTTTTATTCTACTTAGCTTTGTTGTTTTCCTTTAGAGCTTGATAGAAGTAGAGCACATGCACTGGGTAATAAACTCAAGCTCCGTTCTGTCTCTGCTGGGTCCTCAAGGATAGGAACCCAGTAACAAGTGTGTGGTCTCAAAAAGAAGTAGCTTTGGAGACAGGTTCCTGGTCTTGTTCCCAGTACTGTGTTGGCTCATTTGTAAGCCACTTAACCCTTCTGTCTTTATTTCATTTTTCCCTATCTAAGTGCCACCTGACAGGGATTCTTGACTTATAAAGTGTTTACTGTTGCTGTGCTGCTTTTTAGACAAAAGGTAGGGTGACTTAATATGATATTAAATTTGAGGGGAGGGAGGGTGGGCGGCTTAAATATATTTAAAAGAACTCCTAGCACCAGTGCCTCTCTGGTGAACTTTTAAACTTCATTGGTATCACATGAGTTTTATGCACTTCAAAATAGTGAAATGGCATATTTCAGAATTCCTGTTCTGAAATTCTCAGACCCTTGAAACAAGACTTGTCCCAAGGGCAGAGCTTCAGCTGCAATTTTAGGTTTCCTTGTGTCAGGTGGAGCTCAGTACATACATTGTTGTCTTGCATGCATATTCCCTCTCCGTTTGTGTTTATGGACATGTCACGTCTATCATAAGGCCTATTATGTTAAACTTGCCTGACTGAAATATTGCTTCATGTTGTAATGTCATGGTAATAGTATTTTTTAAAAGTTGATTTGAGGGTCGTGTCCTACAGCTGACAATTTTGCTTGTAAACAGTACAAGCTTTTGGTTGAAGGGAGGAGCTTTCTCTCTTATCTAATGTTCATATGCCATCAAAAATGTGCTTACAAACTGAAAGGAGATGTGCACAGACTGTCAGGCTGAATTGGTGGTGTGGGTGGTTCTTGGCAAAACGTATGAGCCTCTGAAGCTGGCGAAGAAATTTTTAACCGTGGTGTCACAAACTTGATGCGTTAGCAACAGATGTCGTTTTCATAAGCCTCTGCTCTCTTAGGGAGCACAGCATGCGAGGGGTATTCACAATCTGCATGCAAAACACACAGTGGTTGATGGCATGAAGTCATGTCTTTTAATACACGCTGGCTAGAGGAGCACCTTGGTGTAACATTGTGAAGCTTTGGCTTTGGGGCTTAATTAGACCAAGACGACAGAGCTGCGTGTTGTGCATGGAAAGTCTGTTTGAAGAATGTCAATGAACTGAAAGTCAGAGCAGCCATTATTTTAAAACAATACTTAGCTCTTACCCCATGTGGTTTTATTTGAGAGCTGAATGCTGATGTGAGTGAAGTGAAATATGAGAATCCTGTGCTTTCCATCCTTTTTCTTTCTTCTTTTCCATGCGCATAAAAAAAAAAATTAAAATAAAATTCAGAAGGGACGTGAACTCCACTACATTGGTAGGAACTATTTGAGATTAGTAAGGTAAAATGTGACTGCTCTGCTAGTGCACAAATACTTCATCTAAATTTAAGTCACTTGGAGATGAGAGGCCTGTAGCGCACCAGGGGCAGTTAAGTCTGGCAACTGTTTTTAAAATGTTGAAGATGGTGGTAGTTCCTGAAAAATTAATGGGCAGTAAAATAAAATAATAATAAAAAAAACATTTATATCAGTGTAACTTAAAATGAGAGAAGACTGTGTCTGGCCTTGCTGAATAGCTGTTACAGTCTTGTCAGCATTTCATCATCACCAGAATGCCCGAACAAAGAAAGAACTTGCACTGGTCCCTCAGCATTTTGGTGAGGTATAGATTTATTGGGATCTGAGGGAGGTGGGGGACCAAAAGCTGTGGCTTTGCATGAGTCGGCATTTCCATTTGACATGATCATTCAGAGATTTTTGTGACTCATCCAAAAAAACCCAACCAAATGAAAACACAGCAATCTGGGTCTCAGCCTGAAATTCATTTGCTTCGCAGAAACAAAAGGTTTTGAGTTATGCAAGTGCAAATTTTCCTTGAAGAATATTGTATGTAAAGCCTTTTTTTTTCTTTTTTTCTTTTTTTCTTTTTTTTGCATTTGTTTATCTCCAAAACAGGTTCATTTTTTAAAATGAAAACTTGAGCCTTCGGTCCCTCCTGTGGACAAATAGCCTTACACAAGGTCTTGTTTCATTTTAGAAAAATGAATTGCTGCGCCGGTGGGGTAGTATTTGATTGCTTTAAAAGTTCCTGTCAGTGTTTTATTTTTGTTTTTCGTTTGTGGACTTGCTGTGCCTTTTGCCCGGCCATATTTAGTCTGCATACTAAATGTTAGTCTGCCCAAACACTTTACTTTGTGCACTTAGCTTTTTTTTTCCTTTTTTTTTGTTTTTCCTTTCTCCTTTTTTCTTTCTTTTTAAAATTTATTTTTCTTTTGCTTTCACCCAGATGTATTTTAGACCAAGACAGACTTTGCTCCGATGGGCCGGATTTTAGTCCGTGCACTAAATTTTAGTCCGCAGACTAAAAATAACCCGCGGATTATTTACTAAATTGATTCCCTCACTGAGAACTACAGAGACCTTAAAACTCCTGATGAGCTGTACACGCGAGGGGCTTCACGGCACACGAGTCCCACCGTCTGTCCGTCCTCCCAACCCTTCCCACCACGGAGCGCCGGCCCGGCCTTTCCTTGGCATCGGCTCCCTGCGGCGTGGAAGCGCTGGCATCCCCGTTGCCGCGGGCGGCAGCGTGTAGTTCTCGGTGGGCGAATTGGGCAGCTTTCCCGGTGGAACTGTGTTGAATGGGAAGAGCTGGAAGACCGCAAGGGGGTTACGCTTTTATTTCTTAGGGCATGATTCCAAAGGGAGGTGGGAGGGGACAAATTGAGAGGAAAAAAAAAATTCTTAAGTAACGGGTGCAACGGGTATGAGGGGGAATAAACCCACAATAGAGAGAAATTCAGTCCATACCCGCACTCCTGAGGTGGTACATCTAGTTCCTGAAGAATCCTAAAGAGATAACGCCAGCAGACAAAATCCAGTGGCAGGGGAAGTCAATCCAAAATGGAGAATAATCCGCGGCGGCCTGAGGCACTCGTAGCTCATGCAAATTAAAAACATCCAAATTCAAAGTACAGATCTCGGATTTTTTACCTTCTCTTCGCACCAATTAAAAATTGCTAGGGGTTTGGTTTTGTTTTTTAAAAAAACAAAACAAACAAGCAAACAAGAAAAAACAAAATGCAAAACTGACCCAAAAATTTGCATTGTATCTCTGGGACAGATTTACAAATGGGATGCACCTTTGGGGACAAACTAATCTGGCCCCATTGTCTGTGAACACTTATATCCAGGACTGAGGACTGAAAATTCTTTATGATGGGAATTTTAATTACCCTTTTAGTTCAAGTTAGAGTTTTGATTTCAATTTTTTTTTATTTTTTTAGTAAATACACTGGCATTGGAACATAAATTTAATACAGAAATGTTTCTATACTATGCCTCACCATTGCACAATCAATTTTTTGGCATACACTGTGGTGAAGTTGGACTTGCTGCTATGGAGACTGATGTTTAAAGTTTCTAATTGTATAAACATTTTCTATGTCCCCCACACCGTGGATTTCTTATAATATTGGCTATATTTTTCCTTGCTGGACTATTCTCTTTTGGATTGACTCCCCCTGTTTGGATTATTTCACTGCATTATCATCTTTAGGACTCGTCAGGAACAGGACATTTCACCTCAGGAGTACGGGTATGTACTTAAAACATTTTTTCAAATTACTAGGCCTAGCTTTGAAAAAGAAAAAAAAAAAAAAGAGAAATGCCAGAAGTGGAATATTTGAGTTCAAACTGCATCCTTGAGGCAGCAGTCAGGCAAATATTGTAATACAAGGTGACAGAGATGAGGTGGGCACAGACCTGTAACTTGCTTCATGCATTAGTCACTGTTTGTTGCAGGGAGAGGCTGTGTGAGGCCTTCCAAATTACTCTTTACTTTTTCCCTCCCTGGTTTGAAGTAGTTAGGGCAGACATAGGGAACTGTCTACCTGAAGATCCAAAGGCAGGCGGAGCAGCTCTCAACAGGATTTAGGAAACAGATGTTAGAGTTTTGCTGGCTTGAAAATAAGGAGTTTAAGAGCGGATAGTAAGAGTACTTCTTTTACAGATGGCAGATTTGTGACTTTCTGCCTACTAATTTGCTCAAGATAAGGGCTTGTCATCTTTGCCTTCAGGAAAAAAAATAATTTTTTTTCTTTTTAAAATCTGTATAGTAGCTAATATGTGAGCTGTCCTGAGGGAAAATCACAGCTAAGAGTCAAGTACTTAAGTTTTAAGCTGTTGTAAATCAAGCCTGTTAAAACATCAGTGAGAAGGTACATGAGGGAGACCTCAGTATTTTATCTTCATGTTAAATACCAAGCAACTTCACTCCTGTGGTTTTACCTCAAGACATGCTCATTTGTGCTCCTTACCATGGGGTAAAACAAAACCCAACCTGCTTTCTTGGTTTTGGGTTTGGTTTTTTTTGCCTTTTCCCCGGGCTTCCCCCCCTGCCTTTATAATTGGAGGCAGTCTTGCGTTTTGTTCTGGTCAGGCTGTGACTTGAGAGTCATACTTGCATCCACTTTGTGCTGCAGTCAGCAATCTAAGCTCTGCAGGCAGCAGGTCTTGGCACCGAGCAATTTCTGCTGCCCCTCTCTGTGATGGTGCATTCATGGCACAGTGGTCAGCAGAAGTTCTTTGCCAGCAGCTGTCGCAGCAGCTTTGGCCATAGCATTGAGCTAAAGCCTTCCCTTTTGTCATTATAGGCCTCCTGTGAAAACTTTTTTTTGTTTGTTTTCAGACACCTGGTAGTAGAAATATATTCTGCACATTTGGTACCTCACCCTTTGACTCCCCAAGTCAGGATTCCCTGCCACACTAGTTACTGTGGCACACACTGCCGCAAACCCTGAGCTCCTGACCCAGCTGAGCACCAACAGGATAAAATTTCAGTCCCTAGAGAACCTAGCATTTGTGTTTGATTCTCATTCACAAGAGCCTATGTCTTTGGTTTAAAACCTACTTAAAGGGGTGCCTGTGCAAGTTCCTTATCTGCAATTAATTAGCATGTCATGCACTGATTTTTTTGTTGTTGTTGTTGTTCCTTGGTGCTGTGTGGCTTAGGTTCACCTGCACTGGTGTAGAAGCATTTTGGATTAGCTCAGTTTTTATAAAAAAAGCTGGCATCGGAATTTAACACTCGCACCCACTCCCACTGCCTTTTCCCCAGCCTGCAAATCACCCACAACATAGTGAGAAGTGCTTGAGGAGACCATCCAGGTCACGTACATGATTAACTCATATTTTGGTTTTGACATAATGAGAAAGGAGGATGGGGGTGTGATTAGCAGTGGGTAGAACCATTTTTAGAGGTTTAAAACAAAGCTGCAATGAAATACTCCTTTTTTGTAATTGCTCAAGGTAAAAATCTGTTAAGAATACAACAGTAGGTTCTCTTGACACAACTTTCAGCTGTTCTTACAAAACAAACACCAAATGTGCAGGAATTATCCCAATAAATTTATGGGAATGAGTTGCCAGAGTAAGTTCACCAAAGGACTAAGTTGCAAATTAGAGCTAGACATTTCCTGCACCCCACCCGCACTTTCCTTGTTGTTCTCCAAAGTTGAACAGCAGCCTCCATAGCAACAAACTGACCTGCCTGCCTGCAGAAGTCCGTGTTAGTAAGACTTCATTCACTAGCCAAAAAAAAACAACAACAAAACAACAAAACCAAAAAACAACCCAAAACTGTAGTGGGGTCTTAATCGATTTTTACATTCAGTGAATCCTGCTCATTTGAACCCTCCTCCCCACCTTCACTCCACCCCATATGCATGGCTGATAGCACCCGTGTGTGTTTGTCATTATTATTAAGTGAGTTTCCCCCTCCATTCTGGAAGTTGTTTTTCAGAGTGCGCTCTCATGAAGTCTCTTGCTGGCATTGCACCTTCACTCCTACTGCAAGACCTTGCAATTAACCCTTTCTCAACCCCAGGAACTGGATTTCCCCATCCTTACTGGAGGACTCTGATTAGAACAAACCACAAGTTTGTTCCATCTTGTTGGGCAATGAGAGGTTTAATTGCTCTGACTTGCTTCTGGTCAGCAAAGAAAAGAAACATACCCAGAAAACCTGTTTCTCCTTGCTTGTTTCTCTTGTTCTTTCTAGGTCTTCCGGCCCCGCACTCCACCAGAAGCGATTGCGCTATGTAGCCGCCTGTTGGAGTACACCCCCACTGCCCGCCTGACTCCCCTGGAGGCCTGTGCACACTCTTT
>NW_009953386.1:138737-158910 GCF_000747805.2 Chaetura pelagica
CACTCTTTCTTCGATGAACTACGGGACCCAAATGTCAAGTTACCAAATGGGCGAGATAAACCTGCACTCTTCAACTTCACCACTCAAGGTAGCCTGTGAGCGTTGAAGGATCCCTTCTTTAGGAAGCAGCACTGGGATAAGGGTTTGCTGTAATGCAGGTGTTGCTCCCGCAAAAGTAAAAAGTCTCCAAGCAGGACTGAAGTTATTAACCAGCTGTCCATCTTAGAAAGGGAGGAAAGGGACTAGAAAAAATGGTTTACAGGATTTTTCAGGTGCCTGGTGCCTTTGATTCAAATTTAGTGCAGGGGACCAAGGGTTGTTACTGTTGGATTGCTTCAAGAAGGCTTACGTTGGTAGTTCAGTGTCTGCAGCCTTCCTTGATAGTTTTGTCTGAAATATCACAGTCACTGGACTGTGGAGATCAGATTATCGTTGTGGAGATGATCCTGCTGCTTCATACCTGAAACGCCATAGCAAAGAGTAATACATATTAGGTCTGACAGGGAGGTTTGTAGTGTTGCTGCCCATTTTGGTTCTGGATCTGAGATTAAATACAGAGGCTTTAATGTCCAGATTTTACATGCCGTAGAGTTCATCTGGCATTACAATGATCAGTCATTTAGAAACTGTAAAAATTATGGACAACGAACTCTTTTATTTGAAGCCAGACTGGTATAAAATACTAAAACCATTCATGTATTTTTTCCTGTAGAAGTCATAAACGTAAAATTGATACCCCCCTAGAACAGTTTTGCCTGCCAAGACAGAGAATGTGAGAAGTGTGGCATAGAAATACGCTAGTAAATAATTTTGCCACGATATTTTTAAAGTGATTAGTTGTCAGTTCTCCCTTTGAGCAATAATGCATTTTCTGTTGTCTAAAGACAGCAGTCTGAAACACCTTTTGGCTCAGTTAGTCTCAATATAGTTTTTCTAACTCTTTAGTACATACAATACCCATCTGCCAAAATGTGAAACAGAGCCCTCTGCTTGCACATGTGGAACCCTTTTATTAAAAAAAAATGGCAGAAGGGAGAGGGGAAAAATGCCTTGTATCTGTACAGATCAATATTTTAAGCTGCCTGGAATTAAATTTTTAACTTGCTTTGAGTGACTGCCTTGCATAAGCTGAATATATTGAATATACTAAAACATTTCTGAAGGATGAACACCTTAAAGCATTCAAAAAAATATTTTGAGCTTCCAGGTCACTGTCCTCTGTGCTGATTCCTGCATCTGTTTTTATGAGTCTAGTAGTCACGCTACAGGTCCTTCTTTGTTACAGTATTCATTGTCTTTTCTTCACACACTAAGGTCATCTTCAGTAGCTAAGATAGTTTTGATCCCTGCATCTTAATACTTCACTCCTGTACTGTTTTCATTTCTTTATTAATTGTTTCTTAATAATGCTAAGATTGGGCCTATCTACTACATTAAAACAACTATTTTAAGACCAGTTGGAAAGCTCTATAGGGAGTCTTTTAAAAAATCCTCAGGGGAAGAATAATGTATGCATTGGGAATGTGTCCCTGGTTTCCCTCTACACAGGGTAGGAGCTGCTATCCTAATGCTCAAGAAAATTTCAGTCTCATCCTAAGGAGCTGATGTCCTCTCCCCTAGCACAGTGACTTGTGGGAATGGCAAGATAAATCAGTTCTAGTGGAGCAGTTTCCTTAAGATTCAAAAAAGCGGGTTTCTGTCATCAGCAGGTACCAGTTTGACCATCTTAAAAGGGCAGGCAAAACAGAGGCTGGTCAGTAACTCATTTCCAAATAAGCACTGTTGCACGTGGCCAGCCAAACTAAAAAAAAAAACCCAACAAAACCAGAGTTGTTTTTAAGAAATAGGCGCCATGATTTTAAGACCTTTGAAATTAATATGTGCAGTAATGAGGCTCATGTAGCAGCAGTCATTATTTCAACCTGAAGGTACACAAGATTTTGCTTCTCCTGTGGCCACTGTGCAGTCCTCGCTCTTTAGCCAGACTGTGCCGGGTCTTGTCAAATTTGCTAGTCCAGAAATCCCAACTGAGAAATACATCAGGTCATTGGAAATCAGATGATGATTCATGTTAAGTAATCTCTGGTAATTTAAAAAGTAATGAAAGACATCCTTTTGTTTCCAATGTCATTTGTTTTCAACAGGCAATATTAAGTTTTAGAAGGAGTGTTTTATTTGGCTGTATCCAGTTGCCTGAAGCTCATAAAATAGGAGGTAGCTGAAGGCTTGAAGGCAAAACTGTTAGAAATAACATAAATCCAACCATTTCATATATTGGCTTGATTTTCAGAAAAAAACTAAGCCTCATACCAGATCTGCTGATCTGGGTGCTGCTGCTGTTCAAATAGAGTCTAGAAAAAAAGCAGTGAGAGTACACGGCAGATAAAGATCATGGTCTTTGGCTGCCAGCTTTAGTTGTGGGGCATGTAGGTACTTCCTTGTAGGGATGAGAAGAAGAGAGCCTTATCTGGTCATTCTTGATGTCTTGCCTGGAAGTTTCTCTTAGTATTAAAAAAAAAAAAAAAAAATTTTACACTAATTGGTTTTTGAAAAACTTATTTTGGCCGAGGAGGTATCTCCACTGCCAAAGAGCTGCAGTTCAGTGACTGTTAGATCTGCAACACAGAAAACATAGAAAACAATTTTTCTCTTAGAAGCCGAATTTTCAAACAATCTGTGAAATTACTGCTATTTCCTGAACTTCTTGTAAAGTGTCAGTGACTGCTGGGTCACAAATGTTACTATCACTCTGAGTTGGCCATGAAAGGCTGCAAAATTCTTCTGTAATTCAGCACTTAGGAATGGTTATCATGCTTCTTTATGACAAAGGATTTTTTTTCTCAAGTGTGAAGGTTTTGTGGTTTGTTTATATTTTTTATTGAGCCTGGCTCATGACCTTCAAATAAATATTATATGTATATATAAAAGCCCTCAATTTGTGACTAAACTGTGTCAATGTGACCAGAAATCCTTAGTGTGACCATTTGAGTACTATCTGGTTTTTTAGGCAGAGTATTTCTGCTCAGGGCATGTGGAGGGGAGGTAAAAGGAAAACAGTGAAACTTGTGCTGCTCCTAGCACTCTTCTAGATTGAGGAATTGCTGGAATAACTTCGGTTACATGGAAAGTTGGTTATTGTGACAAAGCAAACATGGTACAAAACTAATTTTTATGGGGATTCTGGGAGCGTTGGTAACAAATCCAATGAGACAAGATCAGTCTTCTAGTCTTTATGCAAGTTCTTTAAGGTTGCTTCAGAGAAATGGTTGCACTTGTCTTAAAACAAAATAAAACCAAAACATTATACATGCCATGACTGGGGCTGCAAAAGAAGGTGTTCTGACAACATTAGATGACTGGGAGGAATGAGAATGAGGTCTAAGTGCCACTGCAAGGGTGTTGTTCTGTTGGATCAGCTGCTTCTTTGGCTGTAAAGATGCAGGCAGTTTATAGCTGTGTAGTCAAGGCACCACTTAGCATCAAAAAGTAGCAAATGTCATTTGGTTTCGTTGACATTTTAGCTCTGCTTTTGTTTGGATCACAGCCCTGTATTGCTGTCAGTGATGTGCAGAAAATTACACAGGGATGATAAAAACTTTCAAAAGAGTGAGGTAAACAGCCGATTTCCAGTAATAATAGATGTGAGAAATAGCTTTGGAAAAAATATTAGGGCAACATTTTCTAGCACAAAGCAGCTAATGCCCATGTATAGTACTTGGTATAGGTTTATTACTGGTGTTCAGCTTTGACGCTTGAGGATTTGTATTTCTTCAGTTTCTTTCTCCATTTAAAATGGAGATTTACGAATTCTGAATTATATTATGAATATATAAATTCTGAATTACTTCCGCATGAATTTGAGGATTAATATGTGTACAAAAGCTGTGAGTATTGAGGCTTTCTAGAAGAACTAGCTAGGTCTGCTTAGACCCAAATGGAGTATTACAGGATAGATTGTAGGCATTGCAGGTAATGTAGCAACTTCAGTTTGTTCTAAACTGGAGCTTGTGTTTCTAAGTGCTGAAAGGCAGTTTCAAAATATGTAGTAATAAGAGGCTTGTAAGCAGGTGAGAGTCTGCCCTGCCAGCAGTAAAGAAATTTAATGTAACTTAATGGAGAGAAAAAAGAAATCTCTAAGTAGGCTACTGATCCCTTTAGGCCCTAAGGTTAAAGTTTGTGTTAAAGTAAAGCAGTAGGCTCTAAAATACAAGCCCAAATATTAAAAACTGTGTACCAAACCACCTTATTGGAACCATGGCATGATTTGGACTGGCTATCTGGAGGTCTTACGTAAAAAGCTGTTGATTGTCATTTCTCCTCCAGATGACCTCCTGGAGCTCCAAAAGGTGATCAGTCTCCTTCTATTGAGGTGATTGTTCACATCCGTTTTACCAGATGTTGCTTTCTCAAAAGACAGTCACTCCAGTTTCTGAAACAAACAGGACCTGTCTTGTCTCGGCTCAGTCCCACCTTCTGTGAGGTGCTAGATTCTCTTGAGAGGGTGCCAAAAGAGTGTCACTTGTTGGCAATGTGTTGCCCTTAATCCTCCCACAGTTGTGGCTGTAAGATGCCTATTTCTCATTCTGATGTACATTGAAGCTATATTAGTTTTGGAACCTAAACGACTATTTTTTCTTCGGTTCATGTCTTCAGAAATAATGGTTTCATCATTTTGTTGTCCATTTAAATTGCCCAGCAAATCATTTCCCTTTGCCTTTCCCTCTGCTTTTAAAGGAGATGTCACCTCTTCTTCGCCTCACTCAAGGAGACTGCTGTGAGAGATTGGTCTTGGGTTCCTGGATCCTTGAGAAAATTATGCTTGAATGAACCAAAGAATTGAATCCCTGAAGCTCTTGGAGCAACTGTGGCAGCTGCTTCCTTGCTGAACCAGTGCCCAAAGCAGAACCACTGTTACCAGTCTTCTCCTTGAGACTGATTCCAAGTGGGTTGGTGAAGGAAATCCTTCCAGAGCTCAGAAGGAAACAGTGCTATCAGGCCACTGATAAGGAACAGGCTTGGCTGGTTCTTTGCTAATTCCCAAGCCCCTGTCTTTCTCTAGGAAGTAATTCCTTTGTGCCACTACTTGTAGTTTTGACAGTCTTGCTCTGGAGACTGCCTTGCCAAGTATCACTGTGGTTTCCCATGCTGGTTGGCAAAGGAGAAAAGCATAACATGACCTTTGGCTGTAGGGGCATGTGCTTTGCCCCAGGTTGCTGTTACAGGGTGGGGGGAACGCTGAGGAGCTGAGCCTGCGTGCAGGGCTCTTTGTGAATGATGAGCTAACTCTCTTTGTTCCACCTCCCCTCCAGAACTGTCAAGTAACCCATCTCTGGCTTCGATCCTCATCCCTGCTCATGCCCGGAACCAAGCAGCTGCTTCAACCCCTACAAACGCTACAGCAGCCTCAGGTGAGAATGCTCAACTGTCTGCCTTCCTCCCCACCTGTTCTCCCCCTGCCCAGGCACCTTCCCTCTGCTGAGGCCAATGAGCTGCCTCAGCCTTCAGTGTGAACAGGGAGGAGGGATTTGCTCCAGCATCACCTGAAACTCAGGCTTGGTAGATGGTCATTTGGGTGCTAGCTGTGGTCATCAACCCAAATCCTAACCAGGAGTGCTTAAACTTTGTGTTCAAATGTTTAGTGTGTTGGTCCTTCTTGCTCAGGCTTCCACTATTGAAAAATCATTATCTCACATGTTTTTTACAATCCTTGTGGATTGGTCTGCACCTAATTTCAGAGTTCTTAGCCAGTCTGAAATTAATACTGACTTGGAGAATGACCCTGTAATGCTTAGAAGAGCAAAAACGGCAAGCTCAGAACACGTGGGATCCATGGAGCTTGGACGGAGAGGGTTTTTTTCCCCAGAGGCATTAACACTTAAAAGTCTGATTAGGGAGTTCAGTCAGCATGCTCACTGCCTCATCTAAGTAGTTGTAGTTGCTTCTTGCTGAGTTTGCTTGTGTCGTCTTCAAGTACAAGGCAGATGCTTTTGAGCTTTGGCCAGCAGTGAGTGAATTTCTCTTTTGCCTCTCACTTGATCTCAGAAACCTTTTAAAAGCTCACTATTGGCCTGTAGCCGCTCCATATTGTTTTCTGTTTCCAGTAAAAGCTGAAAAGCTGGGTTACATCAATTAGGAAACTCCCAAAGAAAATCCCAGGTGCTGCAGGACGGCAGAGGTGATTCAGTACCTGGCACTCTTCCTCTGAGTCAGCCCTGAATCAGCACTCCAGCCGGCTGTCTCAGAGCTTGGGAACCAAAGGCAAGCTGCAAAATAGGTGTGCTTCCACATGTATCCTGTCTGCACATCAGTCCTAGTTGACAAGGGCTGTGACCCCCTTTTGAAGTGCAGTGCCCTTACTCAGTGGAAGATAGCAGATAAGGAGAAGCTCTAATTAGAAATATATTCTTGAAATGCGCTGGAAAGGATTTGCAGGGATGTGCTGGACAGTTACCTGATACCTGATGCATTTGGTCCAGCCAGTGCTGTGTAGAAAGCATTTTCAATACTCTAGGACAGACACATGCACCCAGGTTTGAAAGATGGGGCTTCTCTCTGGAAATGTATTAGCAGTAGATACAGATGCAGCCTGTACAGTTTATGTGCTCTGAATTTAGAAGAAAGCAAATTTACTATTTTCAAATTTAGTATGTTTGTTTCGTACACTTGGCAGTATTTTGCAGTCATGTTCTCTGTTTCCCTTTTATGTGCATCTGTTGCTCAGCAATGAGTGAGAAAGAAAAAAGCTGATAAAGTAGTAAAAGTGATTGAAATACTACAAAATACAAACATGGAAAATTATTTTAAGCTCTTCTGTAAAAACACAGTTTCACTTAATGTCCCTTTCATGCCTTTAAGGAGTTTTCTTTGTACAAGTGTTGAGGAATTAATGAGATTCAGAAGTCGGTTTTCACCCACCACTTTCCAAGAGTTCATGTGAGGGAAAAATGCTTTAGGCAGAGTCCTAAGTGTGACCTAAATGTGAAGTGTAAAAAAAAAAAAAAAATCCAAAAGCAGCCCCACCTTGTTCTTGTCAACAGTTTTTAACCTCCTGTTTGCAAGCACTGCACTGAGTTGGGATAGGAGCCCTTATTCGTAGTTCAAAACCCCAAAAATATCCTTACAGCTTGAAAAGAAATGGTGACATTAAGTTTAAGATTGGGCAACATGCACCTTTGGTTGCTACAGCACAGCTGCTTAGTAATTTCTTACTCACATGGGATTCTCACAGCAGACAGTAGGAATTTCATCAGAGTTGTGATTTTAGGATTAGGTCCTGTGTGAGGGTAAGTTGATCTGTTGTGCTTTGCATGCTGATGCTACAATTAGCAGGAGACTGTTGTAGAAGGGATCCCTTATTTCCCTGCACGTCCCAGAGCAAGAAATCTTAGTTCAGTAACTGCTAAAGCAGCATGGGAGCAAATTGCCTGCCTAATCCAGGGCATCCAAATAGACAGGAGGCTTTTCTGCAAGATAGCTGCTCATGTGAGGAAGCAGTACAAGTCCAGAATCTAATTTTCTGAGTGGTGATGATGCTACATAATGTAGCTCTTGTGGCAATTCAAAGGGTAAAGCAGGTTATGGTGTGTAACTCTTGTCTGCTTCTGGCAAGCAGAACTGATACTGAGGTTCAAGTGTCTGCTGTTATGTCTAGTGTAGCTGCCTGCTCTGTAAGCTCAGGGCATAGGTGCACGTACATGGAAATGCAGTGTACTAGTTCATTGCTCTCCTGTTGGTAATGCAGCCATGTCAAAACTTCAGCTCTTTCATAAAGTGTAAAGCTCTGCTTTTTATCATGCACCCTTTTGTCTGTTTTGGGTTTTTTTTCTTTTGTAAGCGAGGCAGCATCATAATCAGAAAATAATTTGAAAAATGAGATCTGTTTGTCCCAGGTCTAGCAAAGTAGTGTTTGTCGGGAGACTAAGCAGTGGTGTGGTGTTAAGAGATGGAAAGATTGGCTTTTTAGCATCCCACATTTCATCAAGCCAGCAATACTAGCCCTTGTGCTAACCAGCATGGCACACAGCTGCATTTTAAAAAGTTATCCAAAACAAGTAGTTTTTGTTAATGGATAGATTCACAGATTTCAACAGGCCAGTGCACCAGTAATCCTGAGATCATGATCTTAAATGCAGGGGAGTTATTGTAGGTGATTTTTTGTGCATTAAAAACAATGTGCTTGTGAATTTCCTCTTCTCTGGATGCATAAATCTGGACTCTCTGTACTAATGGAGCCTGGCTTCACTTTGCAGCAGAAGCATGAAGTATTAGTAAATTCACCTAAAGGTTTGTGGTAAATTCTCTGTGACATTAGTGGCATGTCTAAAGCAAAGTGGAGCAAAAGGAAGATGGTACTTATTTGCCCCAGCTGGAAATGCTGTGTTAGCTTTCTTTGAATTATACTGGCCATTAATTTTGAAATGCCAGTGCAACTTTATTTGGGTGGATGCTGGCTTGATACAGCTGGAGGAGGATGGTTTCATAGCCACACAGCCACAGCATGTGAGAGGGGGGCGTACGCACGATGCCAAATGCCTATCTGCTTGTGTGACCACATGTTTTTCTTCCTGGATCAGCCAGCAGCAGTAGTTACCCCTCTGTTAGTCAGCATCAAGATGGGATGGGCATAATTGCCATCTGCAGGGGGGCTGTGCCAGCAGGGATGCTGGGGTCATCGTCTTAGGCATCCTGCTGTGTTGATCCCATGTAATCCCAAGTGCAATGGTGTGCCTGAGCTTTCAGCAGCAAAACAGATTAGAGCTGGTGTTACCTGCCAATGTGTGGCAGTTGAAAAAGACCATGGTGCTCCATAAAATTACATTTAGCACATTCATGGTATTCCTATTGAAGGCATTTTGGAAGACTTTAATTCTGTAGCCAGGAGGTGCAAGCAATTTGCTCAGGTTTCTTCAAGCTCAACATTAAGGTGAATCCGTGGCATTTGCAGGAATAAAACTTGCAGGTTTCAGGCTTGGAAGTTTTGCTCTTAGTCCTGGATTGCTACATTCATAGGCGTCATAGGAAAACTGGGCATTTTTTCTCTCCTTTCAGTTGTCATCTCAGCTGTCCCGTGAGGATTTCCAGGCTGGTGGTATTTTTGTTTCTGTATCTTTGTAGATAAGCAACGCAGCCTGTCAGAGTTACAGATCCTACCAGCTAATGCTGTTGTTACGGTTAATGGGCCTTCTCAGGCTGAGTTTGGTGCCTCTCTCATTCTCTGAACTATAGCCCCATCTTTCCAGGAGGTTCCTAAGGAGTGCCATGTACCAAGAAAGCAGAGGGAAAGGCTGAATTGGAGGAGATGTTCTACTTCGAGAGATTTTTGCCCTCTGTTTGGAAGAGGTTTTGGAAACAGCTGGTGCTTAAGCCCTGATGTGGTTTCTTTGCCCACACAGGCAGAGGTGTCAGGTGGATAGTTCAGGGCAAAGTATCTGCCCTCACCTCAAGCCATGGTCTGCTGTACTCATCTGTCCTGTACCAAAAAGCTGTGTCAGCTCCTACCTTTGGTGCCCAGCAGGGCATCCACGGTGACATGGGCAGCTGCTCTGCAAAGCAAATGTTTTAGCTGCATTGTTGACAGCCTACAATGTCTTCTCTTATGCCCAAGTACCAATTTATCATGGTGAGGAGGAGTAAGCAAATGTCCAGGTGCTCTCACACCCCAGTTGTGTTATTTTTTCTGGTGCTTCAGCAAAGAGACACTGGAGTAGGCTCCTCTCTGTTCCCAAATGTCCTATCAATGCAGAGTGAAAGAACTAGCTGGAATGTCAAAATACTGCATTCTCTTGAAGGTTTGGAGCCAGTACAGCCTTGAGCAAGTTCTGTGCTCTACCCCAGCCTGAGTGGACTTACATAATTGTGAAAAGCCCCACAAAAATGGTCTTGGGCTGAGACACCTGGTTTATTTCCTTTTTAACATGTGACACATACAATTCTCAGGAATTCCCCCATTAGAGTGATGATAGAAAAGGAGCATATGTTACATATGCTACATGAAGTAGCAGTATAATCCTCTTTTTTTAGCTCTGCTCGGTAACAATGTAATTATAAAGATTTCAGCCTCTGCTGTCTTCATGAATAGGACATCAAAAGGCACGTTTCATTTCAGCAAATGAAATACAAGCACTTTTTGTACACATACAGAGAAATCTGCCAACAGCACAGACTCCAGCTGGACTCCTTGCATCAGGCATGGCAGATGTTGCATTAACTGGAGTTTATCCACACCTGAAAATGAATCTAGAACAGGCAGAGTTTAAAGTGTGGAAACTATTAGTTGTCTGGCTGGGTCACTTTTGATTTCCTTAGTCATCAATGATCTGCATGCATGTGGGTTTTGGGAATTGCTCCTCCAGGGTAATTCCCCATGTAGGAGGGCATCTCTTATGTGCAAGGCTAGTTTTCCAAATAACATTGGTACTGTTGTCATGCTGCCTTGGTGCTTTAGCTGCATGAGCTTGCTTTCATCATGATGGTCATTGCTTTGGGAGGGAGGGGTTGCAATTAATTTGAAGTGGGGGCAAACAGAATGGAAAACTCCCAGGGCAGTCATCTGGCGTCCTTTTCCCACATGAGGATTTCCCTTTCTTCCCACCCACTCCTCACAGCATTTCCTTTCCAAATAGGTGTCATCCTCTCTTCCCACTTACCCTTGTATTCCTGGATGCTGTTGTGTGTTTGATTTCCCTTTTTTTCTTGCCAGTATGTTGCTTAATTTGTTACTCACTCAGTGCTGCCCATTTGTAGACTCTCATTCATTTCATTACATTTGCTTATGGCTCTGCTTCCAACTGTGGCTGGGTCACCATGGCAAGAGAGGAGAGGGGTTTTGTCAACAGGTGACAAGTACTGCCCAGCCTCATGGCCTCACCAGCTCTTCTCTGCTGGAGAAGTATCACTGCACCCCCACTGCCTACCAGTTGTATTTTTTCATGTCTATTATTTATGCTAGTCATACTGTCCTTCAGTCTGAGGTCATTAAATCTTTTTTTGTATGAGCTCTTTTCCCTGTGTCCTTCCAAATGCATTGTTTGCCCAGTCTGCCCTCTTCTGTACTGAGATAATAAGTTTTTTCTTCTCATGTTGCAGTATTGATAGCTTAACAGTTAACCTTACTGAAATTAAGTGGGAGAAATGCACAATGGTCTCTTGTAGAAAACCTCACTTAATACCTTTTTCCCCATCCTGTATTTATTGTGTTTCCACTTTCCTTTTGGTGACTCTGCTGATGAGATACCATGTGGGATGATTCCATGTGAAGTTGGTGTGTTGGGTTTTTTTCCCTACCAACTCTTGTAATACTAATAACAGGGTTTTTTTAGAGAAAACACCTGATAAATGTTGCCTGTGAAAACAAAGTAACAATTAATTTCCTTCTGGTATTTCTTTGTTCCTGTGACTTGTCTCTCTGTGGAGCACTGTCCTTCCCAGAGAAGAGGTGTTGGAGACCATTTACTGCCAAGACTCTATCCTATTACAGTGTTGTGTGCTTGTGTAAACTTCACAACTGGCTTCAGGCCTTGATGTTAATCAGCAGCACCAACGTGAAACTCCGTAGCGGCCGTGGATAGCTCAGCTTTAGCTAAGCTTTGGTGGTGTGCACATGCCTTACCTTGCCATTAGAGTTACTGGGATGTAACGTGGGCAACTTACCACTTTGCAGGCAGTGTTACATCTTGCTAACTCTTAGAGCCCAGATGGATGTTTGCCTGCTGGCCTGCAACCCTCAGCCTTGGCTTGGTCCTGCTTAAAGTCCTACCCTCTCCCCAGATCAAAGTGTTCCAGTGGCACCCCCTGACGTCAGGAGACCATCCTAACCAGACGGTCTCCTGGTGGGAGTTGTAGGTTTCCCTGTGTGGAGAATGTAATAGCTGTTGTTCTACATGTAGTCTGCATTTTGGAGGTAATACTGGTTGTTTTTTCTCTCTTCCCTTCCTCTTGCCTTTGTTTGCAGATGTTAACGCAGGAGAACGAGTTCAGACCAATAGTGTAGCTACAGCATCAGCCTCCAACTCCACCTGAACCGGTACCAAGCAGCCAGCTGCACAGGAAAAATCACCAGTAATTTGAGTCTTGCTCAGCAACACTGGTCACATTTGGAAAGAAAATTAAAAAGAGGAAAAAAAAAAAAAAAGCAACCAACCAACCTGTTCATTTTAGTGTTCAATTTTTTATTATTATTATTGTTGTTCTTATTTAACCTTGTAAAATAGCTATAAATACAAACCAGTTTCATTGTATTCTCACTCTGCAGGGTGTCCGGGGCAGGGGACTAGGTGGGGGGAGGAGGGAAAGCGGAGCAATACAACACACCGATGTCTCTCCCCTCGACAATCTCTTCATGTTGGAAGTTTGCTGTTGTGTACTTCAGAACCAGGACTCTTGCCTCATGCCCCCTCCCACAACAGAAAGAAGGAAAAAAAAAACTAAGCTTAAAAAAAAAACAACAAAAAAAAACCAAACCCAAACCTCATTCTCTGCTGAAGTTATTGTTGTTTTTTTTTAAACCTCTTTTTTTTATTTTCTTTTTAAGTGAAGTTTTGGACTTTGATGTAGTGCACAGCTTGAATTTGGTCGGGAGCTTAGCAGGGGTCATTCAACAGAGCTCAGCATTTCTTGTCAGTGAATCCATATCCCAGATGGTCTGAAGAACTGCCCCAGCTCGGGAAGGGGGAGCCAGCAACGTGGTAGGAAAATAGGTTGCCATGGGGTGGGGGGAGGGTTTGCCATGTGTCGAAGGCTTGAACCGCTAGTGGAAGCCTTGCATTGTAAAAATCAGTGCTAGCAACGAAGCAACCTGCAGCTTCACTATGGGAAAAGTGTCACTCGAGTGGGTTCTATATAATATAATACACACACATGCACGAACACAAGCGGTTAGCTTTACTGAAGCAGCTCCTTTACCCCCCCTCTCATGGGCCAGGGCAGGTCAGCTCCCATCTTCAGCAGAGAAGAGCGGACGAACAAAATCCTCGGAGGGGGTGGGGGCCCCAGTGGGGATGGTAAAAGACTTTCTGGGAAGTGGCCACTGTGAAAGCTTGTTGGTTTGTTTTTTTTATTCCTTCCCTTTCCCCCCCCCCTCCCCAGCCCAGCACAGGCCCTCAATTGGAACAGGCTTCCCTTTTCCAAGGTGCGTAAAGGAAAAGGACACCAGGGTTTATAATGTGAACTGTAACAGTCTACTGGTTTATTTTGTAATATTTTTTCTAACTGCAGTTTTAACTTGCAGGACGCCACATTCTACAATAGTTCTGATTTTAAATCCACAGCTAGAATCTGTATTTAATTTCATCTTTTTTAACCTCTTGCTTTTTTTGATCTCTATTTATTGATGCGTGTTGCCACGTCGCCATTATGTTTTTACATTGGTAGAATATTAATAAAATACACATCCAAGTGCTCTCGACAGTAATTTGTACCTGCTGACTTGTAGGAAAGCTGGCTATATATGAGTGTGTGTGTGTATATATATTATATAAATATATACATGTATACATAGATACAATACTGCTTTTTTATTTTGTCTACAATCTTGGAAAAGTCTGACTGGCGCGTGAGGCGAATGCTTGTTCTTAGTCCATCTGTTCAGGGTCCAGGTTTCCTCCTCGTGACGGCGTGTGGTTTGAGCATCCAAATCTCTCTTCCTGAAGTCAAAGCAATATTCCTCGGGAAAGGGTCAGGTGAGCGGCAGCCGCGGCATAGAACTTTTTGGAGGCCTGATCTTGTCGTAGGCTTGTGGTTGGTTCCCACTTCCAGCCTTATCCTCCTTCAGAGAAACTGTAGTTGCCTTTGGTGCTTTTTGAGCTGCTATCCCACCTGTGGATCTCTAAGGCAAGCGGTTGCTTTTCGGGAACGCGCGGTCCAGGGGTGGCCGGCGGTAACAGCTTCAGCAGGCTCGGCCACCGCGTGTGTTGCTCATGAGCTTAGTGTGCTGCTTCTTGTACCTGTTATCCTGTTGACGTGGGGTTTTGTTGGAAGCTCTCGTAGCAGCCCTGTAACTGTTAAAAGCCCTGCCCCCTTCTCTCTTGCCTGACACACAGCAGGGTTCGGGAAGGCAGGAGCTGTTTCAAGAGGTGAGTGACCACCTGCCATGAAACCGATAAACCCTCATGTATAGACCCCTCAGCAATTTCCTGTCGGGCACACGCTAAAAAATAAATAAAGGCTTTAAAGCTTTTAGCTGTCATTAAATGCTGGCTGGCTGCAAAGGAAAGGTCACCCACGTTTAGAAACTGAAGGCTTTCCAAATCCTTACATGTGACTTCATAGGGCTGAAGAGCATCTTAATGCAAGAGCTCAGCTAGTCAGTGTCCCAGAAGGTAAGTGAAGGGGCTTGGTTGACCCAGTGATCCACATAGATGCAGGAGACTCAAAAAGTAGGGCAGCAGCAGGGAATGGATCTGCTGTACAGGCAAGACTGCTGAAGCATTGGCCACAGTCGCTGTTATTTGGAGGCAGTAAATTACCCAATCTTTGAAACAAACAACAAACAAACAAAAGTAATAAAAATAATTAAGAAAAATTGCTGCTTGTGCCAGGAAATGTGGCTTTTCTTCTTTTTTCTTTTTATCTTCTTGTTGGAGACTGGTGGAGGGGAGTTAAGAGCTTTTCTGTGTGTGTCTCGTGTGTCTGTGTGTGTGTGTGTGTGTGTTAGGCTGGGGGGAGGGTCGGGGGCGCCCCTCTGATTTTATTTCTTTTTTTCAAGGATCATGGCAAGATCACACACTTTTATACACGTTAGATCCAGGTCTTTGAATAACCTTTTTTTGTAAATAAGGAAAAAAAAAATATTTAAAAAAAAACAGTCACCACCACCAACAAAGAAACAAAGCTCCTCACCAAATTCAAGCTTGTACATTATTATTTTGGGTTGTTTTTGAATTTTTGAGTTTTATTGTTTTGTATGTAAATATGTGGACCCAGGAACTGTTATTAATGAGCAAAAAGTTACCGTTCAGGGCAGTGATTCTGTTTAATAATCAGACAAAATGTAGACGAGCTTTTTAAAGCCATATAGTTTTAACTCTGTACAGTAGGTACCGGCCTGTATTATTGTAACAATAACTCTAGCGATGTATAGTGTATCTATATAGTTTGGAGTGCCTTCGCTTCCATGATTTTTTGAATTTTATTTCCCTTTTTTTTCCCCCCTCTCCCCCTCCTCTTTTATTAACAATGTCTCCCACCCAAACCCTCATCTTTGCTTCCCCTGCCCACTCCCCCTTCCCTCCCTCCCGCCCTGCTTTCTAACTCTTTGAGTGCTGTAAGGTTTTGGTGATACCCTGATAAGGAGCGGAACAAAAGGAAACTGTCTCCACCGTCATCCATTTCGTTGGAGCCGTGGCTTTGTTCTGGATGTCTCCAAGTTGCCCACCCTGCCCTCTTCTCCTCCCGCTCGCAGCGACCGGTTTCATTCGGACACTTGCCCTAGCAGCTCATTTAGACTTTGCTCGTCTCTCCCCTCTGATCCTGTGCCCACAAGTTGCCTGGGCAGCAGCAACTTCCAAGGAGGCTCAGCCTTTCCACCCTCCCTGCGGCTGTGCCGGGGGCAGTGGCTGGGCCTGGTGAGTGGAAAGGACCCCCAGGGAGGGAAACCCCCTGTGCCCTGCAGGGATGCTGCTCCCAGAGCCCTTTGGCTACGGTGGGAGCGGGGGCATCACTGTAGGAGACTGCGGTGTTTTTTTCTGCCAGGAGAACTTTCCGTTCCCTTTCTTCTCTCTATTTTTTCCCTCCACATCCCTCCCCAAAGTCACTTTTGTTTTCTTGAGATAATAAGTTTAACATGACTCTTGATTTCTTGTGCCCAGCACGAAGGCCTTGTTTCTAAAACTAGTTTGCTTGTGTTTTACTACCTTGTTAGTATTCCACATAAGATTGTCTTGAATGGGAAAACACTTAACTCTTTACCAAACCAAAGGTTGCTGTTTTATTTCGAAGCATCTCGTGTTCATTCCGGTGAAGCAGAGGCTGCACTTTCTTTCTGGTGACGCGAAGGTCAGTGATGCCAAGCTGGCAGCAGCAGTCCGCTCAGAGCTGCCCCTCTCTTCTTTTACTCTTTCGGGCTTGTTTTTAACCCAGTCTGGTCTTGATCTGTTCTTTTACATCAGCCCTGCCGTGGGTCTCTGAGCCGGACTTGATCGCAGCCCGTCACCCCAATGGACACCCAGTCAAGTCGCTGGTGTTCTTTCATATGAAATGTATCTACCTTGCTAGGGAAAAATGAAATGAAATGATCACATGCTCAAGAAAATTGGCTGGTAGAAGATCCCCGAACACTTTGTCCCCTTATTTCGAAGCCCAGCTTTACCTTAAATAAGGGCAGGTGCCTGCGACTTGCAGCTTAAAATTTCCCCCAGTTTTCAATACTTGGAAAAGTAGAAGTCAAAGCAGCCTGTCAGACTCATCCTCCTGCAGGAGGAACCTCAGCAACCGCGGAGAAAAAGGAAAAAAGCCGATGAGGAAAAAGCACAGTAGGGCATTTGGTCCAGGCTCTGCCTTTGGGAGAAGTGCCAGCGGGTACCCCTGGGGTGGCAGCTGATTTCCATGGGGCTCTCAACCGGTTCTGGTCGTAGTTGGCTTCGTTTTGCAACACTGCAATAACAGCAAAACGACAGGAAAGGAAAACAGTACCTAAGGGGTTAGCTCGAGAAAAGTAGCTTCCTTGTGTTGGTCTTTCTCAGTTTATTTTTAATATATATATATAAAATATATTTATATATATATAATTTTTTTGCCTGTAAAATTTGCGTTCATTAATGTGTTGCTGATGGATCACTTGGGCCTGTACACACCAATTAGCGTGACCACTTCCATCCTAAAACCAGAAATCTAAAAATATATATATATATTAAGGACTGTGGGTTGTATACAAACTATTGCATACACTTGTGCAAATCTGTCTTGATTTAAAGGAAAAAGCAAAACCTGTATAACGTTATTACTACTTGAATGCCTCTGTGACTGATTTTTTTTTTTTTTTTCATTTTAAATATAAACTATTTTTGTGGAAAGTATGCTTAATGTTTTATTATTTCCCTCGCCCCATTCCCCTTGTAAATACGTTTTGTTCTGTGTGACTCGGTTCGGAAATAGTTAACTGGTACTGTAATTTGCATTAAATAAAAAGTAGGCTAGCCTGGAAATGAAATTTAAAAAAAAAAAAAATACCAAGTGTGTGGTCTTTATTTCAAAAACTTGCCCCTTTCTTCCCTCCTCCTTTCCCTTCTCCTCCCCTTGTACCTCTACCCTCACGCCTCTTTCCACTCTGCAAGAATAGGTGGACGTGAATCTTCGTCATAATTATTAAAAAAGAAAAAAAAAAAAAAAAAAGACAAGAAATAAGCATGTTTTCTTAAATGAGCTGTGTTATTCCATGCTGTGTTTCAAGAGATGCCGGCTTGTCTGTGATACCGTTTGATTTGATGGAGAGAGGAATCCTGGGACATCAATCTTTCAAATTTAAACCAACCGATCTTCCTTTACCGTCCACCTATAGACATGAACTTAAAAGAACCTGTGTAAACTGCTGGCTTTTGAATCCTGCACTCATGGTTGTTTGGGGGTTTTTGGGGTTGTTTTTTCGGTTTGTTTTTTGTTTTGGTTTTGTTTTGTTTTTTTTAAATCATCGTTTGATCCCATTAGTAATGTTATTTGGTGGTGATCTGTAAAGTTTGTCAAGACCGCGTCCAGTGGGACCGTTCCTCCAGCAAATCAGCACGTAGCTGTCTCTGAGTTGGGTTTCCGGTACTGGATAATGTGTGTGTTAAACATGACATGTCTTATTAGCGCAACAGAAAAACAAAAAAAAAAAACAAAAAAAAAAGGCAACAAAACCGAATAAAAATCTTTTTTTTTGGGCTGGCTGACCTGGCCGACCCCATTCTGTCGCTATCCTAAAGGCTAGACGCGAGGTCATGTGACTGCTGCTTCAATAAAAACAAATTTATATTGCATGGAGGCTCCTGGTGGTTTGTTCCTGGGCCGGGAGCTGTGGTTGGCCCCGTGAAGCCTCCTGCTCCAGGAGAGGTGGGAGCAGGGTGGGGAAGGGTGTCCCAGCCGTGCCTGGGACTGGCACACAGGGCACAGCCCTGTGGAGAGGTGGCTGCTCGGGGACGGACCTGGGTTCAGTGGAAAGGCCACCCTTGGCCAAAGTTGGGCTGCAGGCACCAAATGGGTTGAGGTGTTCAAGGACTGAGGAGGTGACGCCTGGCACGTCCCCTGGAGTGAGGCCTCCCCTGCTCCCTGGGCCAGGCAGCCAGCAGCGACGGGGAGGTGGGTGCCCATGATGGGTCCACGTGGTAAGTGTTGCGTTATAAGGTCCCTCCAACCCCCCCTGTGCTGGCTGCTACGGGCTGGCTTCCCCAGGTGGAGCTGTTCTGGGGCTGTTCTCAGCCTTCCTGGGTGCTACATCGGTGCCCCTAAAAGCAGGTGCCAGCCCACCCCAGCTCACTGCTGGAGCACGGGTCTTGTTTTGCTCAGCATCTGATGGTCTGGAAGGCACTGGGATACCAGGGTGATGGGGCCAGGTAGCTGGCTATGGCTTAGCTACCCCAGGAGCAACACAGGTGACCAGCTGCTGTCCTTTCACCTGCCCCGCAACGTTACCAGGGCTTGGACTGTGTGTAGCTCGTGCTGAGACTAAGGCTGCTCTGTTCAACCAGTCCAGTCCCTGGCGTTACGGGTGAACAAGCTACATCTGCACAGACGTCGCTGCCTGGACTGCGGCACCTCGCTAGGTGAGTTCATTGGCTTAAAGTTTGCCACTGATGGGAGTCAGTCACAGTTCTCAGTAATTTGGGGTGGAGGTTCGTTATCCTTGGGTACTTCTCTAGATGCACACACACTGGGACCTCCTGTCTCTTCTGGGCTCTTGTTTCTGCACTGTATTTGCACAGGAACCCTCTGCTCTAGTCTCAGTTCCCTCTTCAGAATATCAGAGCCTCTTGACCCAGCCACCTCGTGACTTCTTGCTAGGCTGACTGGAAGGGGGTCTTCAGCTCCTTCGCCTCTCTAATCTTTCCGTTGTATCTCCTCTACAATTGTTTTTAACAGCCTCCTTATGCAGTGGGTAACAAAACCAGCCAGATATTTCCTTACAGCAGTCTCCCAAACATCAAATAAAGGTAGCAGAGAGCATGTCATAGCTGGTGCCTCTCTGTCTCCTTACCCAAGGACTCTATTTGCCCTTCTGTGTGGATGCTGCAGTTGTCCAGTTCATCCGTTCCACCCTCTCATTGTACTCACTGCGAAATTTATCCATGGGACACTTAAGAGTTTCATCCCAATCCCCATTCAAAGAGAAATAATGAAACACCTCAGCATCAAAGGCCTGTCCCCACCCAACCTTCCAGAGAACAGTTGTTCTGTCACCATCCCCCATGCAAAAATACCATTTAAGAGCTGTCTGTAAATCAGGTTTGGAATCCACTTAGTTGTTGGTCATGACTCCTTTGAATGCTCATCCAAAGGCGAAGGGGCACTGAGCTGAATGTGGTACAGAAGTCTGCTCCATGGGTGTGCTTGGTCTTTGTGAGCCAGACTTCCAGCCATCTGAGCTGGAATTAAGCCCCCATCAAAGTTCCTGGCACTGTCTGTTATATGCAAAGTGGCAGCTTCTGGGCTGCTGGTGGTAAGGTCCAAGTGGCTTTCTCTTTCTGTGGGATAAGAGCCACAAAGGAGGAGGGAAGTGCAAACTGCAGAGGGGAGAGCAGGAGTGCTGTGATTTGTGTCTGAAGCACTGAGTCCAGTTGCTTGGAGACAGTGAGCCCAGCTGGTGGTGCACAAACTCATCAGCCAGCCTTGAACCTTGCTTCCCAACCCTTGGCTCTGGGGTGGGGCTTGGCTGGGTCATTGTCCTGCCTTCCCTCACTTGCCTTGGAAATGGTGTTCCTGGCCAGGGCACAGTGGCTCCATCTTTGCTGACTTGGCTAAACCAGTTGTGTCACACCCAACCTGCTGCCAAAGCCAAGCTCTGGTAGTACAGGAAGGTGTGTAGGTAGCAACACCACATGGGACACAGCAGAAAACCCCAGGCTCACAGCTTGGGGTTCACTGCTGAGGCTCTGGAGCAGAGACTGGCCCTCAGACAGACTCCTGCTGGTGCTCATTGCTGGAGACAGTGCAGGTGACAGTGGTCAGGGCTACAAGGGAGAGCTGGGCTTCCTCAGGGAACACCAGC
>NW_009953386.1:159006-162987 GCF_000747805.2 Chaetura pelagica
TTGGTTGATGCAGGAATGCAGTCCTGCATCCTTCTGCATACCCAGCTGACTCCTGATGTCCTGGCAAAGATGTTCTCTTCTTGGTGTATCCTACTGCACCCCAAGAGTCTGCAGGGAGTGGAATTCCTCTCTCATGCGGTCAGTGGAGTGAAAGCTTTCCTCTACAGGGATTCCATGCTCTCTGCATCCACTGGTCTCTGCTCAAACTCTCCAGAGGCAAAGCTGGGTCCTCCAGGACAAGGGAGGTAGGGAACAAAAAGCCTCTTCCCTCGAGGAAGCTTGCAAGTGGCTGCAGTAGAGTATTTGTGGTCCGTGTGTGAGGAGAGCTG
Source organism: Chaetura pelagica (assembly GCF_000747805.2). Taxonomy (NCBI): domain Eukaryota; kingdom Metazoa; phylum Chordata; class Aves; order Apodiformes; family Apodidae; genus Chaetura; species Chaetura pelagica. The sequence goes on from NW_009953386.1 coordinate 159,336, forward strand.
CAGCAGGGCAGCTTGCAGATCCCCCTCACTTGCCACAGGGTGAAAAACGTGACCATGGGCAAACAAAACCTCTTCCCCAGGCAGAGCTGCCTGGTGGAGCACAGCCCCTTCCTAGTGGGAGAGCCACGGGCCCTGAGTGTGGTGGCAGGAGTCTCATATCTGAGTATGTGATGTGTTGCTAACCAGAGAGTTGGTGGGAGGGGGGTTGGGTGAGTTTTGGCTTTTTCTTTTTTCCTAGCCTAAGCAAAGTTTTAAACATCTGGTGGAATCCAGGAGCTGGAACAGAACTGTTGATCTTAGCTTGGTGTTTCAACAGCCCGTGCTTTACACCATCTCCACGTGGTGAGTGTCTGCAAGGTCCAGGCACCTGCAGCTGACACAGGAACACGTGGCAGGTCTTGTCAGAGGGGGGCCAGGGCTGCAGGGAGCAGGATTGGGTCAGACATGTGGTGGGAGCAGCACATGAGCTAGAGAGGAATCAAGAGCTATTTATTCTTCCTACTGACCCCTTGTCTGCCCTCTATTTCTGCAGCATGAGGGCAGATGTGTCCTCCTCCTCCCTTCTGCAGCTCATTCCTGTAACCAAATCCTTTGCCAGGCAGGAGTGCTCAGTGGGCAGATGGTGGCTGCTGGCAAAACCTGAGTTGTTTGAGGGGGTTTTTGCCCTAGGAGATCACTGGTGTTGTTTGGGATGCTGTCGTTTGTTGGTGGTCTTGGGAAATTCAGGATGCTCCCCAGCTGGGGAGTCTTTCAACCATCTCAGTTACCTCATTCCTCTTTCAAATTCTTTGTTTCATGGTACCAGGCCTAGGAATGGTTTGGTCAACAGAAGCTGGTCTCCTGGAGATGACAAACTGGGGGCCTGCACAGCAATGAAAAAGGGTTTGTGTGTGGCTGGAGGCAGAAAAATGATGTGGGCAGGTGGAAAAAGGCTTCAACAGGAAAGGAACCAATATCATGTTCACAAGAGGATTTAAAAGGGCAGGCTGTTACTGGCTCTGCAATAAATACATGGCAGACTTGTTCTTAGGATCCATCCTGCAGCAACTTAAGGAGAGGGAAGCAAAGCCAGCTTTTCAGTCTTCCTAGCACTGGTGGGAGCTGCTGTTTTGCAAGCAGTAGTGACGCTGCCGAGAGAGGGGTGTTTCGAAGGGCAGGTTTTAGTGCTTTCTCAGTTCAGGGGCTGTGTGAAAGCACTGGTTAAATATTCCAGGCTCCTTGGCTGCGCCTGTATGCAGAGCACTGGGGCGGCCCAGGCTCGGTGCTGACGCTGCCACCAGGAGCAACAGCAGCTGCTCGCAGCTCCCTGCCCATTCCCTGGCCGGGAACACCGCCCGCTCCCAGCCGCTGCCCCAGGGAAGAGGAGGAGCATCCCAGCACCTCCAGGAAGGGTAAGGAGTGCAGGTTACTCTGCAAGCTCCTCATTGGGAGAACGAGATGAGATGAATCTCACGTGTCTGGGCATGGGCTGGGCTGTGCGAGAGGCCCAATGAGTGTCCGGCTGCGGCGGTGAGAGCTTTGGGGGCAGTCACAGCCCTGGGGTGCGCTGGGGAGGGTGTGCGGAGCCGGCCCTGCCTGGGGAGGGATTTGGTCGTGAGCTCTAAGTGGATAGAGAGGAGCCCAGGAAGGAAGCAGGGGCAGGACTTCAGAGCGCTACAGGAAGGATTTGGGCTTTTGCATTTGGGAACAGAGCAGGAGAAGTGTCCCGGGCTCCTGCCACAGAAGGTGGAGGAAGAGGTGTGTGGGGTTGATGCAGCATCAGGGAGAAAAGGAAGAACAAGAGAGGAATGATATGTCAGCCAGAGCTGACTCTCCTTCCCAGGCTTCAGCACATGCCCTTTCCTTGGGCCCACTGGGGTTTTCTCTCCTTGCAAACAGCGTCTGCTGAGCTGCCATCCCTGCTGGTCCTCCCAGCAGTGGCCAGGAGGAGAGGTGGGGCAAAGCTGTCCAGAGCAGTCCGGGGCAAACAGAATGAACTAGTCCAGGTGTATGTGCAAATGTCTCAGGGAGTCAGCAGTTTTGGTGGGTATCAGAACAATTCCTGCCTCTCTGGTGGGGTGAAAGGCATGGGTGTGAAACAGCAGCTCCTCTTCTAAGCCTGGGCCTGGCTCTGGAGGGCACTGAGGTGAGGAGGAGGCTGGTGGGTGCTGAGAAGATACTGACTCACCAATCAGACACATGCAGGAAGGGCTGCATGAAGAGGCTTCTTTTGGAAGCTGGGAGACAGGACTGGGAGAAGGTGAAGTTAATATTGGTGGAATTGGACCTTGCTAAAAAAAGTCTTTGGCATATGAAGTCCATACTTTTAAGGTTATCCCCCCTCCCAAAGTTGTGCAAGGGCTGAATTGAGGCCCAAAATGTATCAGGCAGACCCTGTGTGTTTGTGAGAACAGGAGGAGAGAGAGCAGCAGTGCTCAGAGAGTGGCAGGAACTCCTTTAACAACATCACAGCCAGGCCTACAGCAGCCACTTTGGTTATGGTCATCTGGCTTTTGAGGGAGGCAGAAGAGATGGGAGAGTATGGGTTTGTTGTGGTGACAAATTGCTGACAAAAATGGAGATACAGCAAGTTTCTGGAAAAAAAAAAAAAAAAAAAAAAAAAAAAAAAAGGTGCTTTGGCTTCTAGTTGCCCTACCAAAGGTCCTTTTTTCTTGTCTGAACTGTAGTTACTGCCATAGGATTTCCTCCTGGCACACTGCAAGAAGCCTGTTGGCAGGGGAGACATGAGAGAATGTTCATTCATTCCTTCCTTTACTGCAAAGAGCCCCAGTTTTAAGCATTCACAGTGTGGTGACCCCAGAGCTGGCTTGGTTCAGCCCGTCTCCTGCACCTGTCAGGATGCAGAGGCTGGCAGAGCAGCTCAGCCAGGCTCCCTCCCAGGCAGGCAGCTGGTGAAAGAAAAGCAGGACCAGCAGAATTTCCCCAGTGTATTGGAGCAGCCCTGGAGGCATCTGCTGTGTTTGGTTTGGGCAGGGGCTCCTCCCCAGGGTTGTTCTGGCTCCTGCTAGAGGAGGGGATGGTGCTGTTGCACCATCATTCTTGTGCTGTTGATTTATGAATCCGATTCCCTCTTGCTGTGCTCATTTTCTTTCTCAAAGCACATTCTGCAAAGCTTGAAAAAAAGTAATTAAAAAAATAATAATTAAAAAATCCCTGCACATGACAACTGAAGGCAGTTTCTAAAGCAGAGTTTCCTGCAGGAATCCTGCTGTGGCCTTCAGTTTACATGCTAGGCAATGTCACGTGGAGAAGATGGCTTTACCCTGACAGCGTCCCTTAAATCGTAACAGAAGCCAAGACATTTATAGCTCAGCCTGTGCAGAGCATCTGGAGTCCCCTGCCCCCTCGTTGCCGTGCAGAGCTGGATCCCTGCAGAAGGCCAGAGCCCTGCAGCCCACGTCCATTCCCACACCTGTTGGAAGACTGCTTATCTTTTAAAACCCTCAGCAACTCGTACAACCAGCCACATGGAGACCATTTATTTCAACATCCCACCTCAGAAGCACAGCAAATGCCTCCCTGTGTCAGCCTTCCTCTTCTACTGTTCTGCTGCATCAAGTTTTCCATGTCTCTCTTATTACATTGGAGCTTGTGATTCATACTGTCGTCCCCCCCCCCCCTTTCAACACGGCTCAATTTTTCCAAGGGGGCC
>NW_009953386.1:163224-178137 GCF_000747805.2 Chaetura pelagica
TTCCATGGAGATTTTTGTTCGCACCGTCTGGCCCCCCCCCCCCTTTCAACCAGGCTAAATTTGTCCAAGGTGGCCTGAGGCAAAAGAGCAGATCCCTGCGCAGCTTCTCCTCCCACACTGGGCAGAGTGTTTCTTTCTGTGTGTTTGCATTTGCTGCTTTCCCTCTTACTGACGAGCTATGCACGCCATGAGAATTTTCCCAAGTCCCCAAAGCCTCACAGTGCATCCTCTCAGAGTCCTAACACATCTCTGACTCCTGCCAGATGTAACAGGACTTACAGAAGCTGCCTGATCCCACCAGTCACCGGGTGCCCCTGGTTCATTAACCTGGACAACAGCAGTAGTTTCTTGGTCCAGCTTTCTTGTCTTCCTCTCTCCAGTTCATATTACAGCTCATTGGAATATGGGGGTATTTAGAATTTTCTCCTCTTTCTCCTCCCCTCTCTCTCTCTCTTCTCCCTGCCATCCATCCTCCTCCCCAGCTCAATCCACAAAACAGAAACCTGGTGCAATTTATTTTTTTTCCCCCAAAAAATGCACTAATGAGCCTGAATTTTTGACTAGCTACTGTGTTTTGAAGGAACAGCACCATGTTCAGGATAGCACAGGTTGCTAGGGAAGCTGTGCTTGCCCCCTCCCTGGAAGTGTTCAAGGCCAGGTCGGATGGGGCTCTGAGCAACCTGGTCTAGTGGGAGGTGTCCCTGCCCATGCAGGGGGGTTGGATCTGGAGGATCTTTGAGGTCCCTTCCAATCCAAACCACTCTATGATTCTATGATTCTGTGATTAGTCAGCTGGACCACACCTGAGGTTTCACAGACCCAGCACAAAGAACAGGCTACAAGTTCCAGAGAAATGGTGAAAATACACAGAGATCAGCCCCCTGTCACGTTAGCACTGAAGGCTAATACTGCTGTTTGTTGCCCAAGCGGTAGTCAGAGCTTCAGTGAGGAAGCATTTTGGGTGTGGTGGTGTGGCTGTGCCTGCTCCTCTGAGAGCTGGTGCGTTTGATGTTGGTGTAAATGTTCTTTTCAGATGCTAAACCCACAACCCTCAGGAATTTTGACAGGTGAGTGCTGGAGAGCTGGAGCAGGTCCCTGACAGCTCTCTGATCAGCAGCACTGTGCCTGTCTGCAGCCTGCTGATTTCTGACATCCTGAGCTGGAGCACCTCCGTGCTTGCAAACAAGACAGAGCCAGCATCCTTTCTGCATAGCCCCCTGGAGCTGGAAAGCCAGAGTGACTAACACCGTTCTAAGAAAAAGAAGATTTTTTTTCCAGATTTGTTTTCATTTGGGATGATAAAAAGCATGAAGAGGTCAGCCCAGACAGTAACATTTCTGGAAAAGCCATAAGCACTGGCTAATGGGTTCTTTGCACAAGCTGCATCAGCCCCTGCCATGTCATCCTGCTGCTATCACTTAGCCTTGGATATTAGTGCCAGACACTGCCTGGTTGGCAGGACCCACCCTGCTGAGGTCAAGGGCACCTTTTCTTTATGCAAGGACTAATGATGTGAGAAGATGATGCAAGAGCTGACTGTTTTCACTCAACTTCAATGCTTTATTAATAGCAGTGCTAATGCAGAAGGCCACTCTTTGCTTTACTCCACTAAGGAAATCAGTGGGACGTGCCTGAGGAAAGACTCTGTGTAAAGTATCAACTTAAAATTTCCCACTGCTGGAAGGTATTTTCATTTAATGTTATTTATGCAAGGAAATGCCACCAAAAGCCCAGGTGCAGATCTTTATTGGTCTGTGCCAGGAAAACAAACAACAAACAACACTGCTTTCTCACTCAAGCTTCTCACAATAATTAGAAGAGGAAAATCACCTAATGAGATCCAAAGCTAGTTGGGGGAGGGGCTGGACTGGGGCTGCCACATCAAAATGTATACAGAGTGGTTCCAGGACAGCACTGCTGGCAGGCAGCAGGAGTGATAGCCAAGGAAGAGAGAGGATCTTCCATTCTGAGTGTCCTGAAAAAAAGAAACTACAAGATGCTTCCCTCTCCTCCACCATGCTCTGAGCTCATATCCCAGAAGCAAAACTCACCTGGTTCATCTTCTGTCTCTAGGAGGCTGTGGAATCCTTGTCTGATTCATCAGAAAGCTTCACTGCTGTCTCTTCTGGGCTTTCCTGGCCCAGAGGTTTAGCCTGTTCTGATGCAACTGGGACAGAGCCAGTGCTGTCAGCTGCACTTGGCCCAGCAGCTGTCCCACTCCAAGCAGTGCTGGCTGTCTCCTTTAACCTGCTGGCAGATGTCTTCCCATGCTGTGTCAGATCAGCCAGTACCCCCTCTGTGTCCCTGTGGATGAGCTGATGAGCAGCATAGATGTGTTTTCTTTGGGCCAGCCTCACTGCACATAAAAAGAGGGAAGGCTTTTACTTGGAAATGTACAGCAAAGTGTTCTCCATAGGGGAGAAGGGAGGAGTAGCTTTTAAGCCTTCCTGCAGCTGTGGAAAAGACTAGCTCAGGGAAAAAAAAAAAAAAAAAGCAAGCACGCCCTTCTAACTTTGGCTGAAAGTGTTCTACTGCCACCTAATAGCAGCGACCAACTTTGCATTTCACTTGGAAGACCAGCCCCCACAGCGGGAAGCACAGCCAAACTGTTTCCAGCTTAGGGCACAACTGCCCAGGATATGGCATCAGGCTTTAAAGTAACTTCTCCTCAGAGTCTGTTAACTGGAAGACTGGGCCTGAAATCTGCCCTCTCCTCTGTTACAATTTTGCCTGCACTGAGAAACTCATACAGACTTCCAAGCAAAACCTGGCAACTGTACAGACACATTAAGTCACCTACCTTATCTTCTCCTTTTTGCTACTGCAGGATTGTTTGTTACTGTTTTACAGTTTTCATCCAATCTCATTTGTGTGTATTTCCAGACCACCTCTTGGGAAATCAAGAATCACAGAATGGTTTGGGTTGGAAGGGTCCTTAAAGATCATCTAGATCCAACTCCCTACATGGGCAGGGACACCTCCCATTAGATCAGGTTGCTCAAAGCCCCATCCAACCTGCCCTTGAACGCTTCCAGGGAGGGGGCAGCCACAGCTTTCCTAGGCAACCTGTGCTGGTGTCTCACCATCCTCACAGTGAAGAAGTTCCTCCTAGTGTCTATTCTAAATGTCCCCTTTTCCAGTTTGAAACCATTATCCCTTGTCCTATCACTACATGCCCTTATAAAAAGCCCCTCCCCAGCTTTCCTGTAGCCCCTTCAGGTACTGGAAGGCCACTATAATGACTTCCTGGAGCCTTCTCTTCTCCAGGCTGAACAGCCCCAATTCCCTCAGCCTGTCCTCATTGCAGAGGTGCTCCAGCCCTCTGAACACCTTCGTGGCCTTTCTCTGGACTTGCTCCAACAGCTCCATGCCCTTAATTACTCAAGCCAGATAATTCACCCTATAGTTCTCTTAATTGCTCTTCACTATTCTTTGTTCCCTCTTTCTCTCTCTAGACTTAAGATGCTGCTAAACAATCATGGAGATTGCAATACTGTGTACTTGTAAGGAGGGCGTGGGGAATGTTGCAGGAATGATCTGTGGCTCTTATTGTGTCACTTCCCTGCAAAAGTTCAAGACTTCCTTGTTGCTTTGGTCTGTTTATGTTGTAAGGCTGAGCTGTACTCTGAGTCTGAACCACTGGTGTCTTGCATGCTGTCATGCACACCTGCATGCTGTCACTGACTCAGTCCCTCAACATTACTAACCCACCCTCTTTATGTTTATCCATCTCCCAGATCCATTTTGTCAACAGAGTGCAACTGGATCTCTCTTGCATTTGAAAAGCTGACTTTCACCAGCCTACTCTGAATTCCCAGGAGAGTTGCTCTAACCAAGGCATTTTGTCTTCAATCATGTATGCATGAACTCCATTAACCATACTGGGAATACTCTCCTGGTATTGTTGCAGTCCCTTTGTCCACCCACAGTGAATACCATCTAAAAGAACATGGGTTCAAACTGGTGAGTGACTGTCCTTTTAAAAGCAACTTTTTTTTCATATCAGCACATTGACTTCTACTTCCAGTGAGGGAGGGCTCAGAAGTGAGGTGCAGAGGAGTTTCAGGATGAGAAAGTATTGGATAATCCTTGCTTTTATGCATAGGAATGCAACAAAAAAAAAAAAAAAAAAAAAAAAAAAAGGGGGGGGGGGAAGGGAAGGGGAGGAGGGAGGAAAGAGAAGCCCAGTTAACGGCAAAATAGGAGGGAAGCTAAAGTGTAGGCAAAGACTGAACTTATGGGCCCTCAAATCTTTGCTCTACAAATAGATTTGCTCCTCTGGAAGGCCAGAAGCTGTGCTCTCAGATCACTTCCTGCTAGTTTCAAGGAAGGTGCATGCTCAAGCACATGCCAGGTTGCTGAAACCCAGGTGTGTCATGAATAATCTGGCTCACTATAGGAAAAGCTTTAAAAGCTGCCATAGAAATACAATGCACTGATGTGCTCATGAGATGTAAAGCCATTCTTTGATAGCGTTTCCTTTGGATTTATATGGACTAGTTACTGATTCTGCTCCCTTGAATGTGTTGCTGTGCCAGAGACTGATGACAGGGTGTGTTCATCAGAGTGTACGTGAAGCAGAATTTGTGGAGTTTCCTCTATGCAAGGCAGCAACAGCAGAAGAGAGAATGAGCCAGGTCTTTTCCTGACATTTGATACCTGCTGCCACAAGAATATTGTAGCAAATTTCACCTGACCAAGTCTGAAGGAGCTCTTGTACTTCATCACTTACTACTCTACCTCTTCCTCCAGCATCCACTTTAATTTTTGCCTGGGTCTAGCTCTGCTTTCCAGGCAAACTCACTGTGGCTGTCACAGATTTTCAAGATTTTTTTCCTCTGTTGCTTGGGAGTACCTCTGAGGTGCTTTGTTCATCAGCTGCTGCAGCATTTAAGCCCAGTACATATTGTCTTCCTTGCTGCTGCCCCTATTTGTTCAGAATCTTAGGCATACTCCAGGTCTTCTCCTTCTATTCTCTTTTCTGAGACAGGCTATGCTGTGTGTGTGTTAGTGCCTGAGCTGCAGGCTTCATTGGAAAAATGACATCACCTGCTTTGGTAGGCTTGCAGAAGCAGGGCTAAGGAAAAGAGAGCTGGTTTAAGCTTATGCAGAACTGCCAGCTGCTGGATAGATACTGTTGTTGTGACAAATACATGAGCTAGGGAAGAAAAAAGTTTCCATAATTCAGAGACCACAGAATATGTTTGCAGGTTTGTGTTTTCATTGACAAAGCAACAAGAAAGCAATGAAGTAAGTGCCTTTGTTCTCAAGTCAGAGAAGCACACTGCAGTAAGGACCACTTCAGACTCTGTGGTGATACAGTTGCCTTTCTTAGGTTACATCCACTTTCTATGGGTTTAGTCATGGTCTTCTGAGTGTGTTGGTTAGTGGAAACATCCCAGCCATCTATTCATGATACTCAACGTAATACACAGGTTTCCAGGGTTTTCCCCTCTGTATTTTGACAGACACTATTCCATTTTGGCTAAACATATGTATCCTTTGCAACTGCAAGATTACCTAGTCTAAACATGATGCCACTACAGCCTACCCTAAAACCTTATCTTTGCTTCTAGCTCTCAATAAACTGGGAAGGGAGGGGGGTGGGACGGTGTGGGGGGGGGGGAGAGGAAAGCAAAGGAAAGCATATATCCTGCCTTCCACTGTATTTTGACAGACACTATTCCATTTTGGCTAAACATATGTATCCTTTGCAACTGCAAGATTACCTAGTCTAAACATGATGCCACTACAGCCTACCCTAAAACCTTATCTTTGCTTCTAGCTCTCAATAAACTGGGAAGGGAGGGGGGTGGGACGGTGTGGGGGGGGGAAGAGGAAAGCATAGGAAAGCATATATACTTCCTTCCACATATAGCATATATTTAAGTAATGTGCCTGTTAAAAACGTATACAGGTTTTAGAAATTGCCATATAACAGACAATTCACAGCCATGCTCCTTAAAGACTTCTCCTAGTTTGTTTTTGAAGGTGCAATGGACTGCTTCTTCTCAGGTAGTTTTACTGTTGTAGATACACCAAACTCACACCAGGTTCAAATTCAGGGCACCTTTTTAAAAGGCTAAAGCTCAGAAGAAATTGGTGAAAAAGGGCCAGAGGGGTTAACTTTCCACCTGCAGAGTGCAAAAGTGAAATCTCAAAGAACTGAGACAACTCTTGGTACTGCACCTTTCTTTTCAGTGAGCTAGAGTGAGGAGGGTGAACTGAAAGAATGAAGTCCCTGAACTCCTTACCTTTTTCTCTGATAGACATCTTCTCAGCTTCTGGAATCAGGAAATAAAAAACCAGCTCTGCTACAATCTCTTCTGACTGTAGGCGAGTTAGACTACAGAACAGATGCAGAGTAGCATTAGTATTTTAATTTTCTTTCCAGGTCACGTCTGCAAACACAAGACTCCCTTGTAAATATTCTGGCCATTTTCAAGGGAGGGTATTGTCATGGCAGGGATTGGCAGCTGAGTCTCCCTCTACAGTACAAATAGGTGGCAGTGTGACTATTCCCCACTGCACTGCCAATGTGCTCAATACTGCACTGGGAAGCAGTATGTCCAGGGAGATCACCCTAGACTCCTTATCCTCCAAGGATAAGGATGACAAACTGAGTTACACACACAGATACCTCTGAGGATTTTTGTCTTTGTCCACTTAGTCTTTGGCCCATGGCTGAGTCTGCTTAATTGTTCCCTTTTGTGACTCTGCATTTGGCTGGTCCCCATGCTCTTTTCCATGCAAATGTTTGGTGGGTTCCCAATTGGCCCAGGGGCTGCATGCATTATCTACACTTAATTTTCCCCAAGGATTTCAACAGTCTGCCTGTATTCAGCTAGTTACAAAATACACAGCTGCTCTACCATAGGAGAGTCACTGTGCCATTGGGATTTTTTATGGCTCAATTCCCCCCCCCCAAAAAAAAGTGCATAGAAACTGCACTGGAGGTTTGGCAGGTTCTAAAAAGTATTCACTGCTGATGCCCCAGCCAAACACAAGACTGTGGTGTTCTCAACAACTTACTCTACTCAAAATGCCCTGTCAGGCAGCCATCAGTATGACTGACCCCCATGGAAACTGGCAGTTTCTTAAAGAACAGCCACCCCAGAATGAAAGACTGCTGTGTAGCTGTATCTTTTAGCATCTCTTCCAAACTGATTTTCTGTACTAGTGTAAATAAATGAAAAAGACCAATATGAATGGGCACTGCTTTAGGCAGTTCCCAGATTCACTTCAAGCTCAGTCACAGAATCACATTGGTGTGGAGAAGTCTAAAAAGGGTGATTCACAGATCCCACAAGTGATTTGCAAAGGGAATCTGGCATGTGCTGTATGGAAAAAAGGCTTTGATGGATTTATATGTGTGTACCAGGTGGTAATAGCGTGATTCCCATACAGCAGGAACACTAATAAAGAGATCAGGAACAGTAGCGCTCTGCCCTTCCCATGTCTCAGGTTCTGCATGTGACCACAGATGCAGATGGTCAGGCAGGTTCCAGACTGCTGTAAACAGCCTCCAACGTGCCACGTAATATAACCTACCGACTTTCCATTTCGTAAGCAATGTTGTTGACTTCTACAGCCAGTCTCTGAACCTCTTCCCTGGCTTGTTCTTCAGCTGTGTCCTCCATGCAATTCAGGATAACATCTTCCAAGTAGGAGTCAATAGTGCTCTGGTGCATTTTCACCACCTGGAACAAAAACACCTAGATATTGTTCCTCCGCCTATTGCTGTGCCAGAAGCAGGGTGGAAGGAGATTTCCAAAGAAGGAAGAACAACAGATTTTCAACAGGCTCTTAATTTCAGGCAGGCCAGCCAGAGATTTGGTTTCAGAGGTGCTTTTTGGGCAGGGTAACTTGTGTAAAAATGTATTTTCTAACAATTCTTTCAGATAACTAGTTGAACAGAAACAAGTGCAGGAAAGAATGGGTGGTGGAAGAAAAACATCCAGAGATCCAGGACTGCTGCAGCAGGTTAGTTCTCTGAAAGCAATGACAGTTGCTTCCTCAATTCTCGTGGTTCCCTGAGCAACAGCTGTCAAATAATGCTCATCAGTATTGACCTCAGTAAATCAATCTGCTTTGATTCAAGCAAATCCTAAAGGAAAAAGTTTCATCAAGCCAGTCCAAGCAACATGGATAAAAACAAGACAAAATTATTGGTTTCTTTATAATGGCTGTGAAACACAGATTCTAGAAATGGGTCTTTTTCCTCTGCTGGTCTGAAGGGCATAGGCTTCTGGCACTTTGACCCTTCTACCTTCCCACTCAAAGACACAGGAAAGTTATGAGGAGAAGCTACAATTAAAATAAAAATAAACATGATGCCAGACTCTCTTGGTATTAACCTCCTCCCACAAAGCTGGAAAATTATTGGTTTAGTCAATTAGGCTCCCACTCGTTCCTTTCAACTGGGAGAGAAATGCTTCATGCAGTCAGAAGCTAGGGAATAGGACTCTTGAATAGTTGTGTTGTATGTTAACTCAGGACTTTTGTTTCTGGATTTCAAGGTTAGGTTATCCATTGTCATTAGTTCAAAATAATTTTTGTACCTCTTAGTATTTGCAGTCCACTTTTTTATCTTTCCCAAACCTTGCTTAAAGACATTGCTCCTGGAAGAACACTTAATACTTCTGCTGGACAGACCAAGTGCTGTCAAAACATTATTCCTAAAGATGATCTAGGCACAACTGTTCTCAATAGGTGTTAGTTGTGGAAATTTAGAAACATACATCCATTAATGATAGGCCTAACAGGACTGTCTGCAGGGCTATTCAGATCATCCTTAATTTAACAGGAATGACTCTTCAGGAAGGAATCACCCTCTCTTCCCCTTCAATTTTAAAATGTTGGTGATTTAAAAATCACCAAAGCCAGAGCTGAAGAACCTCCTCTCCCTCTGGACCTTCGCACCGGGAGGCAGTGCCTACAAACCACCCACAGTCCCATCCGTCCATCCATCCATCCATCTTCTCTTGCCTGTCTGAAGAGCTCATCTGCTTCCAGGCGCTGCCTCTCCTCCAGCTGACGAAGCCCGCTCTCCTCCGCCTCCCGCATCCGCCTCTGCCTCTCAGCCAGCATGACAAAAGCATGGATCTTCCGTTCTTCTTGCAGCCTCACCAGCTCTTTGGACAAGAAATCAAGCATGTTTGCCAGTACCCTTCCTTCTTCCCTGGCCAAGTGCTTTTCTACTTGTGACATCTTGAAAAAAAAAAAAAAAAAAAAAAGGCAAAGAATTGTGTTACAAACCCCAGGAATGTTGTTCCAAGTCCCAGGACTACCACAGGCATGTGAAACAGCTCTGCAACATCCACTCAGACCAGCCGTGGGACAAACCTAGGAGTTTTGCATTCTTCTTGTTCTACATGTGCTGGCCAGGGCTGTGCATAATGTGACATTCCTGTATAAAGGCTTTGAGAGTATAAAGAGGGTGAAAGATGGCACAAGGGGTCTGGGCTATTCCAACCTGCTTTTCTGGCTTCAAGGATAATCAGAATAGTTGCTGAGGCCATCAGCTTGTTTCTGGGGAACAGTCCACTGCCCAGACCAAGAAAGGGGAGGCATGGAAATGACAATGAAATTACTTCAGCTCATACCCTCTGTCTCTCTGTGCTAAGCTTAGCTAGACCAGAAAATATTCTGTTCTTACCTAGAACCAAAAAATGGGATCAAAAGTTGCAAATGAAGCTTCCTTCTAGCATTTGGAAAAATCTTTATGAGTAGGAAGCTTGAGTAAAGATTTAGGAAACTGCAGTTGCGAGTACAGCCACATTTCTATCCTGTCCTAAGGATGAAAAATGTTTGCTGTAGTTCAAAGCCACCTCAGTGAAATGGTTCATCTTTGGTTGGACATTCACGATGCAACCAAACAGATATAACTTGCTGAGGTAATACAGCAGCCATCAGTCCCTGCAGTTTTAGGGACTGTACAAGTTACTAACTGCTAACAAATTCAAATAAACAGTCATTATATTGAGTTTGCAGAAGTGCAAATGAGAATTTAAATTCCAATTCATGGAAAATCAGAAAGTCTGTGACAGAGCCAAGACTAGATCCCAGGTGTTCAGCTGTGACATTCACTCCTTGCTCCAAGCACATCATGTTTTACGGGTTGGGTATGTGGGATTGCACTATGGAAAAGGGACAAGACTATGTAAGTTCATTATTTCCAGTATAGACGATGAAACCACAGTCCTCGGCTGGAAGAAATCTCAGGAAGGGCCTGGGATACTGTCTCTCTGTTGGAATCAACAGGCATTAACAGAGTCGATCTGAACATAAAACTCAATATAGAGCTGAAACATCCCAGACCAAATCAGCTTTCTTGTAGTGCCACACCATTTGCTCATGCAGCATCACAAAGACAGTGGGACTTTCAGTATTGCATGCAACTAGAAGTGACAGTGTTTGGGTGTTTAAGATGGCCCATGGTGTTAAGACAGTCCGTGGGTGTTTAAGATGGAGGACAGCAAAGCAGCAACTGCAGCAGCCCACAGGGAGGGATAACATGGAACTGATGTGCTGCTTCCTCTTTATTGCTCCAGGTGCTGTGTCTAAAGCCAGTGTGAAATGCAGGAAAGCAACATGCTTGTCTAAGACTCTTGTTCTATACCAGAGTGGAAATTTTTAACCCCTCACTGCTGACCATTTTATTTGGAATTTCTACCTTCTTTCTGCAGAAGGCATTTCTTGAAAAATGCTTTTTATACTAGAAAGGTCAAAACCTGAAAATAACCGTGAGCACCAAAAAGTTGAGACTTGTGTATCATCACTGACTTTCTGAAATAGCCACACACAGAAAACTGCTGCACATGGATTCCAGAGAGTTTTAGAGCTCAAAATGTTTGAAGACCTGAGCCTAGGACTGTGTGCCTTCAGAGATTTATTGAGAGGAAAAAAAAAAAGCAAGAGTGGAAGAGGTAGATACCAGCAGAGGGGGATAGTGGCTCTCCCAAAAGGGAATTCTGAGATCAGAGGTCAACATCTTTACCATTTGCTCTCTCCTTGTCTACAAAGGTCGTTATACTGTCTGAACTGCTCTCTCCTTCATTCTCACCTTGGCTTCCAGAAAAGAAGGAGCATTTCAATTTCCTAATGCCTGAGGGTTGTTTTTTTTTCAATTCCTCAGTAGAAAAATTGTCTTCCTGAATTTCACACCTGAGCTCCCTATGTATGAGGGAGCATTTGAAAATGATAAACAGTAAAACACCTGGTTCAATTTTTATTGAGATCTGAGGGGAAATTGTATTGCTGCCCACCCAGCAGGAAGCAGTGGTCTGGCTTTATCTCTGCCAGGCCAGCCAGCAGATGCTTATCATCATCTGGAACCTGCAGAAGTGCCTCACAGCTGGTCAGTGAAAAAACAGGAGAGTAGTGAAAAACTACAGAAAAATCTACAGGAATGTGGGAGATGCTGTATATCTGAGACGCAGTGAAGTCTGGACAAAATTGCTTTGTGATCCACTGCAGACCAACATCTGCTATTTGATTCAATTTGCACTGGAAGGTTGTGGCCCTGCAAAGAACTAGGATGGGAATTTACATCCCCAGCTCTCACTACATCCTTGGTAGAGGATACAGCCCAACATTTTTCTGCTCTCCAGAACAGTGGTAAGCACAACAATATGACTCTACTGCAAAGGTCCTAGAAGTCTCAAGCCCAGCAAGATTTACAAAGCCTGCTTTGGCTTCTTTTGTGGTGTTTTATGCCTGAGGAGGGGCCTGAGAGAGTGCCATGACAAAAGGAACAGGGAAGTGACAAAGCAGTAACACACATTCAGTAAAACACCTGACAGATGTGACTGACAGGCACGTATTGAGATGCCAGGTCACAGTACCAGTCAAATGGATTGAAATGTGGGAAAACTGAGGTTCGTCTGGCACTGCACTTTGTGCAGAGCCTTGTAAATATAAATCAGTGCTGTGTCTGCAAACAAAGCAAGTGCAGCCGGGGCAGCAGCTGTGGTCAGGGCACCTCAGCCTGTTTCTGAGATTTCCCAGAGCCTCCACAACAGTGAGAGCTATTTTAGCCCCTCAGGCACTCAATGCTTGGCCGGTGCTAGGGGAGCATTTCTGTTACTTGGGGCACTTTCTGTGCTGTGGATAATACAAAGCAGACATAAATTTAATGTGAGAGTGTTGGTGGCATTTCAAGCACAGAATGCCTGGTCAGGACAGTGTTGTGAATCAGCCCCCCCATCTACACAGGCAAACCTTGTGCATTTTCAAGTCACGCTGTTGCTGTAAGGCCAGTATCATCTCCTTCTCTGCCTTCAGACGCAGCCATCCATCCTCCTGGAGTGCATGAGTGGTGCGCAGTTCCTGGATCAGGTCCAGCCGCTTCTCCTTCCCTTCAAACATCTTTAAAATAAAGTTAAACAACCAAGCATATCAAATGGATAATATAGATCAACATGTTTTGCCAGCAGAGCACACCTTTTTTCTCTCCAAGTTGCAGGGTCAGCTGTTTCCCAGACCTAGTTCTCTGTAACAGAGATTTGTGGTTGCATTTAGGCAACTACTACTGCTGTCAGGTAAATCTTGACTAAACCCTTCTGGGTGGAAGATGATAGTTGAGACCTTCTGCTGTGGAGCACAGATGATCCACTGCTACTAAAAAGAATGTTTAATTTATTTATTTTTTTAATTCTGTTTGGCTTCACCTAGAACTCAAACTACTGGAATGCAGAACAGCAACACTAATGTCAAGCAAAAAAGGGAAATGTCCTTCTGGATGTTCTGCTACACCAGCCTCAATGTCAAAGCTTCCCAGTGTGAGCATTGCCCCTTTTCTTCAGCCCTAGGTTAGATGTCTCCTGTTTCAACATCTACTGTTCTCTGACCTTTGTTTTGAAGGAATCTAGCAATAGCTCAAAGCAATAAATTGGTAGGGAGGCTGTTGAAACTGCTCCTGTCCCTGTTAACAGCACTGTGGCCCACCCTTTGCCTGATACATTCTTCTTTTCATTCCTCCTCTCTTTCAACAGGACTTCCAAGAACAACAAAGGATTACTTAACCCTGCTCACATCATTGTCCAACTGAGTCAGATACCTCTGATCCAGTAGTAGCTGGCAGGAGATTCCTAAAAATGATTGGATATTTCATGGTGTGAAAGTCAACAGTCCTGCAATAGCATCAAGCATCCATCTAATAGATCACCACAAAAGTGGAGAAGATGTGGGAAGTCTGTATTCCACCTCAAGCCACTTTCATAGTATTACATGTTTGATAAAGCTCACCTCAGGGTCCCACATGAGAACACTTCACAAACATGAAACAATTAGTGCAAAAGATAATACCAGTGACCCAGAAGGAAACATCGCACATGAAAACAAACCCCATGGACTGGTCTGATCAAAAGGGACAGACCTGTTTAACATAAACCCCATGAGGCATGGCTACTCAACTGATTTTTACTTCGACCCACTCCTACTCCACTGAAAGCAGACAGGTCCTGTACTTACTGGAAATCATGGTGATATGCTCCTGGTCTAAGGTTTAGGTCACCATCACAGGAAACTGGAAAGATGGTATGAAATACAAGCTGCCCTGTTGGGATGTGGAAGGCTTCTTATGCCTGGGATCTTGGCATAATCAAGGCAGAATCTACTCATGGTCCACATCTAGTCTAGAATTTGCCATTTGAGTAACTCTGCTATGAAGCATCCAATTAAACAGCTGAGTGTAGGGTATGGCAAGAACAGGAAGATATTTACAAACAGGTGTAGGAATCTGGAAGTTCCCCTAAGAAATCTGGCTGGAAAGCAGAGACTCCAGCCTTGAAGAACTCAAGTTAACATCCAGAAAGATATGCTGCAGAAGCCTCATTACCCTTAATTAGTCCTGTGGAAGAAAGATTGCAAACACACCTTCAATCATTCCCATCATTCTGGAGACACATAAACAAAGAGACAGAGAATACCATGTTCTGAATCGCCCTGCCTCGGAGCAGCTTCTGCAGACAGATCACTGCCAGTTCTGTTTCCTCTTCCTCCTGCCAAAACACAACAAATATCCACACAATCTTTACTTGTCTATTTGGAGACTGAGATTTCTATAGATTATTCATCTAACTACCAAAAAGTCTAAATCATATCCAGCTTTTTCATAGTTGTTTCTGAACACCATTCTTCTAATTTCTGGGGAAAGGAAGGTGAGTCAGAATAATATGTACTTTTATGTTTTTCAAAAGATGGGGGAGAAAGGCTGTATAATTACATTGTATCTGAGATTTTAGAGGGTCTTTGGAGAGGAGTACCTACTAGTAAGGAGATGCTGATGGAGAAAATTACTCTATTCATTAGAAGTACTATTTATAGCTTGTCTGACAGAGTTTGCAAAATGGGCATCACCCACATGAATTTAAGTGGTCGAGACACTTAGGGGATAGAATTATTATTGAAGGAGGTGCAAGAGAGCTGTTATCCATAAATTAAGGGATTAGATTAAAAGAGAGCATATACAGCTTTTCTTTTGATATTTATTCCTGTGGTGACTTTTATTGGAGTAACTCCGTATATTTAAGACTCAGAAAGTGACAGTTAGGAAGTAAAAATAATTACATTATGTTGTGATTTGTCTCTTTGAGAACATTACTGGCCAGTCACTATGTGACTGATACCGACTTGGATGAATCATGGAATGTAGTGGGAAAGGGAACATGACCACCAGAGGGGGGAAAGAAAGGCTTATTTTAACTAGAGGAAGCACAACTGGCAATGCCTTTTCCCTTGCTGAGGGGTCTGCTAGTCTGGAGTTAACAGTAGCAGAAGGAAAAACCCCATTGGGTGCTTGGGAAAGATAAAAATAAATGTAAAAAATGCATGGAAGCTTTTGAATAAAGAGCCTATGAGGTCTGCATTGAAATGTGGTATTTTAGATGTGCTGGAAAAACAGGGAAGAGC
>NW_009953386.1:178216-195857 GCF_000747805.2 Chaetura pelagica
GAAGAGCGTGGGATGAGAGAAGTGGTGTGGGCTTGAAACTTAGTATCTGTTTTTTCTTAGGTGTTGCAAACTATTTTTTCCAAAAGCAAAAGGAAGTATTCCTGCCTTTCCACACCACCATCCAGGAGGAGCAAAGCAGAACTAGCTAAAGGACTGCCTTATGATTTGGTATGTTCTCTGGAAAGAGGGGATGAATTTTTCAGTCCAGTTAGAGAGCTAGACTGTACCACATCATGTGGTTACACATTAAACCCCTTCAGGACAGAGTTTTGGAAATGGAGATGGTACATATACTGGACAGGTAAGCCAAACTGCTAAGTTTGATTTAAACTAAGATGTGGCTTAAATTTTTGTGGGATGCAATTTTCTGTACTTGTATCATTCACTGTTACAAATAATGCCTTAGCAAGGGTAATCATCATCAGCTTCTCTGTCTGCCTGATGAGCAGGGAGAGCAGCAGGAAAGAGCGAGGCGAGACAGAAAGCCTATCATGACTTGCAAGAAAAAGAAAAAGAAAGAACACAAAGGAATTGAGGATATAGAAGAATCTAGGAGCAGGTTGAAAACTAGAGGGGGCTGGAGGAAAGTGATAAACCAGTGAAGGAATTCAGAGGCACTCTGTTGTTGTGGCTAGTAGGTGCCTAAGAAATTATTGGAGTAGAGAAACTGAGGAGGCCTGTGATAGTGCTTCTATTCTCTCCACTTTCTTTTATATCCCTTTGTTGTCCATGTCACCAGACTGTCACTCTATCATACTTTGCTTTTGAGATCCTCAACTGGAGCAGGAGGAGGCTGGTGCACTTAGCAGTTGGTATTTGTATCTGTGTATGGCAGGAAGAGTAGCATTAACAACAGAGGAGAGCTTCAAATTCAATGCTCCTCACAGCCTGCTGGTAGGAGAAACCTTACTTGGATTCTGCAAGGCAGGAGATGTTTGTGCTGCTCTTCAGCAGCTGAAGTGGCCTAATTTTACAGATGCAGCTTAACTAAAGAGCTCCACTCTTTTATGTGTTCACACATAAAGATACTTGAAGATAAACCAGAATTGGCAGAATTCATTTAGGTGGAATTCCATTGTATTGGAATTCTTTACGTAAGCATGCTCAAGAATAACAACAACTTGGGGATAACTTTTTCTGATTTATTCCCATATTACATGGAAGTACTTAAAAATCTGCTAAACTGGTAAATCTAAATGATGTCAACCTACCATTGCAATACAATATCTAACACCTCGGAGTCAGTAAAGCTGTGGAAAGCCCTTCCCCAGGAGAGTTTCTTGTTTCAGTCATCTTAAAACAGACTGCACAAAACACAGGACGTCACACCGCACAAGGGAAGACAGCATGGATGATCTAGTAAGACTTTTTCTCCCTTTCATGGTTGTGTGGCTCTTTTAAATTCACAAGCTTAAATGGTAATTGTGTCTGATTCTTACTACATCATGAAAATGCTGTTAATAAGCAGATAAAGCAATCCACTGGGGCAACCACCTCTTAAGTACATTACTTCATGAAAGGAAAAGAACTTGCAGCTCCTCTAAAAAGCTGTTTTTTCCTACAGCACATCACATCCCCCATGACACATCATTACTGCTATTTCAGTCTCTGCAGAAGAATAATTTTCTGTGAACTGGAGCACGCTCATCAAAGGCTGCAACCTCCGTGATGACAAGAGCTTCACTTCACCAAATTGATGAAGTGTGTGCTCAGTGCTGAGCACTCAAAGTCTCACTGACTTTAGTGGGGCTAAACTTAATGGCTCTGCTGGATTATGACAGTGTTGTCAGATGAGAAGGCTGGAAAACACTAATGTAATGATAATGATAATAAGAAATAATAACAACAACAATATTCTGCATTTTTTGTTCAGCAAGAACAAGGGCATAACATGTCTACTAACTAATGTCTTTATAAAACAAAGTTTATTTAAGGATTTGGCCAAGGATATTTTAAAACATTTCCAATTCTCCATCTGCTAGTGTCTTTATAGAATAAAGGCAGACTAAGAGAGTCTTAAGAAATAGTGATGGCTGTTTCTAACGTGAATATATGCAAAAAAAGATAAAGCTCACTTCTTTCCTTCTCCGGACATTCCTTTAACAACCATGTAGGAAATACTCAGGGATCAACAGAAAAAAAAAAAAAATAAATTCTAAAACCCACTTACAATTGATGGCCCTTCTAGGATTGGAGTGAGGGGCCGAGGAACAGGCTTTTCTATTTTTTCAAGGAGACGAAGGGCCTTCTTTGGCTCCTTGACTTTGTTCTTCTTCTCTAGCAGTGCCTGGAAGAGACATACAATTTAACCAGAACTGGGGTAGATAGAACAACACAATAAGGACAGTCCTCTAGATGCTGACTTGACTGTTGCTGGTCACATGGACTATGGGGAGCTGAAAGTATTTTGCACTTTGCAGGCTTATGGCTTCCATTTCTTATTGCACATGGACCGAAAAACTGAATGTCATCACTAGATGAGGCTATTGGTTGGTCAGAAGACACCGTTAAGAATTTCAATATAATTTTTAAGAAGGAAGACACAGTTATTTTACTTTATTTACAAATAAGCCATTGGCAATTTCATAGTAAGTCACCTACAATTGATAAAAAATTGGTATGAAGTTATTCTCTAATACATTATTTTTAAAAACTGTACTATTTTTTAAATTTTAAAATGGGAATCTTGTCAAACCAATTAAACACTGACCCAAATGCAAACAGAGGCAGGTGTGTGTGTGTTACTTTCCTTACGTAATGACAAAAACATTAATTATTTTCCTACAAGATAGAGGTAAGATTCTTCCAAAATATAAAAATGAATAGGAATACCACCATTTATTTACGGTTTACATATCACTGAGAATGGTTATAGCTCTTTGCCTTTAACTATAGGCATAATGCTTGTTACTGCAGGTTAGAAATATTATGTGGCCAGGAGATTTTATGAAGGGGGTCACTTGAAGAGTGTAGTGTCACTGTTCTGTGGCCCTTCCTTAGTGAAATATCTTTGTATCATATGTTGCTACTGTGTTAAACTGAATGATCCAGGAGCTGTTCCTTGCAAAACATTTTTTAAACTCTTCTCTGCTCATCTGCAACTGCCCAGCAGCCCCGTGGCATCCACAGCCATTTGTGAAAATGGACTTGCTTGAGAACTTCCTCCTACCAAGAAAATCCAGAAGTCCATTAAGAGTGGGTTTTATCTTGTTGACCTTGTAGCTGTTTGGAGGCAGATGACAAACTATGTCAGCCAAAGAAGGCAAGGAGTGGAAATGCCATTGCAGCCTCAACTCTTTCAAGATATTTTCAAACTGTTTAGAGAGCCAAAGTCCTGCCAACTGCCCATGGCAAGCTACTTGGAACAAGATAATAATTTCCAACTGCATGGCAAGACCTGCCTACTGTAGGGCCTCACACTTTGGTTCACCAAGAAAAGGGAATAGAGTATGCACATTTAAAGCTCCTTCAAAATTATAATCCTACTACTGTCTGGGTTGGATCTGTAGTCTTACTGAAAGAACAGACATATTCCAGCAAGGAAAAATGCTCCTTTTTCTTTTCTTGCTCCCTAAAATACTGTATTTCACTAGGGAGGGAAACCAAAGAAAAACTTCAGAAAAAAGTCCTATGATAAATGTCTCTATCCAGTAACAGGACATTGACAGCACTTACACAGAATTTAATTGTAAAATTAATGAAGTTTTGAAACTCCAGGGGTCATTGTACAAAACTCTTCTTGCATATTTGATCTGACCTTTCAGGCCAGGATAATTAATGCCTTCAGAAAAGGAGAGAGATTTCTAGGTGGAGGGGATAAAATGCTTCATTATCAAAAACTTCTGAAATGGACCAAGTTAACAATAATAATGCAAGAATCAAAGCCTATAAACTGCTTATAAGCCACGTGGAATTGTTATAGCTTAAAAATGGTGAGAGATTTTCCAAACTGTTTCTTGTATTTGACAACCTTAGAGCTCTCTGGTGTGAAGATTTTAACAGTGCTTGCTATTTATAAGGTGTTTTGCATGTTGGGGGGGAAGGGGCAATTGAAAGAAAAAAGCTGCTGTAATTGTGATTCTTTTGAAAACAATAGCTCCTATGTTTACTAGTACAATATTGCATTCATGAGAATTTTTCTAATAAAACCTTAGCTTCCAAAAATACTTCTTGCTAACCAGAAAAACAAAATACAACCAAGATAACAACTTGTAAAGACAGAAGCATCTATTGAGCACTTCTGACAAGAGGGAATTGTTATTAATGTAGATTTGAGAGATACTGCAGTTCCCAGAAGTGGTTTTACTTTTTCATGTCAGCACAGTCTAGTGCCTGCTTTGCTATCATTACTAAGTCAAAAATGCTTACCATTTCCTTTCTTTAATCTGAGGTTTAAAGTTATTGTAAGACTTTAATGTAAGAGAAGAAAAAGAAAATCTTTTTTTTGCATTAACTGGTTGTGCCTAACTTAGTGAGTTACCATTTTTCAAAATATGGAAACTAGGGCCCAAGAATCATTGTAAAATACTTTATTTAAAAAGAAAAAAAGTGCTAAGTTTCTGAACAACATAATTCAAATGTTACTGCCTACACATGACACTCTAATTTTCCTGAGACAGACTACATTACTTTTTTTCAGGTTGTAACTTCAGGGTAATAGCACAGTCTGGTTCAATGGGACCACCCAATTAAGCTCCTTTTCATTTTCCTGGCAAATACAGTGAACAGCAAATGGCACTCATGCTTTTGGCCATACACTTTAGCTTATTTGCTAGCTTCTGATAGAAGCAGAACTTTTGACAGGATAGTAGCTTGAAAAACAACTCTCCATTCAAATAAACCCTTTTTTAGCTTCCTCCCTTTTCTCCTCTGTGATGCTCTCCTTTTCACAAGACACTAGGTGTAATTTATTTTCATGTACAGCACAGACTATACAGTCACATTTCTCCTTCTTCCTTTTTGCCTGTGAATGAAGAAGTTGAGATTATCCAGACCTACTTTGCAATGCAGCATGGCTGCTGCATCTTGGCTGATCCAGACTGACATAATAGCTCTTAAAGCTTGTCTGAGCGTAAGCCAACTAACACTGTGCTGGAGATCTGCTCTTGATGAAATAACTGCTTGAACAGGTTTTCCTATGCTTTGAAGTTGGCAGATTTTCTCCAGAAACATTCTTGGGCCCCCTACTTCTCCACCTCTTTCCTATCCAACTGGATAAAAGAAAACAGACATGATGAGAGTTGTA
The DNA here is from genome assembly GCF_000747805.2 of Chaetura pelagica. Classification (NCBI taxonomy): domain Eukaryota; kingdom Metazoa; phylum Chordata; class Aves; order Apodiformes; family Apodidae; genus Chaetura; species Chaetura pelagica. Next base: position 183,462 of record NW_009953386.1, read on the forward strand.
CTTAATGCTTAGGTGAGAGATTCCTTATTCTGACATCATCTTGATCCAGCACTTTGAAACCAACTGACACTTCACCCTGCTTGAGTCATTAGAGCATACAGGGTCAGTCTAAAGTCAGGCATTGTTCTGCACTGAGATTTCTTCAGCAGCTCCTTCATTCCTTGGTGTATTCAGTTGCCTAGATGCATTTATTTTCTAATAGTAACTAGTTATATCACTATGCTATCTCCTATTGGCTCAGATTTTCACACAAGACTGTCTACACAAAGGCTCACTTAACACTCCTTAAAGCAGTGTCATCTGCACTGGCTAGAAACTTTCCTTGTCACTCTACAGCTCTGGCTTAAGATGAAGATAGTTGTTTTTACTGTAAAGTCTGGGTCACTCCTGTTTCAGCCATGTTCTCTTGTTTTAGAGAATTATTGAAAGAATACTGAATGTACATAATATGCATGTATGTACATAAATATACATAAAATGTTTCAGGATGATCCTCAAAAAGTTTGCTTTAAAATAACTCATTTTTGGCTTAGTTTCAAGTCTGGAAGAAGCTGTTTTTATACTTAAGATGACACAGATACTTTTTGTAGCTGCTTGGATAACTGCTCAACCCCTCTTACAAGCTTTAAGCTTAGGAAAAACCCTCAGTATCATAGAATCATAGAATTATTTGGATCGGAAGGGACCTTATAGATCATCTAGATCCAACCCTCATTGCATGGGCAGGGACAATTCCCACTAGACCATGCTGCTCCAAACCCAATTCAACCTGGCCTTGAACACTTCCAGAGAGGGGACAGCCACAACTTCCCTGGGCAAGCTGGGAGAGTGTCTCACCATCCTCACAGTGAATAATTCCTTCCTAATGTTGAACCTAAATATATCCTCTTCTCAACTTAAAACTGTTTCCCCTACATGCTCTTGTAAAAAGTCCCTCCCCAGCTTTCCTGTAGCCCCTTCAAGTCTTCTCTTCTTCAGGCTGAACAACCCCAACTCTCTCAGCCTGTCTTCATGGAGAGGTGCTCCAGCCCTCAGATCATCTTCGTGGCCCTGCTCTGGACTCCCTCCAAGAGTTCCATGTCCTTCCTGTATTGGGGGCTCCAGAACTGGACACAATGCTGCAGGTGGGGTCTCACAAAAGCAGAGTAGAGGGAAAGAATCACCTCTCTTGACCTGCTGGCCATGCTTTTTTGGATGCAGCCTGAGACATGGTTGGCTCTCTGGGCTGCAAGCGCATTTTTGGATGCAGCCTCAGACATGGTTGGCTCTCTGGGCTGCAAGCGCACACTGCTGGCTCATGTTGAGCGCCCCAGCACCCAGCACCTCCAAGTCCTTCTCCTCAGGGCTGTTCTCAGTCCGTTCTTTGCCCAGCCTGTATTTCTGCTTGGGATTGCCCCAACCCAGGTGCAGGACCTTGCACTTGTCCGTGTTAAACTTCATGTGCTTTGCACAGGCCCACGTCTCAAGCCTCTCAAGGTCCCTCTGTATGGCATCACTTTCCTCCAGCGTGTTGACCGCACCACACAGCTTGGTGGTGTTGCCCAACTTGCTAAGGGTGCACTCAACCCCACTGTCCATGTCACTGATGAAGATGTTAAACAGCACCAGTCCCCCTGCAAACCACTGAGGAACATCACTTGTCACTGAACTCCACTTGTTCATCAAGCTGTTGACTCTAACTCTTTTGAGTGTGACCACCCAGCCAACTCTTTACCCACTGAGTGCTCCATCAGTTAAGACCATGTCTCTCCAATTTAGAGACAAGGATGCTGTGCAGGACAGTGTCATACACTTTGTACAAGTCCAGGGAGACTACAACAGTTGCTCTTCCCTTATCCACCTGTGCTGTAACCCCATTATAGAGAGGGCCACCAGCACAATTTGCCCTTAGTGAAACTGTGTTGGTTGTCACCAATCACCTTCTTATTTTCCATGTGCCTTAGCATAGCTTTGAGGAGGATTTGCTCCATGACCTTGACAGGCACAGGGGTGAGACTGACTGGCCTGGGTCTTCTCTGGCAAACCAAGAGCAACATAATGAGGAGGACTAGTCCATCTTGCCACTTGCTTGGCCAGAAAAGCAAGCTTTGGAAACTTCCTTTATTAAAATAAATTACTACTGAGGCCAAAATCTAGCATTTCTCCTCTACCCGCAACCTCTTTCTACAGATTATCCAGGGAAAATGAAAGAAAGTCATTCTAGAGCTAGATCACTGTGTAGTCTGAATTTTCTAGAGTTCTGTTGTATTTCTACGTTTATAGGAGGAAATGCATTAAGTGTGCTTGGACAGCACTAAAAAGAAGCTTTTAAAAAGTGATCTACCTGCTCAGCTATAGAATAATGCAAAGTAACACAGTGCCCTCCTATGATTGCTAATTACCTAAACCTCTTTCTTTCACAATGTGTGTGATGGAGGTTGTTCGCATGATTGGGACTGCCTGTGCCAAGTGGTCAGACAGCTGTCTTGTCAAGTGCTAAATTCTCCTAAGTCAAGTGTTCCGCACCCTTTACTGCCCTGTTCTTGCCAGCTCCAGTAGCTTATGAGATGGACCTGTCAAGAGAGGCCCTGCTGAGGCAGAACATGCTATAGTCTCCAAACCTAACAAGCAAAAACCTCCTATGGGAGAAGTGAACAGTAACAGTACCACAGAGCTCAAGCGCTAAGTAGGGCAATAATTTCTTGTTGCTTGGAACAGAAAGTTTGTTTAAATCTAACAGTGGCTGAGGAAGTCTGGGTGTTTCACAGTGTCCATATTTTCTGCTTGTCTGGACCAACCAGTCTTGTGTCTTCTTCTGTATATCTAGGAGCAGCAGTCAATTTTTGCATAGTGTATTTATCATCCTTGTCTGCAAAGGAAACGCTTTGTGATTTTAAAAGAATATACATTTTGCCTTTCTGTGGTGGGGGAATGAGTATTAGTTCTGTTAGCCCCTTAGTTGGTATAAATCAATGTAGACAAAGTGATCTACATTGATTTAAAACAGAAAATAGGCAGACCTGTCTGCTTTTGTTCTGCATTCCATCTCTCTTTGGCCACTAATTTTTCTTTGAAGACCCTTTATTGTGTGAGCAGCCAGCACTAGGACATACTTCTTCCTCATGGCTACATTTTAGACATTCCAATCTAGTCTTTCAAGCCTTGAGAAGTATTTTGACCAAACAGAATACATTTGCTGTAAGAATTGAGCTCTGAAAGCTTGGGCTAATGTTCTGCTGCCTCTGAGAACTGTGTTTCGACCTAAATTATGCACAGTCATTACTTGAATTTTATGCAAAAAGCACCCAAACTCAAACTCTTTTGAGTGTCTTCTTCTCTAAAACTGCAGTGGATCCATGTCCTTAGTTCTTGAACACTTCCTATAGTACTCAAGATTTTCTTTTAAAAATTTCCTTCTGGATAAAAATCAGACGCAATCTTTTGCAAAATCCAATTAAATTTAAATTTGAGGTAATATATTGATTTTTCAGGACAAGGTTTCAATTTAAAATTAATTAGGAAAAAAGTTACTATGTTTAAAGTATTGTTAAATTACACTACAACAGGAAACCCATGCACATAATTTCCAATTATGAAATATTTCTTCACTATATAAAAGCATGATTGAAAGTTGCCAAGCTTTGCAAATGATATTAAATATTTTTCAGAAATACAGCAGGCAACCAAGAGTATACCTCGTTTTAAAAGAAAGGTAACCCTCAGCAGCATCACAAGAAGCATACTATAAAAGTACGTGTCATTTACAAATATTGTGATTGTAGATGCAAATGAGGGATTTCTTTCCTTGGTGGTTAATTGCCTATATGGACACCTCATCTGCATGAACAGTTGTGATAAATCAAGAAATGCAAAACACTATTAGCATGTTTTGCAAATCAGATGCTGGAACAACAGGGAACAACATGTGCATTCACTGTTCTGATTTGATTCTATGAGCAGGGTCATTTTAATCATGCTTTGCTGCAGGTGTTTTCACAATATGCACTTAAGATGTACATTTTTAAAAAATCTACAGAATTTTTAGAACATGAATCCAGATTTGGTTTATTTAATTATCAGTAGTTTGACAGTGGAACCAGTAGGCATGCCACGTGTGTGCTGTAAAACCAAGGGAGAAATGAGACTCAGCAAATGGCAGGAGAGAATTTCTAATGGACACAACAGGTTCCAATCCAAATACCTAATCTGTAGGGAGACAGAAGCAGTTATGTTTGTTTTCTATAGGGTAGGAGCAGAAGCACAGATGTTAGGGAGATAGAGTACTCCAGTCTGAGTTCCAGAACGCTGCTGGTCATGTCTACAACAGTCTGAATGTCTGATTCATTCTGTCCTTGAAGTTGTCTTACAGGAAATATGAATTTAGCCCAGAAAATTGGGAGAAAACGTACAAATGCGTTTTCCTGATTAGTTCAAATCTAAAAGGAACTGACATGCTGCTGGATGCAGCTCCATACCTGGTGCATCCGTGCCAGGTCCACCTCCAGTCTTGCTGACCTTTTAACATATCCAGTCTTAGTGATAGTGCACTTAGGTTTTGGAGCTTTAATCTTGACGTGGGTGACAGAATCTGGGAGAGATGCTTCCAGTTCATACAGTCCTAAGAAATACAAACAGCGATTAAGTAATGGAGTGGTGGGGAGACAAATTTGAGTTTTGTTAACATTTTTAAGTAAATATCTCATACAATCTAAGCCTTCCAAAATGCCTTACCTTCAAAGGTGTTAAGATAAAAGTTTTGTACCACATAGCGGTCAGAATGGTTGTCTGGGAAATAACCATTTCTAGACAAAGGAGCATACGTTTGTGATGCCAAGTCAGTATATTCTTTGATGATATCTCGTCTCTCCAGCTTCCCCATCAAATTCTTCCTCTTAGCTACCAGTTTCCTGAGCACTGAAAAGGAAATACAAATGTGAGAAGGTTCTTCATACAAATAGTCCAAAAAAAGCCGTATCTTTGGAAATTCACATGAGTTTTTGCTAGTCAACATAAAAACATGACCTGCTTGACCAGAACAAATGCTGCCCACTCAGATTTATATGGCCGATGCAACCAGTTTGAAGGTGAATAAAGACTGCAGCCTTGTGTGAAAACTGTCTCAAACTGCTCTCTCCCTGTCTTTCAAACTTACTCAGTGCATATTCATGCTGAATCTTTTTCATTTTCTCCTCCTTGGCCTTCTGATGATTTTGCCGGAGATCTTCCAAGCGCTTGTCACGCAGCTCATTCTGATTCTGCTCTCGCCTCCACAGCAGCTTCTTAAAGATTTCCAGTCTTAACTCCTGCAACCTGAAAGGACAGGTATGACCTACTGTGTTCTGTTCAATGCTGTCATCATCAAATCCTACATGGCAACTGACTGATTTACACATAGTTCATATTGCATATCTGAGATTTAATTTTTCATTTTAAAAAGTGAGTTTAGCACTACTGGAAAGTATTGTGGTAGCAGTCCCTTATTTTAAAATTAACTATAATATCCCATCCCAAAAGCAGGAGATTTTTTCAGAAATAAAAAGCTTGTACCCTCCAGCCAATCCCTTAAACCTTTTTAGTCCTCTATTCAGCTAACAAAAATGAAATAAAAGAAATTAAAAGTACAATCGGACTCCTACTCTTCTATTTCCTGTTCTCTAAAGGCCCACTCCTTCCTCTCCATTTCTTCCATCATTTTCCTCCTCTTCACAATATTTGAGGGACTGTCCAGGGCCGGAAGAGTTGCTTCCCATGCACGTTTTTCCCGGGCACGTTCAATCATCTCCACCTCAGCTAGTCCTGCTGGCAGCCCCCGACCTTACAGGGACAAGAACCTCTTTAGGAGAACAGTGAATCCAGCAAATAAACACTACCAAAAAGTATCAGAAGGCTTGATGGGCAAAAGCCCCTATGTGAAACACAAGCAGAACTGACAGTAGCCAGAAGTAAATACTTCTAAGGCCAGTAAAATTCAACAGTATGAAGAAAGGTAGAACTTGCAGTTGCTTATAGCTTAGTTGACATTAATACTCATATTTAATTCCTCTGCTGCAGGCTGCAAAAGAGGAAAAACCTTTCCAAGAAGACACCTTCTAGAATGAGCATTTTCTTTGGCATGTCCTGTGTCCATCTCTATTGCAGATGTGACGCTGGGAGATGATGATCACAGATGTATTCTGGAGCAGCAGTGCTCATACTGGTTTTTTACTAACTCAGAACAGCTGAAGAACAGCAGCTAAATGGAAAAACTGCAACTAGTTAATATTTGTAAAACATTTGACCTTTTTATATTGAATGAGTTCACAACTTTTTTAAACCACTCCAGAGTAGCAGTATTAAGTAGGTAAATGTCAGACCTATTTCAAAAATAGATCAGTGCACCAAAAGGAAGAGAACAAAGGGCTGCCAAAACCTGACACTGAGAAAAAAGAACCTCCTGCTAAAGAGGGGAAATTATTATTAACATTTATCTTGATTTTTCAACTCACCCCAAGTGAGAGTAACAAGTGTCAGAAGTTCAGGGATTGAGCCACCAGAAATTACATATTCAGGGGAATAGGGATCTGTCTGTGTTTCACCATCCCTGTAATCCGTTTGTGTGCCCAAAGTTCGTGACTTGGGACCAAAGACCTTGCTGTCTCTTGCAGCTGAATTGACAGAGGACTCTGTCCTAAAAAGAGATGCAAGATGAAGAAAATTTATCATGTTCATTTAGAACAGAAAAAGAGAAACACAACAGTAAGTCAAAGTTACATATCCAAATGTGCTTTGTTTTGTCTTAATATTGCTCCCATTGATGTTAACTCCATCGTGTTTAATAAAAGTAGACTGAGACTACACGTAGCCCTCCTGAAGCCTCCCTCCTTAGGCAAGCAATCCAGAAATCTTCTGGTTTCAGCTCTCACAAGTTATCACATGCAAATTTTGCCTATGTATCCATTATAAAGCATTACTTTTAATGGACACAAAAGGTAAGTAATAGTTGAGGGTAAAAAGAAGTAGGGATGCTTCAATTTATCTTACACATTCATCTTCCCAACATTTCCAGAACAAAAATTCAATTCTGATGTAAGCATGTGCAACTTCCAATGACTCTAGTAGGAAATTGTCCCCTCAAAATTTGATCCTCACTGAAAACCACATTAGACTACTTTGTGGATGCAGTACACCACTGAACTATCACAGAGATTGTAATAGAATATCAGAATATTTTCCAACAAAATTGCTGTATTGGAGAATCTTCTTTGTATTGGCACCTCTTCTACGATTCAGACACTTAGCTTTCTGTTTCAGCCTTCATAATCATAACACATTTTGAGGCACATGTCCTTTACCCACAAAGCACTACTTACTGCAAGCAAGTGCTTATCCAGTCAGTCATTTGTTTGCTTAGGAATTCTCAATGGTGAATAAATTCTTCCTTACCTCTAAACAAGTTTTTCCTGTTGGTCAACCACTAAATAGTTACCCCATCTTCTTCTGGTGAGAAGGGGCCCATTATATCTGTATTATTCCAGAACTCAATACTTACTTTGCCATTCCGTAAGTACCATTTAGTGGAAGCAGCTTATTACAAGAGGTGAGAGGTCTGAAAAGAGGAAAATGCAGATATAAGACAATAACCATAAGCTTAAAAGATCACCATGGTTTATGAAAGCTACAGTCCACTACTTTCTATAGGGCTAGACTGATTTTAGACAACTCAGGTTCTGTACTTCCATATTTAAAAATTGTGCCTGAATATTAAGCAATTCTTTCATAGCTCAGGAACAACAGAGAAACTTTCACTAGTAGGAGTGAGTGTTATTCTTCTGTCAAAGCAGAAAGTGGAACTGCAAATCAAAACAATAATCAAAATAAGTTGGTTTTGAGTGTGCTCCCAACATTTTTTTTTGTTTCACAAATTAGTTGACTTTTTTCACTTTGAGCTTTTGGAAGTTTGTTTAATAACTTCTTGAAATCCTGAAATTAATTCCTACAATCAGCTGGTAAGGTGTTTTGGACTTATCTAATATGATTGTTTCCTTTTTTTGCAGTATTTAATGAAGTATCTTGAAAGTGGTATGGGCTCAACAACATATTAATAATTCCTTCCCAGACATTTTTACTGTTTGCATATTTCAGTTCATTATCCATTTCCCTTAGCCTTTGAGAGACTTTAAAGCTTAATTTCAAACTGAAGAAGACAGAATAATTTTTATCCTCTTTTTGCTGTTAAAGGAGCCACAAATGTTAAATTTCTTCAACTTGGCAATTTTTTTATATTTGAAGTGGACATACTGGCCAGTAGCTACTGACTGTAATAGTGAATGTAATTCAGAGTGTATGTGACTAAAATGAGAATGTTTGCATACCAGCTATTGGTTTAGAACTTGAGTCCATTACTGACATGCAATGGACTGTCATTCTGGAAAGAGCAGAGCAGTCCTGAAGTGGAGGACATTGTTGAAAAGTTAATGAAGGATTCCTTTTTGTCCCTTTCTGCTCCTTCCAGAAACTGGGAGTAAGAAGGCACCTTTCCAGGAGTCTGGAGAATCACATGGTTTTGTGAGCATCTCCCTTTGTGTCAGAGGATCTATAGCCCAAAGCTTTCTAAAAACAATAAAGTACAGAATGCCTGGTACATTTGCTTAAGTGCTAACACATTACCTGAAAATTCTGACATAGTGTGAATTTTGAAAGACTTTGTGATATAAGATTTGGTTACTATTTAAATTTTATATAGCAGTGACCACAGAATTAGCAGAAAAGACAAAAAATAAGGCTCTGGCATATATATACATATATATATATGTATAGAAAGAGAGAGAGAGAGGCTCTTTAAACTACACAAAAGCAAGCTTCTCAGCTCTCTTTCAAATCAGTTCACTCCCTACCGTGCAAAATACTTGTAGCGATTCCTTCCATAAACGTCAGGATCTTCATACACAATTTGAGGCATTTGAAGAGAAGGTTGAGCCCTAAAAGCCAACATACAGCATTCCTTACTATCATTAAAAAATACATTCAGAGCAGTTCTGATCTCTTTTTCTTATGTGTTTGTTTTTTTTTTTTTAATTTCCTTCTCTCTCTATGCTTCTCTGGTTGGACAATCAAACATACACACTACAAAGTCCACAAAACCCTCAAACCCTCACATTTATACAAGCAATTATATTTTGCTTTTTTCATACATACATACGTAGCAAGACAGTTTGATGTTTTATGTATATTCCCCCACAATCTCTGCACAAGAAATGGTCATTTGCTGCCTTTAATAACACTTTCTTATGTACTTGTCAAGAACAAAATTGGTGACTTGCTTGTGAAGTAAACTTTTACTGGTAGAGGAGGGAGCAAGCTCATTTTAATAAGAGTGAAAAACTTTCCATAACATGTAGCATGTGTAAAAGAGTATGAGGAACAAAGGTAAAGACCTTTCAAAAACAGCTAAAGAGATTTTGAGCAAATGTGGAAAATTTTAGAATCAGCAATTTCAATTTGAATTCTCCGATAGAGGAGAAAAATTAGGCTGACCATGTGAATGTTTCAAAACCTATGCTGGAACAAGTGTCTCTTTTACAAGAATATTCTTGGGTTTTGTCCCTATTTTGAATTTAAAGTAGGCAGACTGCTTAAATTATTCATTATGATATCCTAGAGGGTTTTTCTTTTAATTTTAAAACTTTGGAGGACAATAAGGTAGATCTCATTAAGGCAGAGAGTGACAGAATGGGTATAAACGAGTCATTTGAAAGCTATGCATCATGAACACTATTTGATTTCACAAAAACCTTATACCACAGTTTTACACTGGACAAGAGATGGAACTTCTTTTAAAAAAAAAGTTTCCCAGGTCATGCCATTAAGGTAAATAATTTCCTTAAAGTCCTGAAGGTCATGTTTTTCATAAGACCCTTTTTGGCAACTTGTAAGAATCCCGATCTCAGATGTATGGGATTGTGGATGCTGGAGCTTGTTGCTGCTGCCTGATTTTAAACAGAAGCATATTTACAGAGCTACAGTTAAGAATACGTATCATTGCTTGACAGCTGGGGTCAAAACATAGGATTGCATGTTGAGAGCAGTTGTCTTCAAAGACCCCAGCTAAGCCCTGCAAGCTGCACTGTGGAAGCTGGGGAGCCACAGTATGGCTACCCACTACAGCAAAGGCTATAGTGAGATGCTTCACTAACCTCCCATGACATACAATTTACTGCCAAGGTAAGTTTAAAGTCATCTGTTCAGAGCACTTTCAGTCATATCATGTAACAAGAGAGGGGAAGGTTTCCAGATGCAGTGCAGTAACCTGAGATACTTACTCAGCACTAATCAACCTATTATTGTGAAGTTGTGTTTGTAATTCAAATGAGTAATTGAGCTGATGGCTAGTTCCACAAGCTGACTCTCTACACATCTGACTGTTGATCCATCCAGATGGATCTGTGTTTCATTCAGCACAGGTGGGCACTTATTCTTATGATCTAACTTTATTAGCATAAGCTGCTCATCCTATTATGGTATAGTTATAGGCACAATGGGAACCTGGTGAAATAGCCCCTTTTATTCCACAGATCCTGCCTCATGCATGCCCTTGACTTATATTTGCTGACTTTGCCAAAATAAATGAGCTTTTATTCCTGGTAACCTTGCAGAGGCAATGCAAGTACTGAGAAGACAGCTGGGAAATATTCTGTCTTCTGCATCAGCAACACTGCCAATCAGTGCAGGTTGAAACAGAGGGGATGTATTTCTCATTTTTTTGTTAATTGCAATATTCTTTGCAAATTCTTTTTTGTCGAAATATAAATCAGTTTTAAAGCAGTCCAGGAATCAGATAAGTTCTTGTTACAGAATAATGGGCAAAATATAAGAAGCCACTGAGGCTTTCATGTGATCAGGACATTTTTAACTGCTGAATATTATAATGTGGAAAAAAAAAAAAAGGCTCCAATATTCTTATTTTATTATGGAAGTGAGAATAATATACTTTTGAAAATTAACAAAACTAGGTGTGAAATGTGCTGTATCACTCTTAAAACATCTGATTACTGTCTGGCATGTGGTAAAACTCAGTTACCAGCAACCCCAGAGCATGCACGTTATGAAAAGCCCATGGCCTAATTTTGCTTGTTAATGCAGAAAAAACCTCTGAAAACAACTACCTAGGCTGTGGGCTACAGTCTTGAATGCAGCTACAAGAAGACTCTAAACAATGCACTTTGTGGCAAAACACAGAAACTTTCAAAAAAAATTATTTTCTGAATGAGAAGCCCAAAGCCATGGTGAAAGTTCAATTCAAAAACTCCTGCACTAAAGATGTCATGTCCTGGTTCAGGCCTCATACACTCCTGAATGAGCAGCAAAAGCAGTCTAACCAGCTGCAACTGCAGAGAACTAAAAGGAAACAACTCCCACTGAAGTAACACACATGAGTCACTGAAGTCTTCATAACTTATCTGATGTGTAAGAGATTGACATAACTCTCTGCTCTTTCCTGGCAACCACTGCAAAGCAGACAGCACAGGGAGGAAGGAATGTGCAATATCCACCCTGTAAGAAACAGATGGGCAACCATACTCCACAACAGCTGCAATCTCTTAATTTCAAGGGAAATATAAGTAGGAGCAAATTGCAGTCATCTCCACTTCAGCACACATGGGGTTTTGTTGGTTTTGTTTGTATGTTTGTTTTAAATTATCCAACCATGGAACACTTACATAGCAAGCTGATAAAGAGCCTGCAGGCGCTGCTGAGCACTCCCACTCCATCTTTGGTCAACGAATGGCACTGGATCTTTACCCTCCAAGCACTGACTGTAGCCTGGGAACTGGATCATGCTACTAACCATACTTCTGAGCATTGCTGCCTTTACCTAATGGTTGTGTGGACAAAAAGAAGAGAGGTGGCGATTTCAGGATTTCAAATTGCATGAAGGAGATGAGAATTTCAGCTTGCTGTGATTTACAGGCCTGCACATTTGGGAAGGGGAAAGAAGGCGGCATACATATGCTAATGATGTCAGCTGGTTGGATGGTACTTCTCAAGATGTGAATATCAGACCAGCAGCAGATGCACAGATATGTCTTCTGGCTGTTTTCCAGTGTCTAAACTTATACTTAAAATCAAAAGGTCTAACGTAAAGTTGTTACATAAAGTAGTTAGTCTGCAGTAACTGTGAATGTGCAGTAATGTGAACTCATAGCACATTACCCCATGTAACTCCCTCTTTCCTATGCCCTAGAAGTGAAGTAACATATTCCACTTCCAAAGTTACATTATTTTAAACTGTTACAGTTTTAGCATACATTAAAAATATCTCAGGGAGTTAGCACACAAAAATGATCACATTAAAAATCCACACCCTTCCTTCTAAGTACTAATTTCCCTGGGTAGATACGCCTTAAATCTCTAAATCTATGGCTGCCAATAAATTGTTGC
>NW_009953386.1:198127-209312 GCF_000747805.2 Chaetura pelagica
CCGGGCCGCGGGGCCCGCCCCTGGGCCGCGGGTCACGGCGCCGCCCGCCGCCGTTGCCATGGCGACCGCGGGGGCAAGAGGCCTGGTGTGTGCGTAGCAGGGCAGCCCCCGGGGGGGGTTGGATCTGGAAAGCACCTAGAGAGACCTGCGCGCTGTTTGGAAGGTGCTGTGCTCTTCTTGCGAGGAAGGAGGCCTTCGTCTTCCGTGAGGAGCCAAGTCGGAAGCCTCTTCGTGCTGCTCAACAGGACAGGCCAACGCTTTTCTCAGCCCGAGGAGGTTCTTTTGGTACAGGGCATAAAAAACAGCAGCCTTGCGAATGGGCCCTGCCTGCCCCCGATCTTGCAGCAGTCCCTCGTCTTCGCTGCTTTGTGTGTAAGGCTGTAAAGCAAAGGATTACCCAGAGCTTGCCACGTCTGATGTAAAATTTTGGCCCTTCGATGCTTTTATCACAGGCGAGCAACAATTAGGACCGTGTTTCCAAATTCCTTGGCTCTGCTGATGGATACATAAATACTTAATTCAACTTGAACACTCGCTTACTGTGTTAAAGGCCCATCACTTTTTTGGGTGGTTGATCAGAATGGGTTAACTGAAGATTCAGATGTGGGTTAGGACTAAGAAATGCTGCCTGACATCTGAAAAGATGAAAAGCTGGCTGACATCTGTAGGATACTGCTTTTCCCAGTGGATTGAGCCATGCCCTAGAGATACTCAGCAGTCTGTAAAGAGCCTCATTTTACTAAAGCTTTACAAAGTTATACCTTACTATAATTACTGACAGGGGCAGTGAAGGTCACTTGTTAACAGAATTGCCGAACATTGCCCATGATCAAGTTAAGTTTTTCTTTTTTGTATCTCATTCCAACTTCATAATTTCCATGGTGCAATTTTCCATGCTGGACATCTGTCTTGAGGTAACGAGGTGTGTAAACCGCATGTTGGCCAAAAAATGATACTATGTCAGCTCCACCCTCTCACATTTTTCCACTTCAATGTTTTCAGAGATGACTGAATACAGGTGACCTGGACTTCTGTTTTTTGTTTTTTTTTCTGATGAGGCAAGGAACCAGACAGGTAGAGAAGGAACAATGGAATAGTTACATGAGTTCTTGACAGAGTACAACAAAATCCCAGGACGTAGCCTAACAGATGGAGCTGTGGAAGATCAAAAAGGTACAGTCCTGCTATTAACTTTAACCACATTCAGTTGCACTAAATGTAATAAGTTGACACCTTCTTTGTTCACCATGAGCTGCCTGGCCCCACTGCTTCTGATCTGTTGGTATTGGCAGCTGAAAGACTTTGTGGTGAACCATCTCAGGAGACTGCTGTGGCTGAAAAACTAACCTGCCAGAAAATCTGAAAAGTTTTCAGATCACTGCATAGCTGCCTGAAGACTAGCACTTGGTCATGGCAGATGACAGGTATATGTGGCTGAGCTATAAAGTTCAAGGTTCAGATTCATGGAGCTTGCTTAGATGAGATTAATGTGTGTGAAATATTGGCTTACTTTTAACTAGCATACCTGGAAAATCTCTGTGAATTACAGATGTGAACAGTGAACAGCCTTACAAGTGCTGAAAGATGTGTTCATTATTACTATCTCGAATGTTCTTTCATAGTCTTCATATTTGTGTGGACCTGCAGCTACAGTGAAACTTAGCCAGAGCCCCTGGCACGCTGGTGTAATACACTGAAATGGCAAAGTGGTGAGGTTGTGTCTGAATTGGTCCTTTTATTGTTTGTTTTTCTTAAATGCAGATCTGCCATTTCCAAAGAAAAAGATGCCCAAACATGAAAGGCTCCGAGAAAATGTTTGATCCCAGGCAGTAAACTCTGGCAACCTTGTCTCACGGCAACAGTTTAGAAAAGGTATTCAAAGCTTATCTGGCAGGTCTGTCTGTGTCAAGGATGTATCTTGTCATGCTGGTGGAAGTAAGCTGGAGGCAAACTGTAAGCAATAAAAAAGATTCCTGTTTCCTAGGTACAGATTTCAAATAACTTGATTGGCAGGCTTTCTCAACAGAGCTGAGAGCTGCAGCATGATTTTGGGGTTGGGTTTTGGGTTTGTTTTTTTGCGGGTTTTTGGGGGGGGGGTTGATTGGCGTTTTGGATGTTGGGGTTTTTTTTGTGGGTTTTGTTGTGTTTGTTTTTGTTTTTTTTCATTTTAGTAATAGCTTTTTCAGAACAAGACTGTTCACCTGAGCTGGGGTGCTGTCTATCTGATGATTTTTATTTTTTTTACAGCTACTTGGCTCTGCGGGGACACCAGGTGCTCAGATGTATGAGTAAAATGTCCACAACTTCATGAATTCCTGTGCAGTGACTGAATGGACTAACTGTGTCAATGCTTAGCATGTTGCAAAATTGTAGTAAAGTGCACTAGTTCAGCAGTCTGTGAAAGAGGCTGAACCAAATGGATTTTACCTCACATTAACCTTGAGATAAAACAGTGTAATTTGCTGCAAAATGAATTGCTGCCATGGTATTGATGGATGTCTCATGCTGTGATGACTTGCTGATGTCTCTGAACTGTAAAATCGGACAAAGAGAAGTGGGAAATTTAGACAAGTGTGGGTTTAGACATTAGTTGAGAGCAGAATAGCAGCTGGACAATGACAAGATGGATTGGATGTTGAAGTGTAGTTTTAGAGGAGAAACTTGGCTGGCTGAGCAAAGAAAAACTAGTAGTAGAGCAGTGTGGTGTGCAGGGGGAGAAGGGAGAGGCAGAGTGAGCAGCCAGTAGAGTGGAACTGAAGTGAACTGGACAGGGAAACCTATATGAGGAGCTGAAAAAGTGGCAAAGGGTGTGGAATGGCAGGATGAGGCTGTGGGGGGAGAAGGCAAAGAAGATGAGCTAAACAGATTATGAGTCTTTCTACTCTGTCTTCCTCCTGTCTTCCAAAGCCTGGGAGGGAACTATGATTCCTGAATGTGACTTTTCCCCTGCAATCCATGAGGATCCATGAATCCCCTGACAAAATGTCCTCCATCTAGCTTTAAGCTTAATTATGTAGACATTCCTGTTCTGCACTCTGTTAACAGTTGTTGAATGACAGCCCTGTTGTGCTGCTGGGGGCATGCAATGCTTCGTGGCAGCTTTTTTCTAGTTATTAAAAGAATCTAAGTTACAGACAATAAGTTAAAGTGTTGAGGCTTCGATGGCAATTAATTAAAAAATTAAAGTCATCCATTTAAGATTGTAACTGTTAGAGTGCCAGTTCCCATTTTTGCCACAGGATGTCACAGTTTCTCCATGTATGGTCCATCACAATCTCTAACCTGAGTGGCACCCGGTCAGAACTTACATTAAATGTGAAATGATAAAATTAATTTGGCCCTTGGACCCATCCAAGGTAAGCCCTAATTTCAGTGCACTGTCCGATCTCTCCATGGTTTAAACTGTCTCTAATAAACCCCTCTTTCCAGATGTGTGATTCAGAAGGAGCAGGAAAGCAGCAGCACAAGACCATAGGCAATGTGGTTGCTAGGTTTTCAATCCAGGAAAAGCCCATCAGAAGACAGGGTGGAGGAGAGTGAGGAAAAGAAGATGAGGAGGAACACATGGTCACTGTTTCTGGGAGGATGCAGAGGGGAGTCTTAAAAAGATGTGAGAAGACAGGTGCCATGAAAAATGACGTTTTGTGGGTCTAGAGCTTGTCTCTCAGCTGGCTTTTGGCTAAAGTAAGGTGTTATAGCCATTGCGGAATATCTCAGTTGTAACTTGTGACATCTTTTTTAAAATGGCCTTGGAGTAGTGACTCTGGTAAATGGAGCTCTGCCAAGGTGGTCTTTAGTTTCTTTTTGCTGTTTTTACTTAGATCTCTGCTAAGAGAGGCATCTTGACATACAAATACTGACATAGAAAACCAGATGAGAGATGCTCACCTCTTCTTTCTTTTTTTTCTCTTAGTCTGGATGGGATAGATGTGCATTGCCCTATTTTACTCAGCCAAGTCTGAGGAGAGGCCCCACTGCAGTCTTGATCTCCCTAACACTTGACTGGTGACCTGTTCAGCCTGCAGGGATGCAAGGAAGATGCTGCCACCAGAAACAACCATCCTGGCCTGACCAATCAATCATGCTTGCTTACTTTGCTCTCCTCCAGACTGGGCAGGGGGCTGGCATGACTAAGAGCGGTGGTGACTAGGGCTGTACAAAGAAACTTGTCTTCCTGAGCCAAGGAGACCTCTCTGCTGAGAAGATCAGTAGCTCTCAGAAGATCAGTAGCTACATTTTTACTGGCTTGCTTGATGGATGGACGGTACCAAAGCCTGCAGTAGCACAGCGTGGCTTAAAAGTTCGGCAGATAGGGAGACGTGTGTATTTATCTGACACGTCAAACACTGTGAAGCAGGGTACCTTGCTGATCACTGCAGCACTTCTGTTTTTCTTGCTTACTCTTCTGTTGTTTGGGTTTTTTTGTGGGTTTTTTGTTTTGTTTTGTTGGGGTTTTTTTTGCCAACATGCCTGGTCAAGTCTTGCTTCTAACCAACTGGAAGAATGTTTCCAGGGAGTGAATGTTTGTGCTTGCCTGGTCTGAAAGGGGAGCATCAGGAACTCTTAATTTTTCCATGGCCACTTTAGCCACTCTCTTGATGGAAATTAAATAGCTGGACAGAAGTTCTGTGAAATCTAATTTCAGTTTGTTATTACAATACAGTATATCTCTTCTATTGATACACTTTTATTTCCTCTTAAACAATTAGTACATTATTTTAATCCTGTCTGTTAAACCTTTATTAAACCTTTCAAAAAGTATTTACTTATCACCCTTTAATTGCAATCCACTGAACAGAGGTCAGCTGAGGGCTAGCACATATCCAAGGGCCCAGGGGAGGCCTGCCAAAATTAAAAATGTGAGACAGCAGTGACAGGACACTCAGCTCAGAGGAATAAAATAGCTAAAATTGCATAGGGGCTGAGCAGAGCCCTTTCAAGAACTGAGGAAGGATGCGGAATTATCACTTCTCTCATATAGAAAACCAAAACCTCTGCTTTCTCCAGTCTTGAAAGATCCCCTGTCTTTCCCTTCTGTCTTTGTCTGCACCCACACAGCCCTTCCCACTTCACTTCCCAGTCTAAAATGGAGGAGACTGAACAGAACACAGTACAGGATCTAGAGCACATCCCTAGTGTCTTATCAACTGTGAGTGCATGATAGGAACTCAGTATCTAGTTTGTTGATTTAGAAACACCCCCTCTTTGATCCTGAGGAAGACTTTGGATGGACCCCTAGGAGAATCAAACCTGGAAAAAAATCCATTCTGAGTTTTAAATAAGGGACTGGAGTAGTGGAAGTTAATGATGTGCCAGTCCAGACAGGATGCATTGAGTACAATTTTGTGTTTGTTACACAGAGAACCAACCCAAGACACTTGGTACTTGGAGAAGATACTGCACAGCATGCTGTAATAAACAGCATGTGCAACATACTGAAAAATAGGGTAAAATAGTCAGGATATGGGCACGAGCTGAAGGCTTAGATTAATTTTTCTGCCATGTAGATTTCTTGTGTATCTGTCACTTTTTCAAAAATAATTGTACTCCAGCTACATAATGTGTTTAGGAAGATGTCAGTGTAAACAGGCTCTCTTGAGAATCCCTCCATCTGCCTATGGAGATCCTATACTGCTTCTTGAAATCTGACCCTTAAGCACCTGATAGTCAAATCCAGTTGCTTTTTGGTGGGAAAAAGGATTCTAAAGATCTTTCAGAAAATGCCAGTAATGCTCATTGGACTCACTGGATCAATGATAAGAAAAGCAGAAGAATATAAGTGCAAGAGAATCAAGTGATGAAAGCCAAAGTCTAGATTGACAACTGATGTGAAAGAAAAGGTTAAAAGTGATTGAATTTTCTGTATTGTTTTGTAACTTTGCAAGTTGTGGGGATTCTAAATGGAATCAGAAGATACATGGTTGCAGGCTCTCTACAAGCAGCTTGCAGCACTGTACAGCATATGTCTTGATGCAAAATTTAAAGGGAGTGAGATGCTGGGATGTGAGTACATAGAAGTATGCAGCTGCAATCAGTGACATCTCAAAAATGGAATGACTCACGTATTTGTAAATACTAATGATTCCTTCCAGGCTTCCAGTTAACTTCTGCAGTTTGTTGTGAATGGTAAACTATTTGCTATCATGCAGCTTCACATTTCATAAAACATGATCAAAGAGACTTGGATAGATTCAAACAAGCCAGATTTGCTACCAATACAGACATAAAAATGACATGCCACCAAGCCAAATTAAATTGCTAACAGCAGCTACACTTGGGGGAAAAAAAAGGGCAACTGGAACGTGTGCAGTGGGAAAGAAGCTGACCTACTTTATTGCTGCTTCTCAGTTCACCAAGAGTTTAACATAATTCATTGGAGTTATTCAGAAACACTGCCTTGTTTGCAGCAGAAATCATTAAGTTTGGAAGCTGTTATTGCAGAGTATTTTGTGGAACTACAGTGAGGCATTTTCTTCAATACACAGCCAAGTGAACTTGGGTTCTGGTCCAGATTTCCTGTCCCGCATAAGCACAGACTGTAGGCTGCATTTGATTTTTGTTGAGTGACTAAATGGAGAACTTCTAAGTATGCATGTGATGCTCTATCCTAACAGTGCCTCAGCTGTCTGATTGCTTGGAGTCACATTCTGATCAGTTCTGACAATTCATCTAGTGGTTATGCAGAGAAGTTTGAAAGCCTTACTCTTTCAGGTCAGAAGAAATGAGAATGAAAGGGGTTTCCTGTTTGGAAGGAACTATATAGGCAGCTGTCTGGGTTAACTCTGCAGTGGAGGAAATAAAAATATCTGAGGATAGCAAAATTTCCCCAAGTGACTAGTGTGCATCTTCTTCATGCCCAAACAATTTTAAACCTGGGCTATTTTTCTCAGATTGTTAATGAGTCTGAATGCAGCAGAGGGACAGGCCTTGCAGATTCATGTCTTTTGGAGGATTAGTGATGTTATTTTCCAAATGCAGGTTAGGATTTTCTCAGTCACCACGACTAGAGACTGTCAGACAATACATACTTGTCTTTGTCAGGCATGCTTTTTTGTTTTGTCAGTAGCATGTACAGCCATCTGGGTGCAAACACCTGGCCTTTCCTTCCCACCCGCCTGCATGATGGGATCCATTCCAGAATGCTTGGATTTTCATGGGTGTTCCCTCCATGAAGGGGAGGAGCTGATTAGTCATCCCAGCAAGCACTGAAGTAAGCCTGACCATGCTTGAAATGTGCATCCAACATTAGTTGCTGCATATCTGTAATGTGGAAAAGCTGCTGTGTAGCCAGAGCCTCAGTTGTTCTTGCCTCCAAGGCATGAAGAACAGGCAGGGTACTTTGTGGCATGGTACAAAATGCCAGCTTCCTTCTTTTGCCACGTTACCAGGGAGACTGCATACTGAATTTGCTGATCTGGCTTTTGCAGTGTTGCATTGCCTATTCATCTTTACTAACACATTTGGATAAGCTTTCAGTGGGCAGTGAAAACAAGAGGCATAACATGAAAGTGATGATAATCATAATCTTAGTACAGACTGTGAAGAGATGTGCAGAAAAAAAATGAGAAAGACATTAGGATCCTTTCAGTTTATAGGAAAAAGAAGCACTTAGGCTTGTTGGGTTTTTTTGTTGTTTTGTTTTGTTGTTTGTTTTTTCCCTGCACATTTTCCTTGGAAATGTCATTCATTGCTGGAAACAGTATCTTGATTGGTTTCTTAGCAAAAGCAAGCAGTTGTGGCAGTTCTTGAAATTACTTTTTGCTGCAAATTTTGATTGGAACAAAAGTTTCTGCTCTGCCTGTTGTTGTAGGAGGGTCACTGTCTTTACTATGCAAGGCTAGGCCACAGAGTTCTGGTCCCAGCACGAGATCCAGGAATTTCTGGGATGCTGTGGGCCATGTCCTGCAAGACTTGGGAAAAAAAAGAGACAGCAGTTGTTGCTAAAGTGGAAAGTGACTGAAATCTTGCAAACTACCTTCCACTTCTAGTCTCTGGTGCTCAGAAGATTTTGTCAAATTCCTGGCAAGAGGTAACCAGTGGCAGTACTTGCTTGTATCCCATTCAAAGAGACAGAAATGCCTTAAAAGTAATCTTGATTCTACTCTTGTTTAGTTAAGGGCTTGCTTGCCAGTATGGAAGGTGACTCCATACAGCCTTCTGTAGTGATCTCCCAGGAGGGAATCATTCAGTCCTGTGGTGCAGCATCCCTGCATACAGAGTTCATACTGTAGTCCTGAAACATGGGGATTCACCTCTTCAGCCTGGAAAGGGACTGGCACATCAATTGTTGAGGTAATTTTAGCCCAGTGAGCCACTTACCTTTACCTGAAGATGGAGTTTGAACCTTAGAGTTTCTTCCATTTTACTGGACCCAAGCAAAGGTCCTTCTGTCCCAGTATTCATTCTCTCTTGGGTCACACTGCTGAGCTGATAGTATTTGGTAGTCTGCAACTCTGTTCAAAAAGAGAAACTCTATCCTGTACTTGGGCAGTTAACATAATAAGCAGCAGGGCCTAAAAAGTCATTTTGCTCAGAGGTTTGAAGTCCTTTTTTTTCATCACATGTATCTGAGCATTGACCAAAACCACATGCAACATACTTGACAGTAAAACACAGCACGGGGTTGACTGGAATGCTACAGCAGTCATAGTCTCAAGTTCATACTTGGCCAAAGACAACAATATTTCTTTAAACCTATATTAAACAGGTTTATTTTTTCAGATGGTAAACGGTTACTGGTTCTCAGAACAGGCACTATGTGAAAGATACCAAAATACCTCCGGCTGTTTCACCACACAGACTTTCCAGAGTTAAATTTACCATCTGTCATATAGATAAGAAACGTGAGAAATCTGGAAAACCCCAAACTATGCTAGACTGCTGCTTTCAACTGACATTGATAGGGGACTTACTCTACCTAACAGTAACAATGTAAATATATGTATTTTTTGAGGCTCCTTTAAAAAGTCTGTCCATCTGAGCATCTCCAACAGACAAATACTTCTTTTTTTGGACCACCATTCTTTTAGTGGGCTGAAACTGAAGATACAAGAAACCAATGACAAACTGCAGTGTACTGTGATGTTTACACATCACAAGTCACTGCTGTATATTCTTTACTTCTGAGAAAGGGCTGTATAGGGAAAAGAACTTGGAAACCCATGGCAAGTGGGAAGTCTCCACGTTTCACCCATTACTCCTTGAAACCCAGAGCTGTAAACGCCCAGTGAAATCTGTAGTCCTTGTACAGGGAATCTCTTCAGGAGCCTGCATTGCAAGGAGTCGCACTGACAGGGTGCCACAGTGGTGCTTCAAGGGTGAAAACAGGAGAGCTTCATCTACTCATGCCATGAAAATCAGGAGCTTTGGACTTCTGGAAAAGATCTAGGTTCTACTTTTCACCTCTCTTTGTGAGAATGAGGGGATCAAAAAAGAATCGTATTATTTACGCCTTCAGGTAGCACGAGTCGTGGCGTTGGCACACACCTTGATGATCCAGAGCAAAAGAAGAGCAAAATCTCTCCACAGAGAATTAACTCACTTTTGGCCTGGCTTATTGGAAGGGTAAATACTGAAAATAATAAAATAATTCTGTCTTGCCCTTGTAAACAATGAGGTTGCTTGATATTTTTTATTCATTACGATCATACCCTTTATAGGGCGGGACCCTTTTTAATCTGACTGACTCATTCAGATGCTGAGCGGGTATTTTGACCTATTTTGAGTTTTGCCGAGGCTGAGAGCACGTGACATGTTTTACAGTAGCTACCGCTATTTACTTGTCATCACAGACCAAAAGAAACATCTCTGTAATTGACAACGATGCGATAATCTGCCCCAAGTATAAAAACTCATACTGAAAGTCAGAAATTAACTAAATACCAAAAATAACAGGCTTTCTGTCCCTCCAAATCTTCTTGTCAGTGTTTGTACATTTTTTTGGATCCCCTTAATACCTCCTTTAAGCTGCCCGTTCTTCTTTGACTCTTGCTACACCACATTAAAAGGCATAGCATCTGCATGCCAGCAGACATGTTCTTTTCCCCTTCCAAGCTCTCAGCAGTGTCACGTCCACTGATGTGCAGTCCTTCCCCCACTACCTGTACAGGGTGCCCCTCTGCCTGACGACATCTGTGCAGGAATAACCTGTGTGTGTGGCTGCAGGCACAGCTGTAGCAGGCCTCAGAGAGCTGACTGTGTCAAAATAGCTAAATATTCAGCAGATTCCTGGTGTGAGAAACGTTTGTCATGCCAATGAACAGGCCCACACAGATCCTTTAAGGAAGCAGTTTATTTACATTCCTGCAAGAATGGGTGACCTAAACAAGCAGGCACACCCACAGTAAGGTGAACAACGTTTATGTTCCCTATTCCCGAGGCAAAGTTCCCTCCCCTGTTTCCCCACTGGTTGGGTACTCCAGGGTTTACTGCCTATCCGATGCTTCTATTTATCCTGTAAGTTTCCCACCCCTGTTTACACATTCCATTCTAGCTGTTTACTTTTTACCTTTTAAGGTAAAATTTTGACCTTTCTTGCCACCTTCCCAATTAACAAGCCTACTGGTGTCATCCTGCCCTGAGCAGCAAGACAGAAGTGGCTTTGTTGGTCTTATCTTGGCCATCAATCCTTGGCCATGTTTGGATCCCCAGATGGAGCCCAATTTACTCCCTCAGTTTCCTGGGCCATAAAACCACTCCTGGTGTCCTTAGAATGTGCAGGTATCTCACTTATCTCAAACAAACTATATATTTCTAACAGTAGGATGGATATATATATATAAACCGAATATATATATATATATAAAAACCAAACCTGACACTGTGTTTCTAACACTAGGATGCAAAATCAACACTACATTTCATTTCTAACAAGACCAAAAGAAACATCTCTGTGCTTGACAACGATGCAATAATCTACCCCAAGTATAAAAAACTCACACTGAAAGCCAGAAATTAACTAAATACCAAAAATAACAGGCTTTCTGCCCCTCCAAATCTTCTTGTCAGCGTTCCTACATTTTTTTTTTTTTGGCTCCCCTTAACACCTCCTTTAAAGCTGCCCGTTCCTCTCCGCCTCTTGCTACACCGCACTGAGACGCGGCGGGGGCCTTCCCGCACCCTCCTGCCGGCTCCTCTGCCCCTTCCCTTCTCCCTTCCCTTCCCTTCCCTTCCCCCTTCCCTTCCC
>NW_009953386.1:210451-224867 GCF_000747805.2 Chaetura pelagica
TGTTGTAGTTTAAGGTCATCAAGTTCAACCGTCGGCCTGGCCACAGCGCCAGACTGTGTCCTTCTGCACCACGGCTGGCACCTCCAGCGTATCCCGTGTTGGTGGTTCCCTTGGGCAGCCTGTGCCAGTGCCGGGAACGCCGTTGTAATGCTGTGGTTGTTAGAACCACTGTTCTCTTTTTTAAAATAAATTTAAAAAAACAAAACAAAACAAAAGCAAACTTTGTTTTTTAGGTCTTGGAGGGTGATGTTTGTCACAGAGGTGCAAAATTTGGCAATGATATATATATATAACTGCATGCTTAGTTACGGGCTTAGGTATGTAGGAGCTATGAAATAGCATGAAAGGCACCAACAAAATACAGCAAGTTTGTCTGTAACAGTAAATTACTTTAGTCTGGTGATCAAACTGCTGGGTTTTTTTACCTGACGGGTGGTACAGACGATATTCAGTAGGTGACATAATACTGGGCACAATGCTTTTGCTGAAGTTAGAGGTGTGAGTTCTAGTTACATGCTAGAGGGAAGCTGAGGCCAGGACCCTCTAAGAAAAAGGGCAGTGGGATGCAAGTGCTGGGTCAGATGAAGCTGCTGTGAGTAGCCAGCACACCATATATCTCATAATAAGACTTAAATGATTTTGAAAATAAAATGTTTTAGTTATTCATAGTTGGTGGTTTTCTCCTGTGGCAGCACGAATAGCATAACATGGCAAATGAGGGTTGATGAGACCTGAGACCTGCACTGTGCAGCATGGTGATATCCCCACCCCTGGGGACAGGAAGTTGCTCTGCAGGTCAATCAAAGAGCAAGTCTGAACTTGTTTTTGTGGTATCCATGGTATACTAATGATGGTAGGCTCTTGCCACTATTTGAATATGTATTAGAGACTTGGATGGATGAGTAACATCAAAAGTTACCCTATGTGGCAAATCATTTTTATTTAAGAGAAGCTGGACAGGGTTTTTTTTTTCCTTCAGACTACCCTTAATGCCAATTAAAGCTGGACTAAAATGTTATTTACTGTTCAACCTGTTCTGTATCAGTCTCTCACTGGATTAATTTGGTTGCTTCCATACTGAATGGTTTGAAACTGGTTGCTAACAAAATCGGCATACTCGGTAAAGTGGTGCAACAGCCTTGTGTTGTGTAACAAATCCCAGTCTAGACTTGCCCAGAATAGACACTGGCCTGTTAATAGAAAATTCAGTTACCCATTTCTTCAGAGTTTTAAGTTCACTGCTCCAGGCCTGGGTGCCTTTTTGAGATAATGTTTTCCAAAACAGCCCTACCCTGAACAGGGTGGGCAAAAAGATCTCTGCAGCCTGATAGCATTTTTTATTGTCCCCAACAGCGTGTCAGCCCTGTGGCTTTGGCTAATAGTAAGCTCATGTTTTGTTGCTGAGCCTTGAAAGTATTTTTGTTTTGCAGTGTCTTTGAGAAGGGGGAAGAAAATTGTGGGCACCTAATTGAAGCTCACAAGGAGTGTTTGAGAGCTCTGGGCTTCAAGATATGAGTGAGATGAGCAGGACTGTGAATGTGGTGAGTATAGCCTTCAGGACCTCTGCCTCTGAAGAGCCAGTGCATCTCAGCTGGTGCCACTAGAAGGCCCAGAGTACCGTTCATGATGGCAAAGGCATCTTACTTGTGAGAGGGACGGCAAAGTAACCCTCCCTGGCACTAGAATGAAGTGCTGCTGGCCTCGTGTGGGTGGTGAAGCCTCCTGGCAGTAAACAGCCTCTGTCAGTACCTCTTCAGCAGTAGAATATGCTGCTGCCTCTGCTGTCTTTCAATAGACCTGAAATTCAACTCAAGATTTCTGATGGTAGGGCAGTGTGGGGGTTGGTTTTTGTGGGATGTTGCTGGGGGTTTTTTTGTTGATTGTTGAACTGTCTCTCAATATCCAGTGGAAATCCATGTTTTGTGAAGCTATTTTTTTCTCTCTCTTGTAGATGGTGTCTGTGGTGTGACTGCGTGCTGGAAAGCTGCAAAATAAATTATTTCTGCAAATTACTTCAAAGAAAAAATATAAACAAAGGATCTATTTATAAGAGTCTCTAATGATAGACTGTGCATCACATCTATGGCATTTCCACTGTTAGCTCTTCACCACTACTATAGAAAAATGTATTTTTTCCTCTTAATAAAAATCTGAAAATGACCAGTGTTCCAGACTTCTCATTCTTTTAAGAAATGACAGTGCCCACCTCATTCAAAACACTGTGGAATGGAGAGAATGAGAAAAGCCTGCTTACTCATTGAAATGAGAACAGTGATTGACCTGGTGCTGCAGTTGAACAGATGGGCCTTTGGTGGGTTTTCCCTCTGATGCAGACTGAGAAATCATGCTAATAACACTGCCCTGTTACTGTGTTTAGCAAAGTCATGCTGAAGCTTGTAGTGGTGTTTGTGGTCACAGGTTTAACTATATTTGTACAAAGATGACTACAGCCTTATGAACTTTTCCTTGGAGTCAAAACTGGATTTGCTTTCCCCTGTTCAAAAAAAGTTGCAAGAATTCTAGCAGCTTCACCCTAGGATTCAAACTTCATTCTTGATAGTGAAGAATTAAATGCTTTCTATATTGAACTCAAATTATTGAGCCAGTAGTTCTGAAGGGGAGGAGGAGCGGAGGACTGCAGATGTATGTATGTGTCACTAGCCTGAAAGAAAAGTGATTTTAGTGCCTGATGTGGGAAACTGTTCTTTTCTTCCCCACGTAAGTCTAAACAAAACGCCTGTCCTGGCAGCTGTAAGTCAAGTGTGAGTTAAAAGGGTCTATTAGTATGTTAAGTAACAGTTTTGCAGACTAATGGCAGTGATGCGTTATGTAATAAATCAAAAAAGAGATGCCTGATTATGCCTCCTCTTGCTTGAAGCCATCAAGGTCTTAGTGACCTCAGCACAGGTGGTGAGACTGGTTTTTAGCTTATGGAATCAGCAGTGAACCTGTAGGCTTGGGCCATGTCGCCAGTCACTTAGCTGCTGTGACATCCAGGACTAATAATCTCTCAGTATGAGGCTGCTCTCCAGGACAGAGGATTTATTTGCCAAACAGTGCAGGCTGGATCTGAATTGCATCATTGCATGGGGCTGAATATCAGTTGTTACTGGTTGAATTATTTATATGTGGGGAAATCAGTAGGATATCTGTTTACATGCTACCAAGTTCAGTGCTGAAAAGCTTGATGTGTCTGTTCTTCTCTTCACAGACTAATTTGGTTGTATATTCTGCATGCCTTCTTCCAGTTAAAGAGTTTTGGTGCTACTCAGGTGTTCCCTATGCACTTGCTCTCTTGATTCCAAATTGGTTTGGGCCTTGATAACTCCCTTTTAATACTTGGGTGGCTTTCCCCTTCAGTCATTACTGGCTTCTGTACGCTCATCTTGGATGAAACCCAGCATCACTGGATGGAAGGCCTGCATTCTGATTCAAGGCAAGGCCTGAAAATAATACTTCTCTTTGAAAATTTAAGAAAGCTTTTTGAACTCTTGCTGGGTGACAAACTGTGAATGTGCTGTAAAAGTGGTCTGTATGGCCATGGTACTCAAGGGAGAAAGGAAGATGTGAGCCTTGGTGGTTCAACCACTGTACAAATCTTCCTTTTAAAAAACTGGGCCTGAAAACAGCTAGATTAATCTCTAGCATGTGCTCAGAGATCTGCCTTCTAAAAGATTATGTTGATCTCTCTACCATGTCACATTCAGCCCCAGCAGAAAAGTTGTATGTTTTCTAAAATGAGAGCTTTGTGCTGTAACTGCAGTGGGTTTAAAGCTTTCTGTCTGTCTTCCACAGGGAAGTCACAATGGGCTGTTCTCACCTGTGGTGCTGGCACCAGCAGTACTGCCACTGTCCATCTGCTGGAAGATGCTAGAGGAAGCACCTTCTTTGTCCTATCAAGTCATTATAATTGTTTTCTAGAGTATTTTATAGCTCAGGAATTAACCTAACTGAGGAGTGAAATGAATAACTTTTTTTTTTTTCTTGGTCACTTTCTTCGATTGCTGCAAAAGTTTTTTAGTAGTTTGGAAAGGCAGGAAAAATTACAATGCTACTTCTCAGAATGCTTCCTCTACTGTAGTTCAACATTGTTATTAATAGCAGTTCAGTTTTGTCTCCCAAATCTTATGTAAAGTATCTTTCCCGTAAGTGTCCCCAATCTCAATATCCCAATTCCCCATTCCATCACACATCAGCCTATCTTGGAGAGAGGGCCCCTTATAAATACTGTTTTTTTTCAGAGGCCTAAAGACAGACACGGTGTTGTTTGGATCATCTAGCAAGTATATGACAACAGTATAAAAAACAGAACTTGGCTCCCAAGACTTTTGCTGTAGTGCTTTAGCTATGGGATCATCCTTACCTCTTTGCAGCTAAGGTGAAGAGAAATAAATTTAACTTCCCCATACCTCTTGCAGCTGAACCTTGTTCTACTTCAGTTCACAGGATTTACCTCTCCACTTAAATAAGGGACCACTGGAGACAATGTTCCCTGTTTAACTTCAGCCTTCACAGAAAACATTTTTGAGTGGATGGCACTCACCCCTGTGCAAAGCTTAATTTGCCTTGTTTCCTTCCCACCTGACAAGATGGCACAGCCTTTGCTCCTCTTTGGTGTCACACCGCTCTGTGTTGCACGAGCTATCGTTGTAGAGGTAGGTTGTGGTGCCCAAGGCCATGATGAATCCTTTAATGTTGCCATAAAGCTTTGCTTGAGCCTCGCCCAGCAGACAGTGCTGCTCCCGAGTACTGTTAGTGGAAGAGCCGATTAGTGCGTCTTTAAGCGAGTGGTGCCAGTGGGGACGGCACATTAGGCAGGGCAGCTGCAAGCTCGGCCTGAAACACGACCACCCTGGAAACCCTATCTCTACTCCACTGACCCATGCAGGCTGACTTCATACTGTTGACTGACCATGTGGGTTGCGTCAATGACCGAAATGTGACTGTGTCCTGGCGGCAGGGCAGATCCTGCCTGTGTGACTGATTATGTGTTACTCGAGGCAGAGGAGAAATTGCATTTATGTGCCTTTTCTGCAGCTGAACACAGAGGACTGAACCTGGCAGGTCTTTCTCATGCCTCTGTCCCAGGTTGTCTGAGTGGAAAGTGTTTGTGCTAAATGAAGGTCTGGAGGGTTCCAAATAGCTATAAAAAAATGAAAACATAGAATGATGTTTCCCCAGCTCTTTTCCCAACAGAGCTTGTTTATCTGTGGAGGGTCACACTTCTGGGTGTTACACTCTCAAACTTTTATGCAGGATAACTGTCTCCTCTGTGATGGGTAAAGCTGTGTCCCAAGTCCAGCTTTGTCCCTTGCAGTCCCAGCTGCCTGCCCGTGCAGAGCTTTACCCCCTGGGGCAGAGCAGCCTGGCACAAGGGGAGGCTGTGCTGCAGCGCCTGGAAAGCCTTTCCTGAGAACCAACCCGTCTTCTTTTGCTAAGTCCCTGCCGCCGCTACGATCCACAGCAGGAGGAGGGAGTGACCTTTCTCCTTTTTTGTGGCGGTTGAAAGTCACTCTCTTGCAGGAGTTCAGAGGGGTG
Source organism: Chaetura pelagica (assembly GCF_000747805.2). Lineage (NCBI taxonomy): Eukaryota > Metazoa > Chordata > Aves > Apodiformes > Apodidae > Chaetura > Chaetura pelagica. The sequence continues at coordinate 215,990 of NW_009953386.1, forward strand.
CAGAGCCCCATGTGTGGCTGGAGCTCACTGTGATAAGCTGGTTGTTTTCCCCTCTCCTTTCTCTTCCCAGCAGTGCGCTGGGCTTATCTGGGCGCCTGAGTTATGTTAAGTAGCGAGTGCATGCCTGCTCTCTGTTCTCCTCGCTGCTTTTGCTCCTTGGATTTCAATTCCAAACATGGTTATCCATTTGGGGTCTCTCTCCTTTCCGCTGCCAAGTGATACACATTCCACACTCAACACCAGCTCCCTCCGCTGCTCTCTCACAGTCGCTATTTCCAGTGCCAGAAGGCTGGCAAGAGAGAGGCAGTGCAACGAGAGCTCTGTCCCGCCTGCAAGTTTTCCAGCTAATGGCCTCTACTCTTTCTTTGTCCGAGCTCTTTTGGCCTCGTATTTGCCAGCTCCTTTTCTCTCTGGTTTGGCTAAGGAGGGGTCCAGCTGTGGACTTGTGAGACAGAAGAGGAAAAAGCAGCCTTTTGGGGATTTTTTTGTTTACACAAGAAGCATTGGGGGGTCTATAACATGTTGCCCTGAGACGCGCTGCTGTGGGACCGGCTGGCACTGAAGAAGAAGAAGAAGAGGAACAGCTACCCAGCAGCTCTGGTTTCAGACCTCTGCAGCACCCTTTGTGTATGACAATTCGTTCTGAGCGCAGGACGGCTGGGTAGGGTGGGGAGTGGGGAAGGATGAGTGCAAGCAGCCTCTCTTGGGACCAGGCTGTTCTCCAGCCTCCGGCGTGCGATGCCTGGAACGAGATTATGGAGGGAGCAGCCTACCATCTGGCCAGCTGCATTGTCCTCCTGGGTTACATGGGGGGAAGTGGCATCTTTGGGTCTCTCTATGTCTTTGGCCTCTTGGCCCCAGGCTACTTCTGCTATGCTCTGTGGGGCTGGCTGAGCGCCTGCGGGCTGGATATCTTCATCTGGAACATGCTGCTTGTCCTCGCCTGCCTGCTTCAGCTGGCTCACCTGGCTTACCGGCTGCGCAGAAACACCATCCCGGAGGAGTTTGACCTTCTCTACAAGACCATGTACCTGCCCTTGCAGGTGCCCCTGGAAATCTACAAGGAAATCGTGAAGTGCTGCGAAGAGCAAGTCCAGTCACTAGCCAGAGACCAGAATTATGCAGTGGAGGGCAAGACACCCATCGACCGCCTCTCCCTCCTGCTGTCTGGCAGGTAAAGGTCCTCCCATTTCTGAACAAAGTCTGTCAGCAAAGCTCTGTGGTTTATTGTTGTATTTTCACTCTCTGTGGAAACAGGGGTGATGATTGTTCCCTTCTTCTGAAGGGACTTTGAGATATGCATCTGTATGTTGGGGAGGGGGGTAATTTGCTTTTGGGTGTGTTTTTTGTTTTCTTTTGTTTTTCTAAATAAAAATATTTCAGGGAATGGTTTGCAGAATCAAGCCATGTGCAGTGAAGCAGCCAGCTCAGCTTTGTTTGTGATTCCTTTTGGGGGATCTTTACCTCTCCCTCTGTCATTTTTAAGTAATCTTATTTCTGATGGGAGCAGTCTGGTTGAAAATGTTTCTCAAAGCAGGAAGGTGGTGTGTCTGGAGATGTGTTCTCTGGGACTGCCAGACATGCCTCTGTGATGTGAGTGGCTGCTCATTGAGTACACTGAATAGGAGTCCTTGGTTCACCTGCTCCCCATGGCCAGCAGTGTTCACTGAGAGGTTGTCATCCCTGTTGCCAACACCTGAATGCTCAGGGCTCCAAAATTTTTCCCTTTGAGGGTAATTTCATCAAAAGACAGAGAGCTCTCCCATGGTGGATCCTGCCTCATCAGGCCTATTTCTTTCCCTGTGCTCTCATGCACTCATGATACTCCTTTTAGACCACCAAGGAGGACTTCAGGAACCTCTAGACTGTTAACACTGGAGATTTGGTTATTGAGTGAACTCTGCTGATCAGGTTGTACTGTGGCATCCTTTTATGAACATATGTCTTAACAATTTGCAAAATGCAAAAGCAAGGCAAACAGTAATGATACTGGCTTTACAGCTGCTGCCAGGTACTTGACCCTAATGTTAAGTTAGAGTGGGAAAGGAAGAAGATCTGTAAATGGGAGTAATGCTGAGCTGTAGGAGAAGTGTCTCACAAGGATTTTCCTTTGGGAAGACAAACCCAGCATCACCTGGAGCTCCTGGTTTACTGTGGTGGTCCATCACCTCTGGTGAGGTTGAGGGGATGTGTAAAGAAAAAGAGCTGTCCTTTCTGTTTTTTTGGTCTTTGTCCCTTTTGTAGGATGTGTTAAGAGCATCCTAGGGCCACTGACCCATGCTGAATGGCAAATCCCTGGGAGGAAATTTGGTACGTGTGTTTCCATTAGATGTGTCACCCCTTATCAAACATCTCCATGGAGATGGGATTGGATTTGCATTTCCTGATATGCACTCTATTGCCTTATGGGGTCCTTGCCAAGCCAGTAGAGCATTTCTGCTGTTACAGTGCCCCTTCTTAAACTGAACAACAGCGAGATGAGGGGGACTTGGAAATGCAGAGTGTGCCTGGATCAGGAAACTCACCTTGCAATCCCTGACCCTTCCAGGCTGCCCTCCCAGCTGACTGGAAGTCAACAGTGAACTTAGCCTTCTGAAAGCTTAAACTGGTTTTGTGTATCATCTGACAGGGGAAGATGAAGGCAAGAGGATCCACATCTGGTGGTGCAGAGCTATGAAAAGAGCTTCAGAGGGCTCTGCCATTGCCTCAGGCCTGTGCAGCTTTCCTTCTCTGCTCCCACAGCACAGCTGAGTGCAAGTTTGACCTTGCCATTTGTAGGCAATTGTGGCAAAAGCAGGGGAAGGAATACTTGGAAGGCAAAGAGCCAAGAAAGATTAAATGGTAACCTGCAGCAAACTATAAGTTTACAGTGCCATGTGTCAGGAACAATTGACAATGTGGTTTTGGGGGGTTCTGGGTATAGCAGTAGCTTTCTAACACCAAGGTGGGAAGTGCCCTAATGCAACTTTGATGGCAGAAGAAGATGCAAGTACAAAGAGCCACAGGCTGGCTTAGAAGTACCTGAAAAGCAGCATCAGTCTTGCAGACTGAGAAGTCCTAGTTTAGGACCAAGCACTGCACCTGTGAAGGCTGGTTTCGTAGCAGGAAACAAAAAACAGATGGAGTATTGGAAGTGTCAGCAAATATTGTTTCCCACAGAGAAAGGGGGGATGGCCCTACAGGCTGGAGCATTTGCAGCTATCCCAGAGAGGAAATGAGACATGTGAGAGGGGGAGAAGTCCTTTCCTCCTTGGTGGAACTGGCTGCTTGCATGTTGAGTGAGCTGATCAGGTTCGTGTGACATCTGTTTTGTGGTGTAAGCCTGTGCACCTAATCCTGTCCTTTCTGCAGGATTCGAGTGAGCCAGGATGGACAATTCCTTCACTACATCTTTCCATACCAGTTCCTGGACTCTCCAGAATGGGAGTCGCTGCGACCCTCTGAGGAAGGAACCTTCCAGGTAACCTCGTGTGGCCCTGCAGCAGCCCACCCTCTCCTTGCTGCTTCATTGCATGCCTGAGAAGGGGATGAAGGAGCATCATTATGCCATTCAAAGCTAACCAAGAACACCTTCCTCCCAGTCCTTTTCCAGCACAGGATGGTGGTACCAGCTGTGTTACCTTTTTTCTGCCTTCCTCTGAAGAGCTCAGTGATTGCTCCTACTATCCCTTGACAGCAGGGAGGGTGGGCTGTGGTGCTCCTTCCAATTTAGCACGGGAACGAGGTATGGGATTGCTGGCTCACTTCCATGGCAGTGCTCCCTAGTACCTGTGTTGATGAGTCTCCCCTGCACGCTATGAGCAGGGTTCATCATTACAGCATCAGGATGGCAGCCATGGCAATAGGCAGCAGTGATGTAAATCCATAAATATCCTGTTCCTCACAGAAGCTTCTGATGGTGATGTGTTTGGGGTAGAGAAGCAGAAAGGATGATTCACACCCAAATATGGTTCTTTCTGAGCAGAAGAATCCCTTGCTGAGAGGCCAGACCAGTTCGTATTTGTAGTAACTGAAAGGATCTTGTTGTCAACACCACACTATTTATTTGGCTTTCCTTCTGGAGAAGATTACTCAAGCTCACATCTCTCTGCCTTTAAGTTGTATCCCAGGACAGGCTGATCCTTGTCAGGATGTCAATCTAGAATATATCAGCTAGGGCACATGAGGAGGGATTTTGCTAATCCCTCAGGAGCATGGGATGGTCATGAGGGAATTACAGTGTTTTCTCATGAGTGCAGCCACATTCAGAGATGGTTAAAGCAGGGAAGCTCTCCAGACCTGCTTTCCATGGGTCTGAATTTGGCCCATGTACTGCATGAAAGGGTCATCAGGGTCGCTCTTGAAAGCCACACTCTGGGCAGTGGTAACAGTGGTGCAAGAACAGTTGCAGGCATTGGCTGACCATGTGGCATTGGCCTGTGGCACAGGGCTCCCGCTTCTGAGCAGAAATAGGGATGTTGGGCCAAGACAGCGAGGGCAACAACAGCATGGTTGTGCTAGGGGTCAGGGTGTCTCATGTTTTGCACAGGGCTTCAGCCTGGCAGCAGATTGCTGCTAGCTCCTGGATTGTATTTGCCTAAGGGTCGAGCAGAGAGGACAGAATGATGGCTGCCCACTGCTGTTCCCTCTAAAGCAGGAAATGGCCATCCTGATGGCATGCAACCCGTAAAGACATCTCCAGCATATTCTGAACTAATATCTGTGGACCTGAATGTTCCCAAACCTCCTGAGTGTCTTTATCTGTGGTGTGTGAGACACCTTGTGAGCCAGCTGGTGCCAGGCTGCATCAGCCCTGCCAAGAGCACACTCTTGGCCCCTCTCCTGCCCTGCAAAACAGGGCTGGTCAGGGATATCTGCTGTGCCTGGCACTGGGATGGAGAGGTAGAGTCTTAAGTGGGGAAAGGTTGCAGCTATGTGGTGGGAATGCCCCAAATCTGCATCTGCTCACTGAGGAGCATGAAGAAGCAGCAGATTGTGTGAGACTGGCATCCAGCAAGTGAGATTTTACAGGTCCATGTTCCCAGCAGCACATTACTTTTGGTGGCTGTGCTTAGCCATGGTGATGTGCTGCATTTGCACCAGTCCCTCTTACTGGAGTAGTTAATACAACTCTGTGGCATATCTCAACCTTACTCCCAGCATCACCATCATTTGGTTTAAAAAAGTGCATTATTGACTCTGGGACTTTGCTGGAGAAGGCTATGGAAGCTTTTCCTTGCCCAAGTTTTCCCCACAGCTCTCTGGATTGAGCAGTTTCAGTCTTGAGCCCACTGGAAAACAGCAGAAGCATGACTCTGTCTACAAGAAGAACCAGTTTCCTTGAGCTTTCTGCTTTGGTTGTGTCTTCTTCCCATAGAACTGTTGGCTCCCAGTGCCTGAAGGAGTTGGGTTTCAGGGCTCTCACTTTCCCCAGAAGGCCAGTGCTGGAGCACTTGTGCTGGGGAGATTCATGACTGAAATCTGTCCTGCTGCTCTGGTTAGGAGGCAGGTTTTCTTATTACATCTCACTTGATCCCTCATGAGAAACAGGCTTTTGTTTGCCATGCCAGAAATTGGTTAGGAAAATGAGATTCTGACTGTTTCAGTTTCTGTGTGACCCTTCCTCTAGCTCACCTCGGCCTGGGAAAGTTCTCAGGTTTTATCTCCTATATTTCTTTCATAAAGCAGCTGCTTGCATGGCAGTGGCATTAAATATCAAGCCCAAGGACACACACATGCCGTATTCAGCTTCCCAGTGGCCTTCTGCCATGGTGGCTGGCCAAGGAGACCCCTGGATATAGAGTACAAGGGAGCCCCCGGGATATTTTGGCTACAGCACTTGTTCACATGCCAGTGTCTCCATTACACTCAGATGTTCTTCTTTGGCCCAAGTAGTTTGACCCTTCCTGTATTTCTTACCTTTGAATATTATAATTAAATTTGTATATTACAACATACACTCATGTACTGTATAATTATTTTTATTATTATTAATAGGCTAGTCTTACAGCTAGGGGGGAAAATGGCTTTGTTCACAGTGGTAAAACCCAAAGCAAAAATAAATGTTCTCTAAAACCAACCCAATAAAATCTCAGGTAGAAGTTCCTTACTTACACATAGAGGCAGTAAAATTCTATTATTTCCTCTTTCACCGAGCTGTGCTGTGCATCCTCCAAGGCCATTCAGCAATGAAGCAAGGGCATGCAGATAACTGCATAGGAAAACCTGGTCTCTGTCTCCTCGGGGCGAGGAAGCAGAGGCAGGTACGGATTTATGCAATTGTTTGGCTTGAGTGACCTGGCTCTTCAGCTCCTTTGCCTCCAAAGAAGGTGACCCCTACCTGGGTGGTAGGGCTTACTTTGCTCCCTCCATGCCTCACAGGTCACACTGACAGCCGAGACCGACTGCAGCTTCATCACCTGGCCGAGGAAGAAGCTGTACCTCCTCCTGCGGAAGGACCGCTATGTTGCTCGGCTTTTCTCCTCCCACCTGGGCTACGACATCTCGGAGAAGCTCTACTCCATCAACGAGAAGCTCTTCACCAAGTTCGGCCTTCGCTTTGACATCCGCTTGCCCAGCCTCTACCACGTCCTCGGGCCAGACTCCTCCGAGCATAGAACTGTTGGCTCCCAGTGCCTGAAGGAGTTGGGTTTCAGGGCTCTCACTTTCCCCAGAAGGCCAGTGCTGGAGCACTTGTGCTGGGGAGATTCATGACTGAAATCTGTCCTGCTGCTCTGGTTAGGAGGCAGGTTTTCTTATTACATCTCACTTGATCCCTCATGAGAAACAGGCTTTTGTTTGCCATGCCAGAAATTGGTTAGGAAAATGAGATTCTGACTGTTTCAGTTTCTGTGTGACCCTTCCTCTAGCTCACCTCGGCCTGGGAAAGTTCTCAGGTTTTATCTCCTATATTTCTTTCATAAAGCAGCTGCTTGCATGGCAGTGGCATTAAATATCAAGCCCAAGGACACACACATGCCGTATTCAGCTTCCCAGTGGCCTTCTGCCATGGTGGCTGGCCAAGGAGACCCCTGGATATAGAGTACAAGGGAGCCCCCGGGATATTTTGGCTACAGCACTTGTTCACATGCCAGTGTCTCCATTACACTCAGATGTTCTTCTTTGGCCCAAGTAGTTTGACCCTTCCTGTATTTCTTACCTTTGAATATTATAATTAAATTTGTATATTACAACATACACTCATGTACTGTATAATTATTTTTATTATTATTAATAGGCTAGTCTTACAGCTAGGGGGGAAAATGGCTTTGTTCACAGTGGTAAAACCCAAAGCAAAAATAAATGTTCTCTAAAACCAACCCAATAAAATCTCAGGTAGAAGTTCCTTACTTACACATAGAGGCAGTAAAATTCTATTATTTCCTCTTTCACCGAGCTGTGCTGTGCATCCTCCAAGGCCATTCAGCAATGAAGCAAGGGCATGCAGATAACTGCATAGGAAAACCTGGTCTCTGTCTCCTCGGGGCGAGGAAGCAGAGGCAGGTACGGATTTATGCAATTGTTTGGCTTGAGTGACCTGGCTCTTCAGCTCCTTTGCCTCCAAAGAAGGTGACCCCTACCTGGGTGGTAGGGCTTACTTTGCTCCCTCCATGCCTCACAGGTCACACTGACAGCCGAGACCGACTGCAGCTTCATCACCTGGCCGAGGAAGAAGCTGTACCTCCTCCTGCGGAAGGACCGCTATGTTGCTCGGCTTTTCTCCTCCCACCTGGGCTACGACATCTCGGAGAAGCTCTACTCCATCAACGAGAAGCTCTTCACCAAGTTCGGCCTTCGCTTTGACATCCGCTTGCCCAGCCTCTACCACGTCCTCGGGCCAGCCTCCTCCGAGGGGGAGCCAGAGGACTGCGAGGAGCCACCACCTGCCTCTGGCCAGGCTGGTGCTTCCGAGCCCCCTCCGCAGCCACCGCCACCGCCACCGCCGGCTCCGCGCTCCCGGTCATCCCGTCCTGACAGTGACCTGCTGGGTGAGGACTCCACCAGTCTTGTCTTGGAAGATTTTGCTGAGTTGCCGGGGTCTTTTATGGACTATGTGAGCGAAGGGGAGTATATGAAGTGAGGGCACTCCTGGCACGGGCACACCTCACCCTGTGTGGGACCCCTGCGTAAGTACCTGCTTGTGGAAGCAAGTCCCTCCTGCCATGCAACTGCCTGGGCAGAGCAGGGGCCCACAGCCTCTCACCCTTTTTTTGCTGTGGATTTACTCCTCCACAGTGTTTTATTTGCCTCCTGCCTCAAGTCCCAGGAGATTGGCTCCAGCTGTGTGATTTTCTTAAGGAGGGGTAGCGGGGTGAAGGCTCGAATGCAGGCATCAACCACACTGTGGGGTGGAAGGGATGGTTACCCAGCCATAGGAAGCTGTTCCCTGCCCTCTCCTCTCTCCATCTGTCAGGGGAGGCAGTGAAACTGGAATGGTGTTCAATCTGGCACGTGGGACACAAGTGCTCACAGAGTCCCCACAAGGCTTGAGTTGGCTTGTCATGAGGTTGGCTTGTCCACGCCTGGAGATACTGTAAGATTGAGCTGAGGAAAACATTTGCATGTGAGAGAGCAGACAACTCAGGAGGTGCTGACAGAGGTCGAAACAGCTCCAGGGATTTAGTGGATTGATAATGGGGGGTTGCTGTACACCTTGCAAGTGCTCAATCTGGGCAGGGTCAGAAAACTCAGAGACTTTCCTCCCTCTCCCCATCACCACTCATCCCAGCATTTGCTCTGCCTTCCATTTTGCTGCTGAGCTTTGGCTCAGCCAGATCAGCAAGATATTGGAAAGACTGCCCTGTGGGGTACAGCTCTTGGCTCCGGTGACCCTGGTCGGACTGACAGGCTAAGCATTGCTTTGACACTCCTCAAACTCTGCTTTCCAGTGAGCAGGAAT
>NW_009953386.1:225238-228299 GCF_000747805.2 Chaetura pelagica
TCTTCCAAAATACAAACTCTTTACCCTGCAAGAGAAAAATTCTGGGACCTGGTGGATGTTGGGGCAGAGGAGCAATGTAGGAAACAAACAGATGGGAGGGTAGCTCATACTTGAAATTCAAGTAGCCAAGAGAAGAATTCCACACTGAGCTACTTTTAGGCAGCTGCTGCACACCAACTGCAGACCCTGAAATGTGGATTCCTGCCACTGCTCCGTAACAGCCGCTTTCTGGCATCCAGCTGCCAGACACCAACCCTGGGACTGGGATTTCTGTCCTGGGAGCTGCATGTGTCCCATTTCGGTCTGTGTGGCAGGAAGAAAGTTGAGGGCTGGGCTGCAGTTAGGGAGACCATCTTTGAGACAGGCGTCCTTGAACATGGTGCACCATTGCACTCTGATCTTCCCAGCACCCTTCTTCTGGGCTGCAAATGGTTGGGCTGTGGACTCACTGGCAGAGAGCATGAGGCAGGACACAGTGACTCCTAGCACAAACAAACCCTGACAAGTCTGCAGGAATTTTCCCTTCCCTGCAGTGCTTGTGCACAAGCCTCACTGCTGTGACTGCAAGGGGACCATCCCTCCTAGGTGCTCTAAATGAAAAGGCTGGCTGGGTCATTCAGCACTTGCTATTTGCAGTAGGCCTCTGGTGGAGGAGGCCTTTCTTGTTGTTTCATCCAGTTGCTATTCTTAGTTTTTGAAATTCATGGAACTGGAAGATCTTCCTGTTTTGTACAGTTCTGCTTTCAGTTGAGTCACACGCTTGTTCCTGTACTGCTTCGTGCCTCCAAACTTTAAATCTGGGATACAAAGAAACTGGCCAGGGAAGGAACAATAGTATCTGGGTTTGCTTGGATCAGCTAAAAAATCAGCAATAATTTTGCTAATTTTTTTTTCTTTGTTGTCTTTATTTTAGATGAGAAATATTAGGAATGGGAATTTCCTGGGTTTGCTGCTAGACTGCTGGTGATAACGCATTTGTAGCTTTTTCAGTCCTTGCTTGGAGAGGCAGGAATGATTTATGAGACAGCCATCTTCCTAACTGTTAGGCATGTCTGTTGAGTAGATACAATAAAAAATGAATGCAGCTAGTGTTGCAAACACGGTGAAGTCATTTTGCCAGTGATGGTATTTTGTCTTCTCAGCAGAAAGACAGCTACTCTCAGGTCACTGGCAGAATTATCCTGGTTGATCAAGCTCAATAATACCAGAATTTCAAATACAATTACACAAAGGGGGAGGCAAGGAACACTGTTGCTTTTTTTGAGTTGTTTCCACCTGGTTTTGGTAATGAGTCAACACTGTGAACAATCACGCAAGAGGGGGGTGTGTATTGGAGAAACCTTGTGCTACACAGCACAAAACTATTATTTCTTTCACACAGTCCTTTTAGAACATGTTGGAAACTGGAAGCTTTTGGGTTTTTAGATCTTGTGAGTAAGGAAGTATCAAGGCGTGCTGATACTTGCAGTAGAGACCTGTGATAAAAACCTAAATGTTTCAGAGGCCAGTATTTGTGGTGGGAGAGCAGGATTATCTTCCTTGTCTCTCAGCCTGTAGACAACAGCCAGTGCAGTATTTTGATTTCTAAGATACTTAGATAAGGAAACACAAACTGTGTTTACTATGTCCATAGCAGTGGAACCAGCACTTCCTTGTTAATCTGCTCACCACTCGGGTATCCTGATCACATCAGGTCCCTGCAGCACAACAGCAGTCATCACGTCCGGACAGAATTCCACAGTGACTTGAGTGCCCAGCCACCAAAAAAGTCATACAGCAGGGCTGCAGTTTTCCTTTCTGGCCAGGCACTTTTCACGGCTCAGCAGGTGATCTGAGCAGGTCTGCCATGGCCCAGGGAAAGCACTTTTGTAACTTTTCCACCTAGAAGTGCTGAAAACATCCATAGTGAACAGGGACCTCCAGTGTCATTGTTTGAAATAAGTGGTAGCTGCGGTCCCGGAGGTCAGCGCTTCCCTGGGGCTTTCCCTATGTCTGCAATCTCATCTCCTTCCCCCGCAATTTCTCAACTGGGTAATCACCTTCCATTTCTCTAAATTCCCCATGCTGACGTGCTTCTATGGATCACATTCCTTTTCATTTTCTGTCACTGCCGTGGTCACCTTGCTATGCCACAGGGCCGGAGGGAACTCTTGAATGCCCAGAGTACTGTGTAGGAACATGGTTGAAGCACTGGACTTGGTAGAGCTAGGTTATGGTTGTATTCAATGATCTTAAAGGTGTTTTTCCAACCAGAATGACTCTGTGATTCTGTGAAGACTGTGCATAACAAAACAGTCCCAGGATACAACTGGTCTACTAGTCTTATAGTCTAGCTCCTTGAAAGAGTTTCTACTCTGCTGGCAAGCAAGACAGACTAAGATGCTACTAATGAGCACATTCTCTCTCTGAGGAGAGGAGGTATTTTAGTAAATTACAGGCTGCCTGTATAAAAGAGGCAGGTTCAAAGGTCCTGTTCAGAACTTGTTTTAACAGTTTACTGCTGTATAGTTCAATGCCCCATAGCAAACTAAACTTTATTCTCTGCATGACAATTCAAACAACCAAAACCACCTGCCTTTCCCCTTTTCATACTGCAGATGATCTAGTTCATTGTTATCAAGTGCTTGCCAGATGTGGAGCTGCTGCTACTAGTTCATTGTTATCAAGTGCTTGCCAGATGTGGAGCTGCTGCTACTTAGTTTTGTACAGTTACATCCTGGGGCTGGCTTTTTATTTGGTGGCTGAGGTGAGCAGATGAATGGATGGATGCTTGGACTGTAGCTTGGTATCCAAGTTAGTAAGAATTGTTTTACAGTTGCTTTGAGAGCTGTGGGCTTTGTTTCACCGATACCACAGGAGGTGCTTTGGAGGGGTTGGTTTTTGCAGTCTCAGGACGGCTGTTTTCTGGAACTGGCCGTTTTCCAGCTTTTCACATGTTGAAGAATGACATCGTTTTGCATGCTAATTTATAGGGGTGGGCAGAAGGACAGGAAATGGTGGGCTCCTTGAGGCTTGGGTCTTGGAAAATTTTGGAAGTAAAAATTATTCCTTTGATAATAAT
>NW_009953386.1:228346-251016 GCF_000747805.2 Chaetura pelagica
ATTTTCCTCCCTCCTCCATTGCTTTCTTTCTGCAGCCTCTGGAAACCATCTCCAGAATTCTCCTCACCCTCTCTGCAAAGGACGAGCCCCTCTGGCTCCCACTCAGACCCCAGAACTCTAGGGAACAACAGGCTGATTTGATCCCAAAGTCCCTCCAAGGAAGCGTATGCTCACACAGGTTTCTGACCAGAGAGACACTATTTAGCAAGCACCGAGATGTCTGCCTGCAGACATGTGCACTCACAAGCACGTGAAAGACACGAGTGAGACTGCAGTGTAACACTCCAGCACCTCCCACCCCCACGGCTGTTCACCAGAGCTGCCTGCCCCAGTGTGCCTCCCTGGTTTGTGTTCTAGTCCTGCCTCTCTGAGGTGTGTCGGCGGCTCTGATACCCAGGTACACCGATATCGCGATGCCCAACCTGCTGGCAGAACCTGTGTTCCCTTTGATTTAATGATTCCTATTAAAGTCAGAGATGAAACTACTGGTGTTTGAGGGTTTGGAGAGGGAGGTAACAGGTTTTGAAATGGTTGAGGTGATCTCAAGGCACAGGGGGCGAAGGGACAGAGGAAAATGGGCTGCCTGATGGCTTCAGTAATGGGCTTGTACTGGGAAGCATATTGAGATTTGGTATCATGCATCTCACTGGACATCCACTCTAGAAAGGCCGGGAATTAACTTTAGGATTTCTCATGTATGACAAGTATGACTTCTGAAAGAAGCTACTAACTTCTGGTGAATGGTTGGTTGGTTGAGTTGATTCATTTGGAATAAGAAAGAGGAGGAATTGGGACTGGGGGCAGGTGTAGGCAAGAAGGAGAGTCTGAACCCTTTTTTTTTTAACGTGCTCAATGAGGATGACCTCAGGATGCACACACTGAGTGAAGAAACAAGTGAGCACAAAACATCTCTGGTGAGAGCACCCACTAGTAGGAAGAAGTGCAATATCCTAGGTGAAAACAGTGTGTGGAGATGGAAAGCCTCTTCCCAGCTCAGCTGCAACAGGCTTTGGCTGACAAGCTTCTCCAGCCAGTTCCTCTGTCAGGAAACTGGAGATGACAGTACTGATGGAGGAACCCTCTGTCCCACAGAACCTGGTGCAAACAAGCTGAGCTGTGAGGGTAGGAGCCTCTCCAGGCTCCAGAAATCTCAGGAAGGAGTGAGAAGCATCAGTCCTTCCATCAGCACACACAGTGCACGGCATTCTTCAGTGTCTCCTGACACAGACAGACAGGGCTATGGTTACCCTGCATGTGGAGCTGGCTCTGTGTCAGCCCCAGCTGTTGGAGGCAGCCCTACCTGCTTACACAGGTGCTGGTGCCCAGACACCAGTTTGGCATCTCACAAGTCTCGGCCAGGTGAGACCTGTGCCCTGGGGACCTGGCAATCTTCCTGGGGTCTGGAGAGGCCTCTGAAGTGGTGTGTGTGTGTGGGATCCATGGCGTACACTGCTCCTGGTGCTGCTCGCCTTCCCTGTCACCCCAGGGCACGAGAGCGGGGCTGCCCTGGCCCAGAATCATCCTCCTGATGGTTGTTGCCATGCTGTGCTGCTGCATTCTTGCTTTGTCCTGACCCCATTGCCTTTCACAGCTAGGAAGTGTCTGCAGCAAATTCATGTGAGAGCTGTTGGGGTCCCTTCTGCAAAGGAACCGGAATGCACAATGCAGCTGTGTCCATTGCAGTGCTTTATACACCTCCCTGAAGCAGTAGACTGGGTTGGGCTGAATTACAAACTGCCCTTCACAGGTGTCTGCTGAGGTTGTATTTCAGTCTTCAACAAGAAGCTCCCTGGAAACTCTTCAGTTATGGCACCAACCAACCTGGATCTCTGTCAGGTTGCCAGAACCCAGCTCAAACCTCTCCTGAGTGAATACGGGAGATGATGTTTGTTACCTGGCCTTCCAAACAGCCACATGGTAAGGACCAAAAGCTTGGATGTGAGCTGAAAACAGGAGGTAACTCTGCAGTGACACAGTCTAGTGGAGCAGTACTGACAGTTCATGCCAAATGACTGAGGCTTCCTCACAGCAGAAGTGCCTTTGGCATGTCCTTCTCCTGACCATGATGTTCCTGGTGCATTTCTCTGTCACCAAGTAAAGCCAGTCCAGGGAACCAGAGAAAACAGTGTACAGAAGATGTGGTTTGTTGGCAGAAGTGTTGTAAGACTTTCTCCTCTTTAATTTGCATGTGCATCAAGGTGGTGGAAAAGGTGTGGATGGGTGAGGGCCGTTTCTATGTACGTGTCTCTCATGTTGTACTCCTTCACCAATTCTTTCAAAATCTTGGCTGCTTTTCCAGGTCTGTAAGGCTGTGTGGAGTTCCTGGAGTTAATTTGTGTTAAGTGGCCCTGTAGCTACGAAGCTCCATTCTATTCCTGTTACCTTCTATTCCTGACAGTTGTTCAAAGCAGTACAAAATTGGATGCAAGAGCACTGCCATGCTCCTGGTATCTGTTTCACTTCATGTGAGCTTCAAAGAGAACAAGCCAACAACCAGAGGAGCTGCTCCAGGCCTGTCACGGGAAGGATATTAATACTGATTGTTTAGCAAGAGCACTAGCATGAAATCAATAGGGTCTCACTCTCAAAGTATCTTGTAGATACGACTGGAGTTTCCCATTAAAGCATTGGCTAAGAATGACTCCATCCTCTGCCAAAGCTGAACCACACAGTTTCCCCTCAATGAGGAGAAATAATATTTTTAATTCTTAATATGAAATTCTCAGGACACTTTAATATACAACACAAATTAATAATCCAAATACTCCTCTTGTAGGAAAAGTGGTATCTTCTTCTTTCATACAGATCTGAACCTTGAGATTAAATGACCTGCCCATCTCACTTTTAGAGCTGGGTACAGAATCCATAAGAGAAAAGTCCCAATCCAGTCTTCTAACTGAGAGGTCCTGATGTGACCAACCAACCTTGTACTCGCCAATCTGCCACACACTTCTTTTCCTTGACATCCTGATCCTAATGGAAGCCTGTCCATTTTGACATCCTGTCCCTCTGGAAGTGTTCAAGGCCAGGCTGGATGGGGCTTTGAGCAACCTGGTTTAGTGGGAGGTGTCCCTGCCCATGACAGATGATCTTTAAGGTCCTTTCCAACCCAAACCATTTTGTGATTCTATGATAATGCAGGAAGTAAAAAAAATATATATATCCAGTTTTGTGTTAGAAGTATAGCCTGGGAGGAGAGCACAGCAATATCTTCAGGGCTCCTTTCTGATTTTGGGTATGCCTGCAAGCTCCAAAGGCAGTGCTAGGCACAAGCAGTGGGCAGCTTGTAGGAGATGTCTGTTTTGCTGGGAAGGGTGAGATTCCAGGGCAGGCATGATGTGGTCCTGCTGTGGGAAGAGCACAGGGAAGTCAGGATGTGCATTAACAGGCGGAGGTTGCTATCCTAACACAGAGGCAAGCAAGCTGCAGATGGACCTGTGCTGCTTTGCAAGGGTATGATGAACTAGGTGCTGTGCCCTGGCTGGGGATGTATTGGCTGCAGGGGTGTATATGGGCTTGTGTTCTTCACCTTTCCACCACCTCCTCCTTGTTCCTTGTTGCTCTGAGTGCTTCCAGTTTAGTGATACAGCTTTCTGCCTGAACCACAACCAAGTCCAGTGTTTCTAGAGGTACAGCTTAGCACACCTTTAAGGCAATGTGCCATGCTGTCCCATTCATAAGTGATAAAAAAGCCATGTATCTGCACATTCATCCTGGCTACTAAGGAGTAGTTGTTACGCTCAAGGGAGTGTCTGGTATTTCCATAGGAATGCCTCTTTTGTTCCCTATCTGAGCCCTCTATATATAGTTTTACTGTCTCCAACTAGGGTCTCTTTACTGCCCATCAGAACAGAATCTGAATGTGAGCTCAGTTTCCCTTCTGCTTCTGGTTTTCCCTGCTTTGGAGTATCTACTAGCTTGCTTCAGCCTGAAGCCAGCATAAGAGTCAACTCAGAAGAAATGTGGACAGTTTAATGTCAGTATACAGCTATTTTTCCCTGCCTTCAAGAAATCTGCATCTGCAAAACTCCTGGCAAGAATATTATATTATGGAGAAGACCATTATCTCCCTTGGGATGAAAGGACTTTGCTGCTTCTACTCTGGATAAGGTCACTGTGGCTGAAGGCATATACTCTAAAATGCCTGGCCCAGAAAAGGCCAAAGTGGTTGTCTTTAGCCTTAGTGCTTTATAAACCTGGGCAGTACAAGAAGCAAAAATGCATTATTGATCTTCTGTTGTCTCATCCTGAAAAATGTGCATCTATCATGTTTCAAATGCAGGCCCATTTTAGGCAGGGGGAAGATGGAGAAAGCAAGCAAGGACAAAAGGAACAAATTCAAGTTAGCACAAGCTTTTGCCATGGTTTGTGACTTAAGCATCTTCAAGGTCATATGAGTTGCAGCCATTTTCTTTCCATGGCACACCACTTTTATCCTGAGGGAAGAGTCACAGGCAACTCCCAGAAAACTACATTGGAAGTTTTTCTCTGTAACAGGTAGAAAATTATTTACATAGGGACACAGGGGGGGATGGGAGAAACCTCTCTGCATGTTAATCTAAATGGGAGAGAGAATGCATTGCTTCAAATCACAGGCAACAGCCATAGGCTCAGCGGATCCCTGTAAAATATTCCTGTGACTTACTTGCTGTCAAGAGGCAGTGGAGCTGCACAGAACTTGCCAACAATGAATGATTCATCCTTCCTCCAAAAGTGACTTTTGGGGAGGTACTTCAGTGTCACACTGTTTATCTGGCAGAGGGGAACGCTGTGGGCCAGCAGCCGTTTGCCCATCTCCTGGTGCTTAGGTCTGCAAGGCAGAGGGAGAGATGTGAGGAAGAACCTTGAATCAGCTTGCAGGCTACATGCAGATGTGCTGAGACACTGGAGGAACCTGGGGTATTATTGTGAGGCCTTCACATACTGAAACGGAATGAGAAGACTCATCTGTCAAAACAAGACACTGTATGTTCTGGTTTTTTGGATCTGGGTGATGATGTCACATGTTGAGTAAGGAATGGCAAGGCAGCTCCTTACTCTGTCAGCCTCATTGAAGCTATGGGGCTTGGAGACATATCTCTTGGGTGACTCAGCAATGTGTGTGGGGTAACAGCATCCTAAGTAGTGAGATTGGAATTGATGTTTGGGAGAGAAGGAGGGAAGGGCAGTGTGAGGTGAAACACAACTGTGTGAGTCACTTGCTGAAGGAATGAGGCTGGCTGACCACTCCCAAGCCCCTCTGCACTTTTGGGGAGCTGTGTGATGACACACACGTCAGATCACCTGAAGTAAGTCAGCGATTGATCAGCATCTGAACTGCGATGTGAGAATCTCTGCTCAGATGCCCATCTGACACTCATAGCTTGACTGCACTGAAGGGCTGAGCTTTGCCTTCAGCCAAGTTTCTTTGCTCTTTGCTACAGTGTGAATTAAAAGGGATATCTTCAATTTTTAACTTCCAGATCAGTAGGTCTATGGTTGTAAGCGGATTTTTCGGTTTAGCCTTTTGCTTCTTAGGAAAGCACTTAAATGAACAGCAGCTGCTGTTCTCCCAGGGTAAGGGTATCTCTGGATAGGTCACCCTGGTATAACTGTACTGTATCATTAAAACTTGAGGGTACAGCAAAGCCTTTGGGATTGCCTGCCTGTCTCTCTTCCCCAGGAAGCCTTCCTCTCCAGTGCTCACATGCCTTCTGCTAGACACTTACCAAAGCCTGTGTCCAGCACTGTAGGATGAAGCACTGCACATCTTCCTGAACAAATCACAGATCCTGCCTTGACCTGGATGTTATGATTTCATCCCTCCTGCATCTTTGGAAAAGGTAGATTTCACTTCCAAGCTGGGGAGGGGTTGAACTGAGCTCCACCCAGCTGAAGTATAAATGCCAAGTTTCAGTGCCTGGCTGGAAAATCTGTGACCAAGAAGCTATGTCATGCTGGAGAACACCCTAGAGTGTGGCTTCCCCTTCCCTGGTTCTCACCTCTACCTCCTGGTGCCCAGGACTGAAGCAGCAACACAATTAGCTTCGGGTTACGATGTTTAGGCTTAGCAGTAAGGATTGTGTGGGAGCCAGCACTGGAACCCCTCTGATCCTAGGAGAGCTGACTAAGGCTCTTCAGCAACTGTCTTCCTGCTTCCCGAGGCAGTCAGCAGCATGTGCTAGCTGCCTGTCTACACTGCAGTTCCTAGCCCACAGCAGTGGCCAGGAAGACTTCTGGGGAATTTCTTTCTGGTGTCAGAGATCTCGCTGATGCAAGGGATAGGAGTCTGAGTCTGGTTCTTTAATTCAGACACGGTTTGGAGGAGGGTGGTGCTTTCAAGAAAGATCTGTCTGTCTAAATAGCTGGACTTGAACCCCTGCCCCTGGATTTTGCCCTACAATGGGAGCCTGAGTGCTTTGCTGCATTTACTGCAGTGGCAGCAAACTACTGAACATATTTCTGATTGTGCAGAGATGTACTTATCTCCTCTTTGCAACTGCTGTCCTATTTGGCTTTGATAGAAATGTCTAAGCCACAAAGTCCATCCATTTGGACCTGCCAGTGGATGGGGTCTTGCTGTAGCCATCTCAGTCTGGCAGAGCAGAGCTAATAGCTATTTGATAGTGACTGTGGTTTGAATTGGTACCAGATAAGGGGATGTTGCAGAAAATGAACTAACAAAGCAACACAAAAGTATGCAAGTGTGGAGATCCTGGAGCATACCTACTGCTTTGTGTGCTCAGAGAAGAGATGGATCTAGCCAGGGTTACCAAGTAAAGGTAGCACATGCCTGATTCTTGAAAGCATTTAAGGTAAATGTGGAGGGGCTCAAGAAGAAAGGTTGTGGTTCATCACACAGTGACTGGACTCAAGGAGATATGTTACCATTGTGTCATTCCTGGATGAATACAAGCATCCTTGTGCCCAGGGTTGGGATAAAACAAGCCAGAAGCATGTCCTGTCACTCACATGGTGATCTTCGCTGTGTCCTTGGTGCTGTTGCTGAAGAAAGTTATCTCAATGCTGGTCACTGTGTTTCTTGTCTTCTGCAAATGGAACTCAACCAGGCTGTGATGGACTGAACAAGAGGCAAAGTATGCATGAGTGAAAGGAGGTACTATCAGTTGCACCTACCCCTGCCAAAAGAAGGTGTCTAGAACTCAATCTCTGGCCACACCAGCAGAGAGAAGATTAAACTGGCATAAGAAAGAAACTAGTATCTGTGGTATGGGAGGTACAGTGGGCAGGTCGGCACAGTCCAGTGTAAAGAGACAAGCATTTTCACTACCCTTTTCTTCAGTCCTGAAGCTAAGTGGCTGTCTTAATGTAAGGCTGTGCCCACACTAATAAACCCACTGGAAATGGCTTTATAGGGGAGAGGTGCCCGGTTATTGTTGTTCAGCAGTGTGTCTCAGACCATCTGAGACAAAGCAGGTAATGATTCTGATGGGGATGGTGGGTTATAACTACCTGGCCTCCTCAGCAAATCTGCCTCATTTCATCAACTACCTGCTTGTTGGTTTGGGTTTTTCCTTTTTATTGCTACTTACCACAGAATGGGGCTGAGGGGCTGGTCATTAAATAAACTTTCACCTCCTTGGGCAGCTTTTTCATGTTGACACCTGCCTGCTCCTGCAGACCTGCAGAAGGAAATACAGCCAGTGAATGACTCAGAACACAAATAGAATCGGTTGCAATTCACCTCCACTCACCCTGCCCAACTCTGCTGTCTTGGAGGACAGACCCTTTCCTCTCATTCCACTGCAAATGAGAGCAAGCCCAGGTTTGTGGTGCCTATTTGACAGGTTAACATCCTCTCAGAAAATCTATTCTGGCTACCCCAGGTAATCATCATCAGAGTACATCTTGACGGCTTTGCTTCATTCCTCTGCTAGCAAACTGTGTCACCAGTTGCACCTGTGCAAAATTAGCAAGACTGAAGACTACCATGTCAGGGAATTTAGTGCTTGTAAATGACAATGCAAACACAAGGTGCTCGGAAATTGAATTTCTTGGTCAAGTGAGAAGACCATCGTAACTTCAGGCCTGCACCACTGACTAGCTGACATCGTGGCTTGGTGAGATGGGGAAGGAGTGGCTGATCTGAGAGCACATATACCAAAATATATATTCCTTATATTCCTCCAGTACCAGACTGCAAGTAGTACCAGAGGACACTTCTCCTCATGCCAAAGCCCAGTTTCAGAAGCCTAAAAGAGGCAAATATTACCTTCTCCCAGTCAAAGGCGTTCAACTATGGAGTGGCCATGACAGGAATTTATGAGAAGAAGATGGCACAGCAACAGTGAGTGGTTTGTAGGAGAACAGGACTTCAGGCTTCAGGTAAGATTTCCATCTGCTTCTCTAAACAAGATGCTTTTTGAGCTAATTGCTCGCTTGCTAGGCAGGTGATTCTGGAGACTCTCTTTCAACACATTTGTGGGCCTGATGAAATGTTTAAAGATCAGAAATGTTTAAGATGTTGCTGTTCTACCTTGGACAATATATGAGCTTTTGGGGCATCCTTATGGAAGCCTGAAAACTAAACAGCTTCTCACTATCCCTGAAGAGCCATGCAAAGCGAATCCTGCTTGGAGAAATCTGAACAGTGTACTGTGCTCTGCACTGACACCCAGGAAGGTCTCATGTTGGTACTGTACCTATTCTGGGACAGGAGAACAGGAATGGGTCAACACAGTCCAGGCAATGACCGTTTAAAAAATCTTGATGACTTGCACAAGGGAACGCCACCATCATACATGAATGTTCCAAGGCACTGACATAGAGATGTACTGCCCTCATGTGATCACAGATCAGGTACTTATAGCCTGCAAGAAAAGCACACAGGGAAAAGCAGCCATGAGCCTTTCCGTTGGCTTCAGTCTTTCTACATGTTCCAAAGGAACTGAGGATCAAGAAACACTCTCGCTGATTCTGCAGGCACGCCCCTCCTATTAATAACATTTTGCAGAGCATCTCTCTGACTACTTGCCCAGATCCCACTGCAAGAGAAGTTACGCAGGAGGTTAGAAGTGTATCCCCCAGACTAATGGAGTCCCCCAGAAGAGGAGGACCACAGGGCTCTGCCATGTCTCCATCAGTGTACCACTGATGAGGCCCCAAACTCTCTGCAAGGGGTTAATAGCTTTGACTCCCACCTGCACTGTGACCTCCGTCTGTGGAAAGTGAGGTACCATGGATGACCCTTTGATAGCTGCCATGACTGTAGCCGGAGCTGGTTGTCAAACAGCATTTTCATGGGCTGCTAAATGGCCATGAAAGCCTTTTGCTTAGCCACAGTGTTCTCACCTGCAGAGATGGATCGGGGGCATCCTGGCTGATCTCTTCCTCCATTGACAAAATAATCGATGTGGCCTACAGGAATACGGATCCCAAAATCTGAAAAGAGGTGAAATGCTACTTCATTCTTAAGCTTGGCTCTTCCATAAGTTTTACTCTACATGGTATTTGTCAGGCCCCCTTAATTGGTTGAATATTAGTAGTGCTGGACCCAGCAAGGTAAGATTTTCTGTTCCTACATGCCTGCATTGTGCAGTTTTGCTCCACAGAGCAGAGAGTGTTCTGGGCTCTGTCATCAGCATGAGTGGGAACTGTGGCTTACTCACCATCTTGGTGACTCAGGTTCTTGATTTCATAGAAAGGAGAACAAAACTGACTGCAGCCTTAATGGTGGATTATAAGGCCTGACTGAGAGTTATGTTTGTAGACATTTCATGATCTTTGGGCAAGAGGTATAACTCAAAGGCATCACATTATTCTTTAGCATATGTTCTGCCCACACAGACCCTACGGACTTCAGAAAAGTTACTCTGTTGTTGCACCAGCTGTGGGTTTGACTTTTACTTTCCACCAGCCCCCACAGTGGCACCACGGGGTACGAAAAAGCAAAGTGAGACCAGACATGTAAATTCCTTCCAGGTGGTAAAAGCCATGTTGAACTGATTTGTTATGAACTCACTCTGCTGTAGCAGGGTTAAGGAAGAAATGCCTCCTGGAAGATTGTCCTCTGTCCAATCTCCACCTGCCTCTTTCTGGGAAGTGCTCTTGGGGTATGGACACCTGCCAATGAATTAATCATTAAAGCCTATCTAATTAAGAAACTTTCTCAGAGTGCAACTGAACTCATGGTAATCTGGCATAAAAGGGACAATGACCTACACACTCCCTAGTAATCATGATGGCAGGAAAACAGAAGCACAGACTGAAGAAGATGGGAGCCAGCTTACTGTCAGCATCGGTATGAATGGCTTCCACAAAGAGGGCATCCCCAGGATCGAGGCGTTCCTCAGGGCTGGCTCTGGTGTATTTAGGGCCTGCGGGATCCAGGCCTGTAACAAAATCAAACACCACAACAACAAGGCCTCTCCAGCCCCTCTCTTTCTTATCTATGGACCACTTATTCTATCCAAAACATTAAAATTGTTGCTAGGCAGAAGTGATATATTATTCCCAGGTGACACAGTGATAGTGCTCCAGAATGGTTTCTGCTCCTGCTAACTTCCACCACAGCTTCCTAGCCTTGTCCTACACTGTTCCATTCCCCTGTGGCAGTTCAGTACTAGTTTCTAGGCTGTAAACCCACGACTGCGCTTCACTTGCCTCTGACAGAGAGGGTGCAGAGTGTCTGTTGGATTTTCAGTGAAAGAGAATCAAACTTGTCACACCTTCCCTAATTGTATTGTCATCTACAGTCTGAGAAATGTCACTGAAGATGATTAGCAAGTGATGAATTCAGTATCCCAGGCATTAACCAATCCAAGCATTACAAAGTTTGATACTATCAAACGTCCTTAATACAAAGAGGTTTCTGAGCCCTCTTCCCACAAATAAAATGGAGCTCTTAAGCAGCCATCTACATTTTTGCCTAAAAAAAAATTGTTCCTAGAGCAATTTCTGGGAAGTCAAAGGAATAAAGAAAATTATCCTTGGCAATACCAAGGAACAAGTTAAAGATCTTTTCTGTTCTATTTTGTTTTGTTCTATCTGAGGTTTATCCTGTTCAATTTTCATAGAAAATCATCTCACAAGTTTTTTTTTTCACTCCTGAGCTGACAACAGTAGTTTAGGAAGCAGCTTTGCTCCACATACCACTTAGCCTCAGAGCTGGCCAGTTTCACTGTCTTGGACTCAGTCCCTCTCTATGAAGAAGGCAATGTCAACAATATACAAATGGATGTGTTTTTATATGTGAGGGGGAAGGGAAGGAGGAAAAGGGAAAAAAAGGAAAAAAAAAAATCCTACTCTTTCTATAAATAAAAGCTAACAATGGGACAAGTGGTCAGAAGAACCTATTGCTTTGATTTTTCTTCTGTGTTCTTCAATCTTGACACATAGAAAAAGCTGAGAGGCCCCCTACCCACTTCTACAGTTAAAGTTTTAGTTAAAAGCTTTAGTTAGAGATACTGAAAAGTGCTATTTTGTATAGTTTAAAGTTCTTCCTGAGCAGGAAGAAACACCTAATATAAGCAGCCGTCAATTCCAGAACAGCTCTGAGGCAAGCATGTTTCTGTCCTCTGTTCTCAATGCCTATCTCCTCCGAGCACAAGCTGCACATAAACTTCACTGGGATGTACATCTTCAGCAGCTCAGAAAACCACTCACTGAAGCTGTACTATATACCAGCTATTCATTCCAGTTCCTGTACTATTTGCTTGCCTGCATAGGGAGATATCCACAGGAACAGGCATGGTTTAAAGAAACTCACTTCATAAAAATAAAGACTGTTCTCTGATCTCCAAGACTCTGATTTTGCACCACAGCTCTTTTTAGGTGACTGAAAACACTTCAGCAAACCGTGGTTCTGGGACCATATTCCTCTGTGCATGGATGCATGTATGTGAGGTGGCAGGAGATGAGATCAGGCATATCTTGAGTCTAATTCCACCTGTCTTCAGACTCCTAAATCTGAACTGGAAACTGCAATGCAGTGTTCCAATGAAATAATAGGATCATCAGCAGTGTAGAAAAAGGGTTGTATTCTAGCAGACTTAAAAAGTAATGGAGTAAATAACCTTACAGAGCTTACGTGTAGACAACATAAAGAGGAAGAGTCTCTGAAGGAAATTACCATGGTTTCCTGGGAAAGTGTCTGCTTCTGCTCATGTGAAGATGAGAAGGCTCTGAGTGAACCCAAAAGCCCTAAATGCCATGACCAGCCTCTAGACGTCTTTCTCTGTAATTCTCCCATTGCAGCCTCTTCCTCACACTCAGAAGTCTGGCTCTCTCTGTTTAGGGTCAGCTTTGTTTTGGTACAACTGGGTGGCCTGAGTCCAGTCTACTGTGGGAACAGCTGACTCGTGGAAGAGAACAGCAAGAAGACTCATCTGAGGCCTCCCAACATTGGCTAAGACTTTTGGTTTTGGTCCTTGCCTGAGCTCTGTTGTAGGGGTGCCATGCCTAGCCCTGTATCTTGCTGGTCCTGCTTTTATCTTGCTGACTTAACTTCCTGGCTTGAACTTGGTCTTGCCTCATCACTACAGGCTCAACTGGCCATCACTGGACTGTGGTTGACCCTGCTTCCTGTTTCTGGACCTGCTCTGCTCTTCTTGCCCAGATATGGTAGGACTGTGTCCCTTTTCAGTGAGGCCACTGCCCCTGCCTGCCTTGCTGTCATAGAGGTACACATGCTATGAAGTGGAAGCAAAGCATGTGGGTGTTGTGGGGTTTCATAAATCATGAGGCCTTCTATTATTTTAAACTGGCACCAGCTTCACAAGGGGAACAGAGGCAGAAGGACCCTTTTGCAAATACATGTGTTCTTTTGCCTGTGTGGAGGGCACTGATGGCTGGAAAGGCATTGTCAGGTTCTTCTGAAGCTAGGAAGAAGCCTGTAAGCTTGGATCTAATTAGCTTCTATCCAATTAAAAGATCACTATGGATTACTCCCCTTCCTTGTTCTTTCATTCTCTCCCTTGAAGAGCAGGTGAGGACCCAAGATTCAGTTTTATGATACCTGTTATCCGTCCCAGCTGACCACCATGGAAGTGCCCCACCAGGCCTGCAACATGTGCACCAAGGCTTACCCCAATGATGTGGATGGATGTCCCTGAGACTCCCAGGGCCTGCAGATTGATGATAACACAAATTAATGTTGCTGTAGCAGAAAAGTGAAATACCATGTCCCAGTCTACACAGCAGCTCTGTAACTCTTCTAATATAGGATTGCTTTTGAGGTGCATGGTGGAGAACCACACGGATGTGGGAATGATGGGTATTGCCCTTTCTGATTTTCAGAGTCTTTCTTAAGGTCCAAAGGTGCAAAGCCAACCCTAATCAGGTTGTTCAGATGCTCCTGTTTATAACTACATAGCCTGTAGCTTCTCTTGCCACAAGTTGCTTCAGACTGAATTTCTCCCTCTCAGCTGAGTGACCCATGGTGACCATGTGAATAATCTTTTTCTGAGTAAAGCAAAGGAATATTTTTTTCACTTTTATGCCACCATTGCACCAATATCCTGATTAGTATTTTAAAATTATATTTTCAGAGATTAAGAATTTATCCATGGGCTGAGTAAAGCACAGCCACTGAGATGTGATATGAGATGACTCTACCCAAAGGAATCCTAGTCTGCATGATGCAGTGCCATCCGATGGGATGAGAACATGGGGTGAGATGAAAAGTCATAACTTAGAAATGTATGAGGCAACATCCTGGGGCAGTACTGAGGCTTATGAGAAGCCAGATATAGTTTTCTGTGGTGGTGTAGTGTTCCAGGAGAGGCTGGACACAAAAAGTCCTTAAGTAGCTAGACTAGAGCTCAGCACAGACACAGAATGAGTGGTGGGGACACTGCCCAGCTCAGTCATTTGTTCACTGTGTGACCTAGTGAGGGGTGACAGTCCTCTCCCCTCTACCCTAGCCCTCACCCCATCCTCCTAATGGCACAGCAGCTCCAAGGGTTGCCATATTTCTGGATAGGAATATGTGACTGTGCACAACGTGGTTCCATATCCAGGAACTCCCACCTTGTGCAGTGTGGGTCTGTACTGCAAACATTACTTGGAGAGCTTATGCATGGCTGATTAACACAGATGTACCACCCTCATTATGTAAGTGTTGTTCAGCTGTGCTATGCATGAACAATCTTGGGCACGTTTAGGGATTCCAGCTACTGGGAAGTGTATCCAAAGTCCAAAGCAAATATAAACCAGTCTTAAATCCCACAGCCTCCAGCTGAAATTTTGGACAAAATTTCCAGGCAGAAGACTGTACAGTGAAGTGTGGACCTGAGAAAACCCAAGACATCCTTCAGATTGTCTTGGGCTGGAGAGGCAGGTGACAACCAGGATGTTTTTCCAGAAAATGGCAAAACTCAAGAGAAAGAATAAGATCAGTGGCATGCTTGAGCCTGGACAGAGAGAGAGGAAAAAGTCTCTTCAGTGCTTCACAGTACTCCGGAATAAAAGCCCACTTGCTCAGTTCCTGGAGTGAGCTCGTTGGGAACAGCTCTCTGGGTTTACATGAAATTATGTTCTCTGGTTGTGCTCCCCCACCCCCCACTGGAAATGCCCAGTAGCTTACCAGGAGCTTGCTGATGAGTTGTGAGATGGAGAGGGCCAGAAGTGTGACATTTTCCACTGCAGAGGGATAGGCTGCTGTAGACCCATAAACCCAGTCTACTGCAATCACATTCACCTGGCTTGAGTGCAATATGGCATGGACAAGCCCTTCAATCCAGGAAGGTTTGGTACCCAAAGCCCTGCAGAGTCATCAGAAACAAGTATCTTAGGGGTCTTTCAAAGTAGGGCTTGTGCCAATAGGTTGTTTGCTGGTGTTGGAGTTTCACATGTCTCAGAGGAAGCTGCCAGACAGTTGCTTAAAGTTTTTTCTGTTGCCAGACACTCTCACACCTGGCATTTCTTTGTGGTGGCATAATAACACTTTCCAGAATGGGATAACCCAGAAGGGAACCAGATATTTTAGTGAATGAGGCAACATTTTCAGAACACAGGCTGATATCTCAGTCTTGCTGTGGTGCTTCAATTAGCTACCTGTTACGGTTTCAGTGGGCCCAGCCAATTTGTTGGTACTGATAGGAAGACCCAGAAAAAGGGTCTTTAAGACCCTGAAGGACCCGGGAAGGGCAGAACAAAGAGGGGCGAGTATTCACTCCCACTTCATGCCATACTCTTATATAAAAGCCAGGAGAATCAGAAGCCCAGAACATTTTTCTTATGCCCTTTTTCATTGCTGCTGGTGTGCTCAGAGGCTCCTGTTATCCCCTCAGCTCACCACGTGTTCTGCAGAATCCAAATCCACTGGGTGCTGTGAAGAGATGTGGACCCCTCTCCCAAGCCAGCCCTGCTTCAATGGATCCTCACCCACCTATTTCTATGATCATGGGGATTGGGTTTTGTATGTATTTTTATGTAAGTGGATATATCTGTTCCTCATCCCACATGCTACCCCCCTTTCTGTGTTCCAGCAAACCTGTTCCAGTTCCTTTAAGTCTCTCTTCCATATTCCCCTTTTATCTTCCCTTAGGAGGGTGAAGCAGGGGTAATAGAGAGAAATTCTGCCCTCTGGTTTGTGGTTTGTCCTGACCAGTAAACTGAGACAGCACCCCAGAGCACACCTAGAGGGAATGAGCTGACCAGGAAGACATGGATTCTGCTCTGCTATCAAATGGAAGGAAGTCCTTGGCTCAGTCACCTAGTCTTTCACTGCTACATTTCCTCACCTGTAGACATTTTTTAAAAAATCAAAAATATATATACACACCCATGAATTCAAGAAACACTGAGGAAGCTATGTTCTGCTCACTTCCCCTAACAACACCTGGTGAGGATTGTGCTATGTCATATAAGGGCAATAGCTGATTTTATGAATACACTTTTCAGCATCTTCTGTGGTTTCATCCTGGTCTTCTATGGACTTTCCATTCAGGCTTTTGCACATCAAAACAAATTATATTATACGGTTACACCTGGCTGAAAAATAGCACAGTAAAACAAGCTTGAAAAATAGTGGCAGCTTAAAAAAACCCAGCTGAAATCCCCACAATTTCAAGAACAGAAGTACAATGTATCTAGCAGGGTTTCTAAATGGCTGGCTAATGCAGGCTGTTGATAAATCAGGACATGTGCTCCAGTAAGACAATTTAATGGGACACTAATCTGGAAGAAAAGACTTCTTAATAAAAGGGCTGAAAGAAGGCAAGAAAAGGAAAGAGGTAAAGGAGAAGAGAGTGAAAGAATGAGCAAGAGAGAGACACCAAGAGAAAAAGGAGAGAAAGACAAAAAATGTAATTTCCTAACTTTTTTTCCGCCAAAAATTGTGAAACACACACAACAAAGGCATCTGGTCACAAACTAAAATACTTCAAGTTTTATTCTCATTAGGGTTGTCAACAGCATTTTCCATGCCTCTACCCCATCAGCAGTCTCCCAGAAAATTATCAGGTCTAGTCTGGGGATGAGGACTCCTGTCTGGAGTTTTGCATACAGCTACTCTGCTGGGGATACTAAGGAGGTCCCACCAGCAGGAGGGTTTCTGTGCCAGCCCCGCTCAGTGCTTGGAATGCCCCATCAGTGTTTAATTGACCAGCAAAAAGTTAGTCACAGGGTTCTTCTTTTTCTCACCTGAAGCCATGGATTATGATCTTGGTTTCCAGGCTGCTGTTGAAGCTGCAGTTCTTGATTCCATCATCAGCTAAAATCAGCTCCCCACAGCTGGGACTTGAGTGGGTGAACAGGAGAAACTGGACTCTAAGTTTACTGCCCCGTAGGAAATTTGCTGTTTGGAAGTCAGTGCATTGATGCCCTGAGAGTCTGTCTGTACTCCCTGCAACAGAGGGAGTTAACAGCATATTTAGTCTGTGTCTGAGCAATGAAAAAAAATGCTCATTCTATTTCATTAAGAAAATTAAAGTAGCAATCTTTCTTCTATTGATAAAAAGGATAGAACATAATTTAAAATCAGCAAATTCTGGAAACTTTATCTGTCTCATAAAGTTGTTTCTGTCCTGATTGGAATTCCACCACTGGCTGGGGGAGGTAACTGTGGATGACATGATAGCTTTGACTTCTGAGAGATGTTTTACTGAGACATGAGTGACAGACATTCTGTTAGAGTTTTTTCCAAACTGGCCAGCTACTAAGTACATTTATGAGCTGGCTATTAGATCTTTCAAAAAGTGGTTGCCAACAGGTAGTCATTAATGAACAGGGATATTTCTATTCAGATTCTGGTAAGCATAGCAGAAAGTACAAGTCTAACTGACAATTAGAATGCTGATGACAAAATGTGTACATTATAATTTCCTGATTGATTTATTTACTGGATAAAAATGCCTTCTGGGAAGGAAAAGGCAGCTCCTGGAGCTACTGGAATAGACTTTAATTTAGACAGCAAAACAAAACAAAAACATCTCAAACCTGTAGTTAGTAAAAAACTGAACAAAGTGAGGCTAGAAAGCAAGCATATAAGTTTAGCAGTATGTATGGCTAGGTTACCCACAGAAGAGCGGGATTCTCTGCCTTTTATCATTTCAGACGACTGGCTGCTATTTTAGAAACCTTGTTGAAGGTAAGATATGTGATTTATGGAGGACTAATGGGGTGAAATTTAATGATCTGCAATAAGCAGGAAGCCACATAATTGATTAAATGATCCCTTCTAACCTAAAAAGTGTTACTTTATGAACTGGCATCGTTGCATTCTGCTGCAATGACAATGCATGCATCTTCCCTTTTCTGGATTGGAGGAAGTGAAAAAGCCTTGAATCTGCACATACAATAAAACAATCATTAAAAAAATCAAACCACCAGCTTCCTAACTGCTGGCTGTTTCCATAGAAGATACTTTACACCAGCTAGGCAGAACATGGCCTAAGGGTCAGCACAAAGGAGTAATATTCAACATTCAGGTTTCCCCTTGTGCGGTTTGACTACTAATAAACAACTTACTGGTGTTTGTTTTAGTTTCCTGTGTACTGAAGGCAAGAGAGAAAGAGCTGTTCTATGCAGCTCATGAGCCAGATTAACTAGCAAGGGCAGGTTCAGTGCAAGCACAGTGCCTGTCAGAAATGGCGTAAGAGGAGGGGGATCATCAAGTAAAGGCAAGGCAGGAGGTGCCTTCCTGTGAAGGTGCAGGTAATCTGGGCCTTCAGTGATGATTGCAAAAGCAGTTTCATTGACAGGACAATTAAAGACAGACATGGAAGTGTAGTTTCTGTTTATTTTCTCTCAGCTACTGCATATAACACTCACTAAGCTTTCAAAGCAGGAGATGACAGGGTCAGAGGTCAAGTGGTCCTTCTTCCACTTCCTTATACTTCAGGGTAAATCATTCTTTTAAATCAAGTTAGTGGAATTAAATCACTGAGACTGATTGAATCAAAGCATGGGAGAAGAAAGGATCATTCTTGCACTTCCTGTTCTCCTTGGACCTAACTAGGTGATAGCAAGGACCTCTTGCCACACAGCTCATTTAGGGAGAATTGAACTCTGATCTGTCTGTGTAAAACCTTCAATCCCTTGCCAGGCACTCATGTTTTTCTTACCTGCTTGTGCTGAGCTGAGGAGCAGGAGGACAGTAAGAACAAGGAGCAGCTTTCTCTTCAGATCCTCAACCATCTTCCTGTTAGTCCGCTACAAGGACTGTACAGAGAAAAACAGCTGTGGTGGGTTGCTCAATCAGCTTTGACTCCATTAATGATCAACCACCCTGTGCTCTTTTTGGAAAAAAGGGTAGGGCAAACTACCTCTGCTCTTGTTTGACCATTAGCCAAAGTCTTTGTCAGCAGAAGGCTTCACTAAATTTTTGGTTAAAAAAAGATGCTGACATCCCTCCCTCTCCTCTCCACCTCCCTTTCCTCAAGGCAAACTTCACAAAATTCTCACTTCAGAAATCAGCTTGTGAAGCCAGTCCCAAAAATTGTCAGAGTAACAGTGCTTTTTTCCTTGCCACCTAGACCTGTCCACCAAATTTTGTCCGGGGTCACCCATTTGTCTCAAGGCTTTACACTAAGTCCATGTCAGGAAGATTCATACCAGTCATATATGCCTATTTTCCTATTGCATTGCTGTCTCTTTCCTCTGTTTTTACTTTCAGTCAGATTCCTGTAACTGCCAAAAGAGGCAAGGCAATGGATTTTTTCATTCCACCTAGAAATTTCACTGATCTGGATAATTTCTTAAGAAAAAATGAAATAAACCTGTGAAATGACGCCAATAGGCAGTGAAACAAGCTCCCAGAGCAACAGCATGATTGTGAAAAATGACAAATTTCTTAAACTGAATTGGAGCACCTAAAGAAAACCAGCAAACACTTATTTCCATTTTTTATTTTAAAATTATGGCAATAGGCTCTACCCCATGTAGTAGGATGCAACTTTTACTCTGCTAAGTTCTATGGCAATTCTGAAATGGCATATATAATATAAGGCAGGCACTGGTATTCCAGCCTTGGAGTAAAATAAACCTGCAGTCTGCACTCAAGGTGTGCAGATTTGATTTAATTTGGCGCTGCTATATGTATTTGTGGAGTCGTTAAACAACATCCTGATATGTTAATATCCCCATCCCATCTTCATGAAATTGAAAATTCTATTTCCTGAGCAGTTTTCTTTCTGTGATCTCAGACTTAGCAATTAGAGGAATTGTTTTATTAAATCAACATACTGTGGGGGTCCATCATGCAAACAGTGAAAGCCACTCAGTGGCCACTCTGTGCTTAAAATGCTTTTACCACTAAAACTATTTTGGCAAGAAGGATTTTCTTTTTGTTGTTGTTGTTTGTGAATTTAATTAGTCAGTAACTACAGTCACATTAGTTCAGGAACTTAATTGGTGCCACCTACTTTGCTTCCCAACGGCAGTGATTATAGTGGCACTGGGAAATGCTGTTGGAAAGACTTTCAAACCACATTAGATTTATTTTAACAGCTCCTTACAGCATAGGACCATGAAGCTCAGTGTGATTCACTAGAGAATGAGTCAGGGATAATGAAAGCAAACAAACTTGATTTCACGCACAAATTCTTTTCATTAAAAAATCGAAAAAAAAAATCTTACTGACTGCACATTCAAACAAATGCTGAAAGTGCCCAACTCAGCTCAAAACGTTCTCTACCCACCCAAAAAGCAACAGCTGGCAGAGGTATACAAGCACTGCAAAGGCCCAGTAGTCAAGTAGAAACCTGAGCAGAAGAAAATTCACTTAGACTAGAAAACTGTTCACTGGTACCGGAAATGATGCAGTCAGGGTGGCACCAAGGGACCTTAGGGGAAACCAAGTCTGAGTTAGGCAAATTATGAGTATTTAAAACCACTCCCTGTGGTCTTTGCATTCGAGGGAGGGCATGAAATACATGCAGAGCTTAGCTTACTGCACATTAAGGCCTGGGTCCACCCTACTGCTGGAATAGCTACGACAGCACCTGTATTTTCTGTCCTTTGTCCAAAGAAAAGAAACTATGGCTTCATGTTAAGTATCTAGACTCCTAAGTATTGTCCTCAGGATTGACAGAGGAACCAGGTTTATTTCTCACGTCCAAAAAAACCTTATTCTTGACTTTCAGAAGAGTGTCCTAACTATGATACAGGAGGAAGAAAACATTGAAGATTGAATTGGCAACCGAGGAAGGAAAAATATGGGCAAGTCTGATTGGGTTCTCAGTCAGGAAAGGAGGAAAACCAGTAATTTTCTTCAGTCTTTCATGAGTACTTTATGGACTCTCTACCTACTATGACTGCATAAATATGCACAAAAAGAGTGAATGCACCCTTGCCATATATCCCTATAGTCTCCCCAAAACAGAGGAACACAAGTGAGAGCACCAGCCACCAAGGTCAAGTTTCTCTCTTGAAGAAGAGTGAGTAATTCACTGTAATTGGATGTTGTGAAGTTTAAAAGCAATTTGGTACCAATAATTAATTACAATTTACAAAGGACAAAATCTAAATCATAGATTAACCTCTTTGTGTGAGTGTGTAGGTGTCTGTGGGCGCGTTTGATTTAATCACAGAATCTCTGTGTGTGGGTGTGTTTGTGCATGTTTTGATGCAAGCAACTTTAAGTCTAGCGTGAACACTGCTATTCTCAAACCCTTAACTAAGTCACTGTTCGATTATAAGAAATTTTGTTCAATCACCCTGTTAATTTGCTGATGATCAAGCGTCATATGATCTAATCTTGTGATTCACCTAATAATGAATCCTGAATTGCTGCTGCCTCGAAGTTGTGTAAAGTCTTAATTTGTGACAAATTACCTTTCACTCTCCCATTTGTGACACACCCTAAAACAAGCAGTTTCTAAGTCAAAATGTCAGTCCCTGCTTCAGATTTCTCTCTGCTAACCCCAAAGATCTCATGAGCTACAAGAAAGTGGCAGTGTGCAAGGCAGGAGGTGGCATCCTCCCAGCAACAAGGCTAGCACCAAAGTCTCTGACATCTTGAAAGGACATTTTACCTGACCAGAGGACTAGTCAGCAACAGAGAACAGCAGCTCCTGCCACCAGGATACAGGAATATGGCCAAGATACCTTTCTGGTATAGGCAGAAGGCACTGCAACTTGGAGCCTTTACAGGGTAAGGAGCCCCCCTTGATACTTAGCTGAGATGGAGAATGGAGGGGAAAAGGGGAGAGAGAGACAGGAAGGCCCGTTGTGGGTTTCTGCCACTGAGTGAAAGGAATTTATGGATTGGGCCTGACTCCATTTTGAAGCCAGTCATGTGCCATGTTGTTTCAACACAGCTATGGAGAACGGATCCATATTATTCTGATGGTGCAGGAATTGAACAAGACAGCCCTGCTTAGCCCAGGGTGCAGTGTGGCTTCAGGCAGCTCTGCAGCCACCAGGTAAGGGAGCTCACAGCAACTCCTAGAAGGAGAGAACAAAACCACTCAGCATTGGAACACCTTCAGTGCGGATTTTGGAAGGTCCTCTGGTTAGAGACCTCCCTGGTTGCCAACTGATTTATTTATTTATTCTGAACCTCTACAGGGGCTTTGTACGCAAAGGCTGGAGCTGAAGTTGCTCGGAGGGGTGGGGGTGAACAGCCCCACACAGCTGCTGGGGAGCACTGCTGGGGGCTAAGCAGGCAGGGAAAACGCGCCGGGATGCAGGCAAAGGAGGTCCCTGACTCACGGCTCCTGCTGCAGGGTTACGGCAGAGCAGCGATTTTGTTCCCAGCGGCTGCCGGGTATTTGTATTTCCCAAATCGTTGTGGTGTTTTCCCTTTCTTCCTCAAAAAAAACCCTTGACAGCGTCAAGAAGCCAGCGATCCACGAAAGCGAATGTGAAGTTTGTTGCCGTTTTGTGAATGGGCCCCTCCTGGATAGCGGGTGCTGAACGGAACCCCCGGAAATCAAAGCTGGTTTCTGTGTTTATCGTTCTCCTCCCGTCGGGCAGAAGGGTCAGGCCCAGAAAGGCCAGCCCAGCCCGGGTGGGCAGGGCCAGGCTTCACCTCCAGCCCACCCCTCAAGCGGAGGCCCCGCCAGGGAACACGAGGGTGTTTGGGGAGCGCGGGTGTCACACCCCCGGCTCCGGGGAGCACGACGCGTAGATGACTCATTTCCCGAGGCGAAACCTGCTCTCCCCCAGGCGTTCCCTATGAAACCGCTCCAACTCCGGCTTTCCAACCAGCAGAGCTGAAACACCACGACCCCTCCGGCCCGAGCCGGCCGCCCTGGAGCCAGAAAACCCCCCCTGTGCGGTCCCAC
>NW_009953386.1:251523-309664 GCF_000747805.2 Chaetura pelagica
CTGGCGGGGCCGCTGCCCGCTCGGCGCCCGTGGCATTGGGCGGGAGGTGGGCAGAAGGCAGGAGCGTTCCCTCCTTCAGGGCCGGCGTCTCTTCGTGCCGCCTTCCCTCAGGCCCTCCGCTCCTCTCCCTTGGCACGGGTGGTGCCCGTGCCCCGTTCTGTCGCCCTGCCTGTGTGAAGGGAGAGGCTGCGCTGGGCAATGGGCGTGATTTGCGTGCGGGTGAGTTAATTTCCCGTGTCCGAGGAGCTGTGCTGCTCGCTCCTGAGGTGTTACGGAGCTCAGGAAGCTTTTGCTGTGAAAAACTGCAAAACATAAAAAAACCCAACCACCCAACCCATTCATTTGTTGTCGCCCCTGTGTATAAAAATGCTGTTTTGTTGTTCTGTGTTGCTTCTGGCTCGAGGAAAAGCCGCCCAAGCTCTCCACGGTTTCGTTCCGTGGTGCTTGCGTTTAATGGCAGGGCTTGTTCGTGTGGAAGTCAAACACTAAACAGAGCCCTTCTGACTCCAGGTGGCACCTGCGCGCCTGGGGAGCACGGCCCGTGCCAGGGCTGCGGGCCTGAGAGGTGCAAACAAAACCTGCTCGTTTTTTGAACCGAAGGGAGATGTGCAGGCTTCCTCCGTGTCGTCCGAAGTAGCTGCTGGTGCTGGGTGGTCCAAGCAACGTGGCTTGCTGAATATAGGCGTTCTAATCGTTCCTCTAGTCTGAGGGATTTCTCAGTGACTTCTTTGTTGCTTTGGGAGTTTCCTGGGTGGGCCTAAAACAGGACCTGTTGCATCCCTTTTTTTAAAAAAAGGGCAGTGTCCTCTTCCTTTTTCCTAAGGCTTTAAACAGCTAATTCTTCTACCGAGTGTTTTAGAACAACTCCCTGACATTTCCTCCCGTACCGTTCCAGAAAACTTAAGCTGACTTTGTTTGATTCAGATGGTGAGATCCTGTTCTGTAGCCAAGACTTTAAGAAAGTGTTGGCGCTTGGTGTGTGAGGAGACCAGTGGGAAGCCAGGACTGTGCATCCCTGCACGGGTCTGCTTGTGTTCAGCCTCAGATGCCATTTCTTCATCTCACCTGCGGTGCTTCTTCAGATAGTTCTAAATGACTGTTTAGGAATGCACGATTAATGGCATCTCCTCTTGCAACTCTTTGTGCGTGTGAAGGCGCTGTGTGTAAGTTGGCTTGCTGCTCCTGCTTCTCTGGGCTGTGCAGTTATTCAGGAAGTAAGATTTAGGGTTCCAAACAAACAGCTGGAAGGCAGACGATGGTAACTGGGCATCTGGGGAATGTAGTTGTGGCTGGATATCATAATATCATCTTTTTAACAAAAAAGTTAACTAGCTCTGTTGTCTTTTCCTTTCTATAAAACTTTGATTTTGGTGTTTGATTAGGGTAGAAGATTGGGGATACAAACTGTTTACTGTTCTTCCTTAAACTAAATCGGCAAGATTTCACGCAGTGTTTTTGTTTGTATGTTTGCATTATTGCTATTGCATGTGTTGTGGCTTATGTGTAAATGTTCTTATGTTAATTTTATCAAGCTAAAAAAACCCTGTCATCTCTATATGAGAAAATTAAGACTCTAAAGGTCAGATTGATCTTCCCAAATGCATAATCAGTAGCAGTTTGACTTGGCATGCAGGTTTCTAGCCGTGCAGAACACCTCTTGTAAACATCAGGATGCTGTGGGTAGATAGATCATTATCCTCTATCAGCCTTTGTGTCCTGAATCCCTGCCTCCCTGCTTCTCCACCTGAATTCAAAACACTACACCTGTCCCCGTCTCATGCCCTTGAATGTTTGGAAATGGGAGGGGGAGAGAAGCACAGAGCACCATCCATCCAGAAGGCATGCTGCTTTGTTCTCCCGTGGCAAACTGTGACACACAGAAGCTGCAGTGGAGCTTTGGCACCTTCAGAATCCCTACTCGCTGCAATTGGCACAATGCCCTGCCAGGCCAGGCTTTTGTCTGATAAAACCTCAGGCTTTCAAATACTGTGCTTGAAGTGTAAAGGTCGCATTGAGGATCCAAAGGGCTTTGATTTTAGACCTCCCAAGACCATGTTCCTTCTGTCATTAGAAATTCAAGCCAAAACTCTGTTCAGTTTTGGGATCCTGGAGGTTGTATGGGAGCAGAAAAACAAGTCAATTTATTGAAGGACTCACAGAGAGATCTTTGCTCTCCCCCCACCCCGAAGGAAAAAGGAGGTAAGCCAGATGGGAGAACTAGAGCACCTAGAAGCATTCTGTGTCTGTAGTGAGGCTCACCTGAAAGCCAGAGAGCTCTTTCAGTGGTCTGAGCATAATCTTATTTTTGAGCAGCATTGCTGCCTTCTAGTTCTTGCCTATTTTGACGAGTTTCTTAAAGGTTAATTTCCCAATTCAGCTTATTTTTTAAAAATTGGTTTATGGGGAGATGACCAGGTTCACCTAAGAGCAGAAATTACCATATACGATACTGAGCGTGGGCTGACAGAAAGATGTTGTTAACAATCTCATATTTTCTTTCTGACTTCCTCTTAAAGTGACCAACACAGTAACCAAACTTACCTTAAATGTGGCTTTTTGGTTTTAGGCAATTTTAAAGGTTCGGGGTGTTGGGGTCTTGTTTTAAAGGTTCTCCCCTTTCTTTCTCTACTTGCAGAAATACACTCCCTTCTATGTTCGGATGTTCATAAGAATACCAGGAGTGCTCAGATTTTTTTTTCCCGTGTCTTCCCAGTCCATGAGAGATGTCATGGGAACTACATCATGTGGGGATGAATAGGTGAAAATCTGGCCTCCTAACAGATACAGGTTGCTTGTAGCATGTGTTTAGTTTGGTAGCTGCTAATAGAAATGTTAAACATGGTTTAAAATAGTATGAGTGGAAAAGTTTTTGCTCCTCACCTGTATGAGGCCAACACTTGATTGTGTTGCCTTCTTTGAATAAATAGGGGAATTTCTGAATTTCTCACAGAGGAGAAAAAAAAACGAATCCTCTGCCCCTTGCTTATAAACTTTTGATAAATATTTGCCTCCAGAGCTGTGGCTGTTATATTAAAAACAAAAAGAATCTATTTTTTTTTGCCATTGATATTTAACACTACAGGATAAACACTAGAGTGAACAGTGTTACTGATAGTTTCATGGCTTACTGTGATTTAAGTCCTTAGAAACCCAGGATCATCTCTGGCTTACATGCACAGACTCATGTTGAGAGTTTACAGTGTGGTTAGAGGTGTTTCTCAAAAAAAGATTTTATCGTATATATGGATTTGTCCTTTTTTTATTGGTCCTCCTATGAGTTTACAGTCTCATGAAACCGTATTGTCTGTGTGTAGGGTGGGGTGGCTGTAGGCTATCTGGGTGATACGGGGTTTGGAAGAGACATAGGTTGTAGTTTGGAGTGCATGTAATCTGGTATTGCCACAGGTCAAGAATAGTGCCTCTCTGTGTCCTCTCTGTGCCATTTGTTACAAGCAGAACTGCCCACGCAGGGTTGTTGGAACTAGGTGAACTTTGTTGGCCCTTCCAACTCAAGCCATTGTATAGTTCTATGGTTATGAATAAAGCCATAGTGCTCCTCAGAGGTAATATCTGGGGACTGAGTCTTGGGAGGCAGAGGGATTATACAAAGCTAACATCCTTGGATTGTAAGGCTGCATTACTATCCAAGTGATAGGAATGTGGGAGGTGAATTCAGGTTTGTGCTAGATGGGTGGTGGGAAGCAGCAAGACAAACTGCCATGTAATTTGGTTATCAGAAGTGAAAAGTCTCTACTTAATTCAGCGTGATGACACAAGCTGTAAGTAGGTGAAGTTTGCTAATCGTGTTCTGTGTGTCTAGGCTGTTACATCAGAAGTTGCCTTCTGCTGTTAACGAGGGCAACACAACCAAGTATGAGAGAGGTGCGAGTACAGACTGACCGATGTGTTAGCTGCTGTACCACAGTACCTGAAAGGCAGCGATGCTACTCTAGCTAACAGTAACTTTCTGAAGCTTTTTCTTTTGCTGCTACCTTTAGCGTGGCCCTGGGACACTGCACACATACCTGTATCCTGGTGCATGAACAGCCACACTTGTTAGAGATGGAATAATTTTGTTGATGTTTGTTTAGTATGAAATGAATAGACTCACCTGAACTAACCTAAAGGAATGCTTTGGCAAAAAGAAAATACCAAAATCAAGAAGGCACCACATCCAGAGAGAGGAATATCATTTCCAACTTGGAAATACAGCCCAGCGGATACTTCTAATGGGAAGTTTATTTAGAGGCATCTCCTCAGAGTTACTTGGGTATCAAAAGTTTTAAAGCTTAAGAAAATTTGCCAGAGCTGCACAATCAGTATTCATGCTGAGATGTGCACTGCACTAGGCTCAGAGCTTCCATTTCAGACCTTTGAAGAAACAGGCTACAAATTTTGGATTAAGGACAGATTCTGGCCTTAGTTCAAAGGCAAAGACACAAGGATTTTGGTTGGATTGTTGTGAACCAGATCCTCCTGGCTCACAGGAGAGTCAGAAGTCAGTCAAGATCTGGAAACAAGTTCTGAATCCCAACTCTGTCACTCACTCACTACCCCTCTGCAGGAGGGATAGAGAATCAGGAGCTCAAAAAGCAAGAAAAAGTTGTGAGTCCAGATAAAGACAATTTAATAAGGCAGCAGACTTCTCTGAGCAATGGCTACTTTGGAAAAACTCTCATTCCCATCATTTTTATTACTGAGCATGACATGTGGTAGGGGATATCTCTTTGGTCACTTGGGGTCAGCTTCATGCCTGTGTCCCCTCCCAATCTCTTGCCCATCTCCAGCCTGCTCCTAGGGTTGAGCAGAATGAGAAAGAGAGAAGGTATTGATGCTCAAGCACTGTTCAGCAATAGGTAAGACACTGGTGTGTTATCAGTGCTGTTTTGGTCTCAGATCTAAACCACAGCACCATACAGGTTTCTATGAAGAAAATTATCTCCATCCCAATCAGTAAACAAGTGCATGGTAGCAATGACCATGGCAAGTAGTAGGAAGAATAAGGCTGGGCAAGTAATCGGAGAACAAGGGAAATGGAAGAGGCTTGGGCAGCAAGCAAGGTGGAGGGAGCTAGAGAGGTCTGCAAGGTTTAGCAAATCAAGAGAGATGTAGGTGGGAACAGGGCAGAGGAAATGAAAATGGTGTATATTGTAAAAAAAAAATTATCTTTGGAACTACACTTATGAAACTTGGAGATTTGCACTTCCACACAATTCTGGTGTCAAGTGGCACCATTGTTCCTGAGGAGCTGATGTTTTCATCCTCTGTTTTCCTCATTCCTTAGCTTCTTTCCCTGGAGGTGTCTAGGATTGCCTAGTCCTCATCATAGCTAAGCTTTCTGCACCTTGCTTGTACATAAGCTCTGCTGGGATCCATCTAGTCATTCTGAGAGTCACATACCGAGGCGCTGATAACTCTACCATACCTTTCCCTGAGCTGTGCAGTTGTGTGTGCTCTTTCTTCCTCCTCTTCAAGCTGTGCCAGTTTGTATGAGGGAATTACAATGCAGCTGGGCCCAAGGGTCTGGTCAGAGCACTGGTAAGAAGTTTTTAGGCTCTTCTTGAGTTGACTGTGCATTTTATCTCTTTAACACAGCAAAATGCCTTTGAACATGTGGTTTGACTAGGGAGTTACTGGAGTAAAGGAAGGCAGCATCTCTCTCTTGACACCATTTCAGAAGGCTTTACCTTTATCCTAGGAAGGTTTAAGGCTATGAACCCAAAGTGGGGAGAGCAGGCACCCTCAGTGAAGTGGGTAAACAGGAGGTATTTGATTTAGGATGCAGCTCAATCCTCATTTCCTGGTAGCTCTTTTCAGAATGCAGCCCCAAGGGCGTGGGTGCAGTCACTGGGCTTGGAGCCCGGCCTGTGCTGCTGGCAAAGGGACAGTCCTGTTCTTTCCCGGCTCACTTGTTTCTGTGCCATCCAGTGCACAAGCGTCGGGTTTCCCACAGCAAGTCACGTCTGAGTATTATAATCCTTATGTGGGTTTGTTTTTTTTTGTGTTTGTTTGTTTGTTTTTTTTCTGGGTGGGGTGTGTATCAAGTTAACTTTCAGCCATACTCGGTGCGTGACTATTTCATTGCAGGAACATTGCAGACAAAAACAAAGGAGAGGGAGGAGTGGGTATATCACCCCCACACTTTTGGTCAGCGGTGTAGTTTCAGAATGACTGGGGCATCCTGCCTGTTGCTAGGCCTGTGCTGAAGGATATAACCAAGGCATGGATTTTGTAGTGGGGAGGGACCTCACTTGTTGGTGGGTAACCAGCCTTAGGTCCTGCCTTGGCTGATGTGTAGGGCTCTGTAGCTGCAGGCAGCCCCATGTTGTCCGTGAGTAGCAACACACCTCTGTGAACTTGCTGAAGTATGCATGTGAAAATCTTGGCTTTTGATGTTGCATTTAAGATTTCCAGTCATTCCTGCACAAATCCGATTCTCTCGTCCAACAGCGGAGGATGTGCTACAGTTTGCTGTCA
Organism: Chaetura pelagica; assembly: GCF_000747805.2. Classification (NCBI taxonomy): domain Eukaryota; kingdom Metazoa; phylum Chordata; class Aves; order Apodiformes; family Apodidae; genus Chaetura; species Chaetura pelagica. The sequence continues at coordinate 258,001 of NW_009953386.1, forward strand.
TCTGCCTTGTCTCTTTCCTGGCTGTAGCTTTGCTTATGCTTTTATACCATAGGTCTCAGTGACTTCTTAGTGGTGTTCGGGAAGCAACTCGTGTTAGTGGCCTATGGGGGAAATTAGGAGGACTGCAGGTGAATATTTTGATAGTCCTTCTGGACTGAATATTTATTTTAGGGTTCTCTGCGACTGATGGTTCCAAGGGCTTGGAAGGAATGTAACTCTCTGCTGCTTATAGTAGCTGGGGAATTCACAATTAAAAAAAAAAAAAAAAGGGTAGTTGGGAAGTTAAAAAAAAGTACAAAAATCCAATATTTTGAAAACCCAGCTCCTGAGGCAGACAGTTCCTTGCTATGAGCTAATCAGTGAGGACTTTTCCACCCAGCTTCAACGGATGGAACGATAATGTCTTAGTGGTAATATGGGAGCCTAACTGCCCCTTGTATAGACCTGATAAGTACATATATGTGTTTCAAATAGGTAGTTGAGACCAAAAAAGATTATAATGATAGCATAAAAAATAAAAAGGGAATCAGATTACAGAAGTTCTATGGAAAAACTAAGCCTTAACATCAATGCCAAGAAAATCAAATCAGATAGATAAATGTAATAATGAAGTAATTATTGCTGGTAAATAGAATATTAAATTCTACTTACTTAGTCTAAACAGAACATGTTGATACCTTCAGCCTGCTTACATACTTAAAAGAGTCAGATTTTTTCAGCTGAATATTAAAACTCAAAGTATAGCAGAATAGGTTCTATGGGTGACCTGTTACTCTGTGAGGGCTGTGCCTTGTCTTCCATAGGCTACAAATCCAAGCTCTGTATTCAGAGGCATGGTCCAGTTGGCATGGAATTCCAGGTTATGTGCATTACCTGAGTCATTGTCAAGCATGAGAAAATCTGGAATAGTTTAACGTCCTGCAAAGCAGGCTCAGATTCATGGTTTGCTGTAAGCTGAATCCATGCACCCATGCTATTGTCATGGTTCAGCTGATGAGTGAACACTTGACCATGGCTCTGAGGCCTGTGTAGGATGAAAAGGCTGCATAGGGAAATGTATCTGGCTGCTGAGGAGGTGGAAACAGAAGATGATGTAGATGAGATGAGGTGGTGGGTTTGCAGAAGAGACTTTGTTAGCTTCTCTTTATCGGTGACACTTTTATGTGATTTGTTTGGAAGGGTAGAGCACAAAGACATGATGTAAGAAGGAATTTAGAGTGGTTTGAAAGAGGCAGAGGAGTGGGTAGTCCAATGGTTTCTGTAGAGGCTACTGGAGGCCTTAGTGCAGATCTATGTTGTGTGATCTTTATCTTGGAATAACAGGTTACAGTAAGGAGAGAGGGAGAAAGCAGAGAACATAGTTCTTATTTCTAACCTTCCAAAAAGAGTGTGTGATAAAGTATTTGGCTGTTGCTTCTCTTTCTTTGCTCACAGCAGAGAAGTTAACTGCTATGAAATAGGAAATCTGTCCTCATATGAAATAATGTAGAAAAGAGGGGGAAAGGTTCTGGGGAAATTTAGAAAACTTACGATTACACATGCTTTCTTTAGAAGCTCAAAGATATGGTGGGTATGTTATGAAACATTTCTGTACGATGTGTCATTTCCTTGAAAAAAGTATGACAGCATCAAGTGGGAGGTTTCTTTGCATTTTCACTAGAGCAGTGGAGCAGGGAAGTAGAACAGTCCAAAACCCTGGGCCAATCTGGCCCTCTTAACTCCAGCCTAGCTCTTATGACTAACTGAAAGAGTGCAAAGACATGGAGACTTTAATTGCATCAACAGCCAGGCTTAGGGAGTTACTAGAGGTTGGCTGAGCAATGGTGGCTGTCCCTACTTGTGTTCTTAGACCCCAGTATATGGCTGCTTTCCTCCCAGAAGGGAGTCACATTTCCTTGCTCTTGTCAACAGCCAGCATGGCCTGATGATACTAAGCCACTACTGCTTGGTTGTGTCTGTGAGCTGAGGTTACTGAGAGGGAGAATTTCACAGTGGGTAGAGCAGGGAGTTTTTTTCCATGTTAGGAATACCATAGGTTCCTAAGTAGTGACAGATGACTTCCTGAGGAAAATGCCCTCCTAGAAATTGTCTTTATGAAATGTAAGGCTCTTGTTAGAGAGACTTACCAGGTGGAAACAGTGTTTCATCTCACCCGGCATCCTGCCTTCTTGTGATCTCTGAACACAAATAATAGAATCATAGAATGCCAGGTTGGAAGGGGCCTCAAGGATCATCTGGTCTAACCTTTTTAGGTAATACTATCATCTATATGAGATGATTCAGCACCCTGTCAAGCTGAGATTAAAACTGTCCAATATGGGGGAATAGCCTTATTTTCTCAGTTTTCTTAGCCTCTCCTCATATGGCAGGTCCTCCAGCCCTCTCTTAATCTCTGGACCCTCTCCAGAGATGTCTGCATCCTTTTTGTAGAGCAGGGACCAAGACTGAACCACACTCCAGTTGTGGTCTGACAAGTGCCGAGCAGAGTGAGATGATTACTTTATCTCTGCTTTTATCTCCCCTTGTTGATACAGCTCAGCATCCTGTTGACTTTCTTTGCTGCTGTAGCAGCACCCTGTTGACTCATGTTGAGCCTGTTATCCACCAAGACCCCCAGGTTGCTTTGCACAGGACTGCTCTCCAGCCAGGTGGATCCCAGTCTGAACTGCATTCCTGGGTTCTGTGTTGCCAGAGGCAAGGCCTTACACTTCTCTCTGTTGAACTTCAGAAGCTAGCCTACTCCTCCAGCCTGTCTAGGTCATCCTGAAGAATGGCTCTCCCTTCTGGAGTGTCATCCTCTCCACTCATCTTGGAAACTTAATCAGGGTGCGCTTGATCCCAGCGTCCTGGTCACTTAGGAAGATATTAAACAGCATTGGGCCCAATATCAATCTCTGTGGGACCCCATTTGTGACTGGTTGCCAGTTTGAGGAGGAACTATTTACTATCACCCTGTGGGTATTGTTTGTCAGCCAGTTCCCCACCCACCGCACAGACCACTTGTCAAGGCCATAACGAGTTGGTTTCTGTAGGAGAAGGCTGTGGGGGACTGTATCAAATGTCTTGGAGAAGTCCAGGTGGACAATGTCCAGCACGCAACCTACATCAACCGAGCGGGTCACTTTGTCGTAGAAGGCAATCAGGTTTGCCAAGCACAGTTTGTCCCTGGTAAATCCGTGTTGGCTTTTCCCAATCACCTGCTTCAGTTGGCTTGTGCGAGTCCCCAGGAGGATTTGTTCCATGACTTTCCCAGGGACTGAAGTGAGGCTAACGGGTCTATAATTACCTGGGTCCTCCTTTGGACCCTTCTTATAGATGGGAGTGACATTAGTCTTCCTCCAGTCTTCAGGGGCATCTCCCAATCTCCATGACTTCTTAAAGGTTATGGAGAGGAGTTTTGCAACAACATCAGCCAGCTCTTTCAGCACCTGAGGATGGATGGCACCCAGGCCCATTGATTTGTGCAGGTCAAGCTCCTGTAATAGTTGACACACCAACTCTTCACTGATGGCAAGTCAGCATCTGCATCAACCTGGATTTCTGTTCCTATGGCCTGGGACCCAAGAGCACTGGTAAAGACAGAGGTGAAGAAGGTGTTGAGGACCTCTGCCTTTTCAGCATTGTTGGTGACTAGTCCACCTCTCCTGTTTAATAGTAGGCCAGTATTATTCCTCTCTTCTGCTTGTGGTTAACATATCTGAAGAACCCTTTCTTGACGTTTTTAACAACTTTGGCCAATGTCAACTCAAGCTAAACTTTTGCTTTCCTAACTGCATCTCTGCATACTCTGGTAATGGCCTTGTAATTTTCAACTGTTATATTCCACTTTTCCACCTCTGGTACATTTCCCAAATGTTGGAGCTCCTGGGTTCCTATCTTTTCTGGAAATCGTTAATTGAGATAGGTGGAAAGATGCTTATACTGGAGCAACAGGAGCAAATGAGATGTTTGAACAGGATAGAACACAAAGAAAGGTATAATGACCAGAATTCTTGGGCCCCTCTGCCCTCCAGGACCTTATTCCATAGGACTCTACCAGGACATGCTTTTGTCTATGTCCATGTCCATGTCTGCCATGGCAATAGTCTTGGGATTTTTTTATTTCAGGTTTCTGAATAGCAATTAAGGTTTCTGGACAGCTCTTATTTCTTGCTTGGAGTCATTTCACATACATTGGCTGTGAAAGAAACTTGCTGAAGTGATGCTTCCAAGGGAAATTCCTAGCATCCTCATGATTTCGGAGCAGGTTCTTTGAACCAAGTAGTGATTTTGTGTTGAGAGTTGCTTTTACTAATCCCGTGAATATTCATGCTGGGAAAATTGTGGTTTATTTGCTCAGCCAGTGCTTCAGGCTGGACATTCTGCAATACGATGCTGAGATAGATTTTTTTTTTTTTTGCAGGAGACCTAATTCAAGTGAGCAAAGTACTCAGGATAGAGGTGCATAGGGTAATGTAGAAGATCAGGACAATAATTCTCCCTGGACCATAATGTGGAAACTGGATCTCTTTTGTGGTACTTGTCACATGATTGTGCAGACAGGCTGGGTTTGCGTAATTCTTAACTGATACCTGCCTTACTTTGCTACATTGTGGTGTGCTTCTGGCCTAAATTTGAATCTATCTGACAGCATGTACAGCATTAGTCAAGTGATAGTTTATTTTTTTTGGTATATTTTGCTAAAGTAACTTTTTTCTCTTTTTCCTCTGTAGCACACATCCACTGTGAGGACGTGTTTGGCATTGTGGGAGAAAATTTTTCTTTTCCAGTAAAAATAGACCGAAGAATAGTGGAAATTACTTGGACAAAAAACAAGGACAAAGTGGCTGAATGGGAGGGGGAAAGAGAAGCAACATATTATACTTCTCTCCTTAACAGAGGCTTGCTTGACAAGGAGAATGGATGCTTAACTATATATAATTTGGAGAGCAGTGACAATGGCACATATGTGTTACACTACTTGCATACTGTGGAAGAAAACTATGACTTAACTTTTGACCTTTTTGTGTTAGGTAAGTAGTGGAAGAACTGCATAAAAAAATTGCAAACAGAAACAAAGGAGGGCTGTTCTTTGGGTCTGTCGTTAAATTGCTTAAGCACTTTAAACAGATTTCCAGATGTGGCATCTAATTTGTGTGCCCATCATTACTTGCTTGCTTGCCTGCAGTCCTTGCCTGCCTGCGGTCCTGCCTGCGGTCCTGCCTGCTGCCGACCACCTGCAGTGAGACTTCTTCCCGCCACCCGTGGGTTCTAAGACTGGGTTGCAGGAGAAGTCATCTGCACCTAATACAGAAATACCTAGACCATCTCAGGAATAAAGTAAGGGATTGTATTTTGGGTATTGTTTATCTCCCTAAGGTGTTTGTGCTTCTTACCCGCACACAAACCGCGACCCTATACGGGACAGGCGTCGGGCATTTCCCTCCTTCCTCTTCCCCTCTTAGATAATAAGAGTTAATCTGGGTGTGTAAATGATAAGGTGTATCTAGATATAAGTATTAGGGTATATATAAGTGCTTGGTATTTGGTGTTTTAAAGACATTTTATAGATCCTATTTCTTCTGATTACCCTCTTTGAGCCTCCTGCCCCAAATTGTTCTATTTTTCCTCTCAATAAACCGTGTGTTTGTAAATTCTAATTGGGGGTTGGCTGCTGTTATTAGAAGCATTAGTGAGCACTGGAAAAGTGTGTCACCCAAAAAGTCAGTGCCAAAGTTGACTGCTCCTCTGTGAGAGGCGAGCGCTGCGTGCGGACCTCTCAGCAGGTCCCAATAAGTTAAAATCACTCAAAAAAATAAATATAATAGGTTGCAGATCGCGACAATATCTAATAAAGTTGCTCCTGCAAGCATATTTTACATGCTTGAATATCTGTGGCATCATCTAATGCAGAGCTATGCAGCTTCACTAAGTAGTTTTGGGAAATATATTTGATAAGTGTCTATATTAGTCCCGATGACAATGAACCATGAGGAGTCTCAAACTGGAGAATCACAAACAATGCCACTTTCAGAATTTAATTTCTTTCTCTCACACACACACAGACCCCTTACACACACGTATTTATCTATGCATTCTCATGCTGCTTTTGTTGCTCCAGCCCTCATTCTGTGCTAAAATTCAAGGTTGTTTATAACCAAAGTAAATACAGAATGTTTTCTCCCTTTTTAGATCCCCCTTCAGAACCTGAAATAAGTTGCAACATCAGTGGCGACAACTTTGTGTTAAAATGTGCAGCACGTTTCCAGCAGCCTCTGGATTATACTTGGAATTTCAGTACCACACGAGACGTTTATCAGAATCAGGAGATTATAATCCCTAAGAAGAATGTTGATGGTTCTGAGAAAGCTACATGTGTCATTAAATTCTCTCAAACAGAAAAGAGCTCTGAAATATCTTTGACTCGATGTTTTCCAGAAGAAACAGGTAATGAACGGGACAGGTTGTAAAGGCAACAGAGTGAGAGGCTAGTTTGGGAAGCAGCATGGACTTTGTAAGGTTTCTACTTATTTCTCAGGAAGTTGAATTTAAGAGTAGAAAGCATCAAAAGTGATTTGTCTGCTAAAAGTGTGTTTAAGGTTGGTGGAAGGGATGAGGTCAACAGTTCGATGCCCCCAGAAAGACATTTTTTTTGTGGGGATCCCAACAAAATGAAACATGTGACTTGAAATGAGTAATGGTAAAGAGGAAGACACACTTAGAAAATCTCTCCTGAACCTTCTAGCCTTGTGCAATTCATGCTTACAATTAATGTGTTCTTTGTATTGCTTTCTATGAACTGGAATGAAACTATGCAGTCATTTCAAGTGAGTCATCTGGCAGCCATTAGATAAAACAATTTCTCATCTAGTGTGTGTGGGAGTATGAGAAACAGTTCTTCTTCCCCACATAAGTCTAAGGAAAATGTCTTTTAAGTCAGCAAAGGCCTTCTGCTGATTATTCCCAGTTAACAGACTAAAACAGGCCTGCTGCTCAAGGACAAACAAAAGCAAAGCAACAGATGTGGTACAAGGGACAAGGCAGGAAGGATGAGCAACAAGTAATGCATTGCCCCTGCTAGTTACCACCCTAACTTCGAGCTCATAGATGCTCATTGGCTCTGGACAGTGACACTGACAGGACAGGAGGGCCACCAGGATATAAAAGGCAGCAAGTTCCACAACCTTTCCTCTGAGAGAACACCTTAAGGGCACAGTACTTTTTGCATTACCTCCCTAAAGGACACATTACTTCCCTGATACATCCCTGGTAGCCATTTGCCATTTTTACATTTCCCCTAAACCTTATCCCACAGTTTGTGTTAACCCTTAATAAGCTGGTTAACTAAACATTGGTCTCAGTAGCAATTTGTGAGCATGGTGGGGGTGCATTCTAACTACTACTCTAAAATACGGTCCTGCAGTGGCAGTTCCTCTGTGAGAGGTGAGTGCCACATATGACCCTCGGTCTTACTCAACAGCCCCTCCAAATTGGGGTGGGGGGAAGTCGGGAAAGCATCCTGACAGCCAGTACCCCCCCTGGCATTGGCTCACGACAGGGAGTCAATGAGTATACACCTCTTTTCCTCTTTCACAGACATACAAAAAGGAGAAAGGGGAGTTTCCCTGATGTTGCTTATTGCTTCGGGACAGCCATGGCTGAGCTTCAGGTCAGCTTGAGCAGCTTGAAGTTTTTTGTTTTGTTTGTTTTAAAACACAGGATGAGAATACTTTTGGAACTATCTGGTTTTAGAGTGTGTAAGGCACTCCCTAATTGACAAAATTTCCCACTTCTGTGCAAGCGTAATTTTCGTGGTTGACCAGTATAGAATTCTTCCTCCTCCACTGGAATTCTGTGTTAGAGACTTGTTAGAAATGACATGAGGTGGATTGACCTTGGCTGGCTGCCAGGTGCTTGTCAAGCTCATCTGTCACTCTTCTCCTCAACAGAACAGGGGGTAGAAAATACAACAGAAGTATTGTTGACATAATGACAGGGTGATTACTCAACAGTTACCATCAGGGGCAAAACAGACTCAACTTGGGGAAAATAAATGTAATTTATTGCCAACGAAAATCAGAGTAGGATAATGAGAAAAAAGAACAAATACAAAACACCTTCTCCCTACCCCTCCCTGTTTTCTGGACTCATGAAGAGTCTTAGTCACTAAGACCCTTGGGTAAGATCTGACTCAGCCTCTCATAGGCCAAAAAATGAAATAGTCATCACCTCTGAAGCAGTGATGAGCTTTCATTGACCTAGGGTCTTACTGTGTAACTTTTCTGGAGCTGGCTTAGGGTTTTATTTTAATAACTGACTCTGGTGTATTAATTTTTTTAAGGTTGCTTTAAAAAAACCAAATAGCTATAAAATATACTCAGGGTTCTATTTCTACTGAAGTAATGTATAGCAATTGCTTTTTAACTAACCATTCACTATTTATTTTATAGGAGGCAGCTACAATGAAAGAAGCAGAGATGGTCTTATGGCAGCTTTTGTTCTCTTCTTCATTGCTATTGCAGTACTACTAGTACTCGTGTACAGAAGAGGTATGTACAGAATTTCCTAATTGAGCTTAACATGCTTCAGGAATAGCCTGGTCAGAGGTTCTATAGAATGCATGAGTTTCTGACAGTGGGATGTATTGTAAATACAGCAGTAGAAACAGGTACATCTTATGCAAAGACTAGTAGATTTGAAGGAAATAATATACGGAACTTTCTTGCACCTAGACACTGGGCTTATTGTACTGGAAAACACTGTAGTTTGTGTTTGCATGTTTCTCCTTCAGAATGGATGTTTCATTTACTGTGTGTATCTGCTTACCAAGTATCTATGGCCTCTCCCATTCCTTTCACTGCCTTACTTTGAGAGCATAAAAAAGCTGCCCTCAAGATAAGATGCATTGTCAGGACCAGATTTTATCAGAGTCCACTGAATACCTTACGCTGAGTCTTAATCTTACAACTCCACGTGCTCAAGTGATAGATAGGGACTGCTGTGCCTCCTGTCAGCCTGTATTGCCATCCTCTTGGAGTTCTAGATTTGTATCTTGATCCACCCCTACACTGAATTTGAGTATCTGTTTTGTAACTCTGAAAGCTTATTCCATGTATGTATCTCATGCTGCCACCTTTTTAGGTTGATAGGTTAGGTTGTATTCTGGCTCGAAAAAGAGATGCACACCATTTCTTCTCTTTGTATTTGAGAAGGTCCTAAACAAGAATATATTGCCTCATCCTAAGGGTGCTCCATGGAAAATTCCTGTTGGTGTCCAGGTGTGAGTCACCACTTGGGGCTGGTTGCAGAGTGAACAAAATGGGATGCATCTCCTAACTGGGAAAGAATAATTGATGATACTCCGTAGGGAGGCTCTGATGAGAGCATATGTACATGTATATATCATGTGGACCTTACATTTTTCTTGATCATTCTCCATTTAGTTTCTGCTGGCATGAAATCATAAAATGAAATAGGTGGGAATGAGTCTCTGGAGGTTTCATCCAACTTGCTGCTCAAAGCAGGACCAACTTCAATGCTCAATCAGGTTACTTAAAGCCTTATCCAGTGAAATTTTGAATATTTCCAAGGATGGAAGTTCCCCAGCCTCTTTTGGCAGGTGTTCTTGGGCTGAATCATCCTTGTGGGGAAGCATATATTTTTTTCTTATTTCTTTTAGGTCTTTCCCCTTTGCAGCATGCAGCTGTTGGCTCCTATCCTTCTGTCCTGTACTTCTGAGAGGAGTTTATTTTCTATGTAAGTTAGTTGTAGACTGCAATGAGCCATCCCCTTAGCCTTCTTTTTCTTCAGGCTGAACAAAGCCAATTTTCTCAGCACCTCCTTGGGCAACTCCTGCTCCTTAAACATCTGGGTGGTTATTTGCTGGAGTGCCTTCAGAACATCAGTGTTTTTTCATTAGTTGGGAGGCCAAAAATAGACACAGTATTCTACTTGTGGTGTCACAAATGCTGAATAGAGGGCAAGAATCGTTTCTGTCAACGCTCTGACTATGCTTCTGCTAACACATCTGGTAGGCTTCTGCTGCAAGACCACATTTGTGACTAATGTTCAACGTGTCATCCACCAGTGCTTCCAGGCCTTTTCTGGAGAGCTGCTTCCTAGCCAGGGAGAGCTCAGCGTGTACTGCTCCATAGGGTGATTTCGGGAGGTGCAGAACTTTGGTTGCCTTGGACCATTGTGTCTTCTAGCACATTCCTCCAGGCTATTGAAGTCTCTCCAAGTGGTAGCCCTGCCCTCCAGCATATCCATTGCTGGCCCAGTTGCCTCACGCTTCTTTTGATGCAACTCAGGATACAGTTGGCTTTCTGGGCTGCAGGCACACATTGCTGGCTCATATACAGCTTTTAATTTTATATTCCCAAAAGCTGTGTTTCTAACCCATGTTTCAGAGATCACTGAAGTCTAAATAGACTACTGATAGAATTGAAAGTGAAAGAAAGGAGAAGGATAGAGGGGAAAAAAAAAGCAACAACTTTAAGGTCTGTAAAGAGAAAGGGTTAAGTCAAAGTACAACACACAGATGAAATAAAGGAGATGTGGATTCTCAGCTGCCTTTGGCTTCTTACAGCAAATCTTTGTCACCTCAAGTAAACTCCTATGAGAAAGGTTTTGTGAAGCTGTGGGTATAACAATAAAGGTGGTTATGGTGTGGGATGCCAAGATGTTGTGGGAGGAAAGCTGAAGTTGAAATTAATTGTGAGTCCTTCAGTAAAGTAGCATAACGTACTGGTTCTCAAGGGTTATCTGCTAAATGTTATAATGAAACTGTACTTCAAGGCTGTGTTGGTGTGTTTTGCAGGCTATTGTGCTACCTCCAGACACATTCCTAGAAAGGATTTCTGTGTATCTACAGCTGTCAATTATGAAGATGAAAAGTCTGAAGCAGGTAAATAGTGAGATGGTGCCCTAAAACAAGGGAACACGAAGGAGGGAATCAATTTCACACATGGCTTTCACCGTCTAGAGCATACTAGCATGGTCTCAGTGTAGAGGTTACCATTCCCCTGTTGGCCTAGAAAGACCTCTTGCCTTAGGAATAATAAATGTTGATGGGTAGATCACTAGATGAGAAGTAAAAAAACACTGGATCCTTGTGTTTGTTAAAGAACAAATACCTTCTTAGAGTTTCAGCTTCCTTCTTGATAGGATGAGAATTGTGCTGTGTTTGCAAATCACTTCACCATCAATGGGAAGAACCAAGTGTGTATGAGGGAACCCTTTTTTATAGTAAATAAGCAAATCACCCTTTTGCATAATATTACCTTTTAATTGCTTGCAAGAGTGCAAGGATATTTTATAACATGTTTTCATGGGTAGGTGATCTTTGCTTTCAGCTGGAAGAAAACCTTGAAGGTAATGACCTAAGATAATGAAATGTAGTGGCTTCAAAGCTTTGTTAGTATTGATGGCAAATAGATCTGAGCCTCAACACACCAATTTAGAGATGAAATGTTTACAAGCTTGCAAAATGCTGTTTTGGGAGATAGAGCAGACTTCTTTCCTTAGAGAAGCACCATTTCTGGATGCAGTATCTTTTGCTGTCTTTATGCTCTAGGAAAGTGTTTTTACTGCATTCATCAGGCAGCTAAGCAAAGCCCCAGTTTTGCTTTCTTAGTACAGTTAACATAAATTTCAAGGAAATTCTGGGAGCTGTGTTTTTTTCTGGAAGTTCTTTTTACTCCAGAGGGATAGTGAAATACAAACATTATACTTCAAGTCAGAAAAACAAGTATGCTTTTTTCCCCAGGCTGTTACACTGATGATTCATTCTCTCACTAACTAACTCTTCCACCATTTTCCACAAGTGGCTAATAAAAAGAGAGTTGGAGAAGGCATAGTTTTTTTCTGATTAAGGGAAAAATCACTAATGATGTCAATGAGGGAAAGAAAACCCAGAAGCCCCTAGGTTTTGCTGCTTATTTTTCCTGCATGAATTGTAATGGGTGTAGAACAGCTTTCCTCATCTGGAGGAACGGGGGTTGTGTAGCTGATGGTACAGGTGTGGTGAAATGTGGGATTTTTTAATCACTTGCATAACTATTTCCACATACATAGATATGCACATAGGAGAAGGAGGTTTATTTTATGCCTATCTTGTGGAAGAAAGGAGGGAAATGTATGGCTCAGACAGCAGAGAATCAGGTTCATAGATAAAGGTTGTCTGACTGGACGCCAGAAGAACAAACCAGAATACCAGAAAGGGGAGTCAGTGCACCTTTATGCAGTAGACCCTGCAGCACCCAGGTAACATGAAATCACTGCTGTGCAGATGGGAAACAGTAGTCAAGGCTATGATGTTCTTCAAGATGCATGTACAAAGCAATTCTAATAGGGTTTCTGCTGGTAGGACAGCAGTATGCAGCAGTTGCAGTGGATGTGTACTGCAGAGCTCTGGACAGCACAGAACAATGACCTATGCTGGTGTGGGGAAGAAGTGGTGGAATGTGCTCCTAAGGGTACTGTAGCTCTTCTCTAATCTCTTTTCAGACAAAGAATTGAACAAAGAGGACAGTTCCCAGAAAGACGAGCAGACGGTTAACAATTGTGTGAATCAGGAAGGTAAGTGTGTGTTGTATGGAGCAGGTGGTGTTAATGACCCAGTGGGCAAATGGGCCAAGACTTCTGGAGTTGAAGCCTCAGCGTGACTTCTTTGCAATGCTTCTCAATAGAGGTACTGGGGGGATTGCACCCTGAATGCTGAATACCTGTCCTCTGCAAAGGTTTCAGAAATACAGTTAAACAGCTTTCAGTCTCTAGTTAAGGGCAGAATCAGTCCTGCATTTTTACCACCCTTGGAAATAATGCCAGGAAAGCATATGCACTTGAAAGACGTGTTTGGGGTTAAAACAAAAAAAAAAAAAAAGAAAAAGAAAAATAATAAACCCAGTCAGAGTGAGATGAAAATACTGGTCAAGTGGCTGTCCATGCTGAAGTGCTGGCTTCTGGTCTTCTGGTTAACATTGTTGGGAGATGGCTGCAAGTGAAGCTCCAGTCCCCCCAGTATGTTCATGAAGCACGTAAGTAAGGAGCAAGAGCTGATGTGAAAAAGAAGAAGCTTTGCCAAGAGGAAGCTTGGAGAGATTGCTGCTCTGTGAAGTGAAGTCAAGCTGTTCTTCGTTGTCTGCGATGGAAGACAGTATTCTGTGTGTGTTTGTGTGTCTTCTTCCAGCAGCTGGCAGACAGGCTACATGACAGTTCAAACGGTCAGGAAGATTTCTGTGCAGCGTTAGGGACAACTTCTTCACACACAGCCTACCAGATGCACCAGCAAAGGCTGATGTGCAGATGTGCCTGTTGCTCACTAAGAGGGGAGGAGTGGATGGGGATGTGGTCCTGAATGGTTTCTTTGGCTGTAGTGACCAAGTTGCAGCTGCAGAAAGCAGTGAGGAAGGCAACCGTCAGCCCTGTGATTTTGAAGAGCGGACTTCCACTTATTCAGGAAGATGCCAGGCCAGGTCTCATGGGAGACAGTGCTGAAGAGCAAAGGAGCTCAAGAGAACCATCTTGTTCTCCAACTGTAAGGAGGACTTGCTCCATACATGAGCAGAGGCCATCCTGATGTTCAGGAAAACAGGCAGTCAAAGCAGAAGATCAGCTTGGCTATGCAGGGAGCCCCAGACAGGGCTCCAGTGCAAAAGGGACTTACACTAGATGTGGAGGCAGGTTAGGCTACAATGGGGGAATGTAGGAACACTGCCCGAGTAGATAAGGAAGGTGTCAGGAAAGCCAAGGCTCAGCTATATTTCAGACTTGCAAAGGACAACAAGGGCAACAAGAGCTGCATCTGCTGCCACATTAACTGTAAAGGAATGAAGGAGGAAAATACAGACCGATTCCTGAACTGAGGAGCATGATTTAAGGCTATCAGACAAAACAAGCTTGGGTACTTGATGTGTTCCTTGCATCAGTCTTCATTAACAAGGTCACTCAGACTCAGTGCTTTGTCAAAGGGCTCAAGAAAAACTACCACCAGTCAGGGATTACTTGAGAAAGCTTGATCCACACCAGTGAATAGGATTATCTATATGGGTAGAAAACTTGCTAGATTGTCAAGCTTACAGGTAGTGGCTGATGGGTTGTACTCCACATGGATGCTGGTGGCAAGTGGAGTACTGCAGAGGTCATTTGCTATGGTGACCTTGACAAAGGAGAGAAAACAGTGCCTCTAAGCATAACTAACCACTAGGACAGGCTGCATGGAGTCATTGTGGAGTTTCTACCATGACGGTTTTTAAGATCTGACTGGAAGAACTCCTGAGCAACCTGTCTAGAACTGTATGTTGACTTTTCATTGAGGAGGATGTTGGGTTGGAAACCTCCTGGAATCCATCCCTGAGGGAACCTGAGTGAGTCTGTGCCTTTTATGAATTGTAGCTGGTGACTCCTCTCTTAAGTAATGGCTGATACCAGTGTGAAGTTAAGCAGTGAGATACACTCTGGAGCACTGAAACTCCCTCCTGTGATGTCTTTTTCAGAGCTCTCTGTCATACAGAGCAGCAGCCTGACATCCAAGTGTGCAGTTGACCATGATGTAACCGAGGGAGGTGAAAGCCTGTTCTGTGGTGGGGAGCTGTCCTGAGGGAAAGGTGTTGGCTTTCTGGTGTTAGCTGATGATGTAGGAAAAACATTAAGTTGTAGCTACTAACTCACTCTTATGGAATAGCCACTGCCTTGGAGCTGAGCAAAGCAGAGGACTGACTGTAGTTGTTTTTTGGTCTCTCTTCAGACATCTCTAAGGAGGAGAACAGCAGCTTGCTGTCCAAGCATGCAGTTGACCATGGTATAAATGAAGGAGGTAGGTTCCTGTGCTATGGAGCAGTCTTTATTTGTTGTGGCTTCTGCAGAATGCTTTGTGGTGGGTGATGGGTTATGGGTGCCACCATGGGTGCTGTGTGCCTTCTGTGCTTGGCCTTTGCAGGGTCTGGAAGGGATCGTGAGGACAGTGCAGAGTTGGGGATGGAGGAGAGTGGGGAGGTCTTGTATGATGGGAGCAGGAGATGTTGGTCAGGGCTATTATTGATGCCAAACACGTGGCCCAGCTGTCAGTCAGATTAATCTTGATACACCTGGGCTGGAGAGGGTGAGTGTTGTGATCTGGAGCGTTGTCTGACTGTTGCCTTTTGTCCTTGCAGAAGTGACGGTGGATGTGGAAGGTGGAAATGGGGAGCATCTGAGAAACTCTCGCAGCTGCAGTGAAGAAGGTATGTGCAGGGCAAGCTCCACGTGTCTTGGGAGAGTGTGCAGACTGGCACCAAGGCTGGGAGTGGCAGTGCTGGGCTAGGCTGTGTATGACTCTGGCCCCTTCTTGCTCAAGTGCAAAACAGTGAGAAATAATAGAAAGGCAAGGGTGGGGGCCGCTCAGACTAGGGATATCTTTCTTTTTCTCATTGTCTGCAGAGATGAGTGTTGTAAGTCACCACCACATGCTGCTCTCCTAGGTTGTCTCCTGGCACCTTATCCCAGGTTGGAGTGATACTGAGCTAGAGACTAGTGGAAGGGATGGGTAGTGCTATCAAAATAGGAGCAAAGACTGAATGACAGTGCCTTTGAACATCCATTTGGTTCCCCATATAATGTTACTCTGTGTGCACCAAGATGGAAACTCCTATGTGAGTGGGCCTTGTGTAGGCTTTATTGGAGATCAGCCTGTTTAGTAGCTGATACTTTATTGGAGATCAGCTTGGTTAGTAGCTGATGCATGTTGCATGCAATGAGTTGGGTTGGGCCTATGGTCTTGAACTTGCAGGATTCTAACTTCCTGCACTGTAACTTGCCTTTCCCATCAGTTTCATTGCTTGGTAAATAAGAGCTCTATTTGCAGTCCTCAAAAGAGATAACTCCAAACACACCTGGTTTTACCTTGTGGAAGAATTAGCAGCAGCATCACATGCATATGTGGTGCACAGCTGATACTAAGATAATAGACATGAAGCTTTGCATAAAAATGATGTCACAAGTGCCTTGTTATGTGATCCAGAGCAGCCTTACAGGTTACCAGCTGCTTAACAGGTGACTGGCAGTAAGTGATAAATGTTCTTCCCCAGTTGCAAGGAACCTGTCTAACCATGAGCAGGTGATTTTGGGTATAAAGTGGCTAATGGCTATTGGATCCCACCGGCTGTATAGCTGCCGTAATTGGGTTGGGTTTGATCATGTGCCAATGTCTTAATTAACTTCCACACTTTATTAGTATTTAAAGCCTGCAGTATTCTTGTATAACTAGTTCAGTTTATAGAAGTGAAAATAAAATAATTTACCTATGTGCTTTTCTTTTTTCTCTTGCTTCAGATCTTAAATCGTAAGCAAATAATTACTTTGTGGATCAAACAACGATGGAAGTGAAGTGGTAGAATTCAACAGTTAAGGAGCTGCTGTCTTTTCTCTTGGAGGTTTTCCACCAGCACTGAAGTAATCTATGAAGGAGTGATTTGAAGACTAGCTGAGCTCTTTCCAGTGCCTATTTTTTTTCTCAGAAGGACAACCTTCTTGTCTAGTCTTCTTGTCTTATCTTCACTGCATGAAGATAAATAGGCCAAATAATGGACAAAATATTTTGTGTTCTTTTGTATCCAGTTGTAATGAACAGTGTTCTACTAACACAGAATGTAACAGCTCAGGCCTTTTTTTATAATTGGAATTTAGAGAGTAACAAAGGCATTCATTTGCATGAATATGGATAAGCCAAAAACTACTCAGCTTGCTATGCAGTTTTGGATCAGCACCTTTTTACAGTCAGAAGAAAAACACTTCATCCTTCAACAGTTCCATGTGGACAGAAGTTTGTATTTTCTAGTCTGAATTCTCCAGCAGGAACTTGGTGCTTCAGATAAATGTTCTCTAAGGTAGCTATCTCCTGGACTTGGCAAAAGACTGGCAGACTGATAATCTCCTGATGGTGGTTGACTTTGTGATAAAGCTGTAATCCAGTTTGTTGTTATGTTGGATCAAAGCTGCTGCTATTAGCAGTGGTTTGTTTGGTGTGTGTTTGTTTGTTTTTTCCTAGAACTTTTGATGGTTTTTTGCACTTTTAGAGGGTATTTTTATGTCTTGGCTTCTGCCTCCCATTATTCTAAGATGAAGGCAACTTACTTATTTCTAGGGAATAGTAATGTGTTTTTAGGTTGCTTGTG
Source organism: Chaetura pelagica (assembly GCF_000747805.2). NCBI lineage: Eukaryota > Metazoa > Chordata > Aves > Apodiformes > Apodidae > Chaetura > Chaetura pelagica. Next base: position 275,130 of record NW_009953386.1, read on the forward strand.
ACTGGAAAGAAAACTTGAAAGCTTATGCCCAGTATCTCTTGCCTCCCCACAAGGCACTACTGTGAAGAACATGTCTCCATCTCAGCTCATAGGCATGGGAAGGCTGCTGTTAGGTACCCTCCCAAAGCCTCCTCTTCTCCAGGCTTGAACAAGCACAGTGCCTTCAGCTTCTTCTCATAGTACAAGTGTTCTGACCATCTTGGTAGCCCTGCACTGACCTTGCTCCAATTCTATGGATGCCCCTTCTTGAAGGGGTCTGACACTGGATGTGCTATTCTGAATGCAGTCTGATGTGTGATTAGAAAGAGATAATCACTACCCTCAATCTACCGGGTGAGCTCTTGTTAATACAGCCCAGGAGGTTGTTGGCTGCCTTTGGTGCCAGAGGATACTGCTGACTCATGTTCAGCTTGCTGCTCACTGAAATCCTCTTGCTTCTTTTCAGCTAGACCTTAGCTTGTATCAGTGCAAGTGGTTCCTCTTTCCCAGAGCTTTACATTTGTCCTTTTGTAATTGTAACCTGTCTAGATCTCTGTGACAGCCCAGCCCTTTAGTATGTTGACCAATTCTCCCCAGTTTGATGTAATCTGTGAACTTGACAAGGCTGCACTTCTTCCCCTTCTCCAGACCACTGATAAATGTGTTAAACAGGAGTAGTTCCTATATTGGCATTTGTAGTACTCGAGTTGTCTCACCTATCCAGGTAGAGTATGACCTGTTAATCTCTACCATCTGAGCCAAGTAGTCCAACCAGTTCTTAACATATCCATAGAATCATAGAATGGTTTGGGTTGGAAGAGGCCTTTAAAGGTGGGCAGGGACATTTTTCACTAGATCAGGTTGCTCAAAGACACTCCCAATGACGGGGCATGCACTTCTCTGGGCAATCTGTTCCAGTGTCTCACCACCCTCATAGAAAATGTCATCTTTATGTCCAACCTAAATCTACCCTCTTTAATTCCATTGCCCCTTCTCCTGTCACCACAGACCTTGGTGAAAAGTCTTCCTTTCTTATAAGCCCCCTTCAAGTTTTGAAAGGTATCAATAAGGTCTTCCTGAAGCCTTCTTTTCTCAAGTTGAAAGCCCCAATTCTCTCAGGCATTCTCCATAGGAGAGGTGTTCCATCCCTCTGATCATCTTCATGGCCCTCTGATGGAGTCTCACAAGAGCAGAATTGAGGGAGATAATCAGCTCCCTTGACCTACTTGCCACTCATTGCTAGTTTCCACTTGAACGTTAAACCATTGACTGTAATTCTTGGGATGTGACCATCCAGCCCATTCCTTATCCATCCAACACTCCATTTAGTTCACCCATTCAAGTCGTAATGTTCTAATTTGGATACAGAAATACTGTGGGAGATGATGTCAAAGGCCTTGCTAAAGTCGAGGTAAAAAAATACTGCATTCCCCTAATCCACAAATCTAATTATTTAATCTTTATAGAAGGAAGTTTGGCTGGTTTGGCATGATTTACCCTTGCTTAAATGTATTCTGACGGTTTCCAGCCAATTTATCCTTCACAAGCCCAGAAATATGTCCTGAAAGGACCAGCTCTGTGATTCTCTCAGGGGTGAAAGTTAGGCTGACCAGCCTGCAGATCCCTAGTTTGACATTTTGGTGCTCTTTAAAAATAGGTGCAACTTTCCTAGTTGTGTAGTTTTTCTAGTCTAATCAAGGTCTTCCTCAAACTCCATGATCTTTTAAAGGTAACAGCACTCAGAGTGACATCAGCCATCTTCTCACAGCACCCTTAAATACATCTGATCAAGTGCCATGGACTGGTGTGGATCAAGTTTTCTCAAGTAATCCCTGACTGGTGGTAGTTTTTCTTGAGCCCTTTGACAAAGCACTGAGTCTGAGTGACTTTGTTAATGAAGACTGATGCAAGGAACACATCAAGTACCCAAGCTTGTTTTGTCTGATAGCCTTAAATCATGCTCCTCAGTTCAGGAATCGGTCTGTATTTTCCTCCTTCATTCCTTTACAGTTAATGTGGCAGCAGATGCAGCTCTTGTTGCCCTTGTTGTCCTTTGCAAGTCTGAAATATAGCTGAGCCTTGGCTTTCCTGACACCTTCCTTATCTACTCGGGCAGTGTTCCTACATTCCCCCATTGTAGCCTAACCTGCCTCCACATCTAGTGTAAGTCCCTTTTGCACTGGAGCCCTGTCTGGGGCTCCCTGCATAGCCAAGCTGATCTTCTGCTTTGACTGCCTGTTTTCCTGAACATCAGGATGGCCTCAAGCTGTTTACAGAAGCCTTTTCCTCTTTCCTTGCCCTTCCTTGGTGGCTTGTCTTGTGCTCCAAGCATGTTGTCATGCCTACTGACCTTTCCTGGAGCCAGCCTGTCACCTGCTCTGTATCAGAGCTCTGTACATTCAAGCCACTCTTTTCACAAAGAGGCCAGCTTCTCTCTCCTTCCTCCATGGCTTTCTTGTGCAGCTTCTATGCAAGCACTGCAAGAGCTTCAGTCATGCAGACTGGCTTGCCATGTCTCAGGTGCTCCAACAATGTTGTGGTTCTGTGAACTCATGGAGAAATGTAGTTCTTCCTGCTTGCTTTCCAAGCTCCATGCATTTGTGCAGGTACCTTCATGCTTCCCTCTGCCAATTTTGTTGTTTGTTTTGTTGTGTTTTTTTCTTTTTGCTCTGAGGTCTACATTGTTCCTGTCACCCTGTACCCTTTACTTTGAACCCCTTATCCACTGCTACTTAGTGGTGGGTGGTGATCTCCCTTTCCATCATTCTTGCTTCAGAGCTTTCCTCATGGAGATGGCTAGCCTGTTGATGAAAGATTTCACATTCGGCAGCTCTGGAAGATATATAGGTGACTCCTGTGTGCTTTTTATGGTAGTGAAATCTAACTAACAGTTACTAACAACAGTATGAGAAGAATCACAGGTAACTTATGCCTGTACCTTGTCCTGATGCAGGAAATGTCAGATCTTTCCTTCTGCACATACCATGTAGATGTTTACTTCCACTGACACTGCACTGCAGGAGTGTGCAATAGGAGGGATCTTTTGTTAGAGCTAGACTACTTGACTGCTGTCTGTAAATATTTGCTCATAATTTATTTTAAAAAAACAAAGAAACTCATTAAAATGTAAAAAAACTTTGCCATATGTTTTTGTTATATGTTTCTACACTTTCTTTTTTAACCTTAAAAGTCAGGAACTGATCCCCAAAATAATCTTTAACACAGAGTGATTTATATCTAAATCTTTGTAAGGCACAGCTCCTGTTCTTCATTGCACCTTCAATGGGTTTATCAGGATGATACTGTCTACTTCTTAGTAACTTTTAAACAGATTCCCACACAGGGATGTCCTTTCTCATGTGGATTGTGGTAAGGGTAAACCTGTAACTTGTTTCCCTGATGGGACAGAGGCTTACTTTCTGTTATTGTAAGTAATAATAATAAAAATCATGATTGTTTGGAGGAACTGGCTGAAATTGCTCCCAGATACAATACCACTTCATCCAATACACTGCTGCAGTTTACATCCTGTGCAATTTAATATTAAACAAGCATAAAAGTCTCATATAGAATATGGATTTGAAAATATCTTGAGCCCTGACATACTTGACTTTGTTTCCAAAGCAAAAAGCAACAGCCTCCAAAAATAGTAAGCAATTGGAGTTAATTAACCACAGTTGCTGGAAGCCTTCAGCATGGAATGGAATTTTGGAGTTTTATCAAAAGTAGAAAAAAGCACTTATATGGCAGGCTGACATAAGACCAAGAGCTGCAGAGTCTAAGCATCCCACTGCCTGCTTTCACCCACTCCCTTTGCACAGTGTCTGCTGGACATGAGAAACTTCTGCCCACTGGTAGAAGTACAGACTTCACACTTCTCAAAGCAAGTATGAAACTCAGGGCTCTTTTTATTGGTATTGTTGTTTCTTTACTTTTTATGATGGATAGATATTTTTCTTCTCATGTGGATGTGAAGACAGACATTTGGGAGAATAAATTTACTGTGTTTCCTGCCAGTTTTGGTGACAGCCATTTGCTGTGCCGTTCCCCATGCCCTTCTCCCCAAATGTCTCCTGTGCAATGACTAAAGATGAATAAAGGTATTTTCTGTGAAAAATTTGTCTCCAATCTTACCTTGCAGTGAATGCTAAAATAGGCAGTTTTCAATAGCAAAGAGCAGAGGTTCACTGGAGATGCAAACAGTAAGTTCTGGCTCATGTACAACTTGAGTCCAGGAAGTGCTGACTGTATTCTAGGAAATGCTGACTGTATTCCAGGAAGCGAGTGTTACCTCTGACACCTTGAAGTCTCAGCTTATGCTGATGTTGAGACCTGATTGTTGCTATGAACAGAAACTCACAGTGAGAAGAAGCTGCTGCCAAGTACTTGTGCTCACAAGACAGATCCCAGTTGATTCCTTGGTCCTGACTCCTTTTCTTTATACTAGTTTTTTTAACCTATGGCAGCAATCCCTGCAGGAAATGTTGTTCCCTCCCAGAATAAGTGAGATCACAGCTCAAGTGCTGTTCTTGAACTGATTTTCATAGATCCACAGAATGGTTTGGGTTGGAAGGAACCTTAAAGATCATCCAGTTCCAATTCCCCTGCATGGGCAGGGACATCTCCCACTAGATCAGGTTGCTCAAAGCCCCATCCAACCTGGTCTTGAACACTTCCATAGGGAGGGGGCAGCCACAGCTTCCCTGGGCAACCTGTGGTGGTGTCTTGCCACTAAGGAACAAAATAATTTATTCCTAATATCCAGTCTAAATCTACCCTCTTCCAGTTTGAAACTGTTGCCCCTTGTCCTATCATTACATGCCCTTGAAAAAGTCCCTCCCCAGCTTTCCTGTAGCCCCTTCAGCTACTGGAAGGCCAATATAAGGTCTCCCTGGAGCCTTCTCTTCTCCAGGCTGAATTTTATGGATTTTGGGCCTCAAGCTCAAACCACAGTTGTGAAGGCAGCTTTGTGTTATGCTGACATGCACAGGGTAGCTTTTGATTGTTTTGCAGACACCCTGTCCTGGATCTCGCTGTGCTGGTTGACAAGTCACACCACCCTCATTTTATCATTGGCTGTGTGACTGTCAGGAACAGTTGCTAACAGGTTACAGTATGAGTTGAAAGAACCTTCATTGGTGCCCAAAAGCTAACTTCATATGGAGCTCCACTGGCAAGAGTTGTGAGGACTGGCTTCCAGAAGCAGGACTGCAGCTAAAGCTGGGGACAGCAGGAACACCAACAGGTGGCATGGTTGCTTTTTGAGCAGATTTGTGTTTGTGCCTTAAAACCAGGGGCTGGTAACACCCGGCAGGCTGCTTCTGGAGCACAAGTTTGCAGTGCTCTTCAAGCAGTAGCAGGGTAATTTACTAACATCCAAAGCAGAAAGGGGGAGGTGAACCTGTGTGCGCCTGCTGTCTCGGGGTGCAGTTTGAACTGTGGCACAAGTACAAGGGCCTGAAGTGTTTCTATGGCTTTAATGAGCATGTGAACAAAATTCTGAGTTTTGCCTCAGGGTTGACTTCAAGGGGACTTTCCTCCTTGAAAGGTGGTGAGTACAGCTGACTGCGAGGCACCATGTGGGCCTCTGTGGCTTAACTAGTGCAGCCATGGGAGAAATCAGTGTATCCTACGCCAAAGGGCATATCTAAGTTTCTACTTTGCCAAGTTAAATACCACCCAAATATAAAACTAGAGGCAAAAGTTGGGTATAATGCAGATTCTGCTTAATCCCTGTTGTATATTTGAGGATGGGCCTGTGAATCCCGAAAACTTAACAATTTTTTCTAGCAGTTAGAGAGTTGAACTGTGCCTCTTTACTTAGAAATTAATATTCCTAGCCTTATAAAGCTCAAGTTTGTTTCCCACTTAGACTTTTTCCTCTTCCATCATACCTGATTGTGCTTGTTTGCCATTCCTCTTTATTGGGGGATTCAGTGTTCTTTGAGTATGTCTTTTAGATGCTTGTTCTGTTCCTGGGTGACAGTGTACAGAAGAGAGTGCAGGGTTGGACCAGTATTGGAGGGGAGCTGAGTGAAGAATGGTAGGTGGAGGTAAGTGCAAATAAGGTCTAGAAATTTTGTGTACAGTGCTACAAAATAGATTGGTTTCAGGGCTCCAAGGGTAAATTTGTCCCAGAATCATATATTGAAATGCTTGCTTGAAGCTGCAAGAGGCTGTGTCTTACAGTCCTGGCAACAGAGAAGCCATGCCTTTCCCTTGATATCAGAATTTCCCTGCCAGTTCTGGTTGAGAATTAGATATTCAGAGGTTTCACTTCCAGTTACAAGTTCTCAACTTTAAGTGAATGTTAGACTAACCTAAATTACTAATTTAAATAAACAAATTAAGGAAAGTTCTTGGTGGGGATGCTATCTCTCACTGAAACCACAGGACTAGTCCCAAGGAGACCAACATTTGAAAAAGAGGGCAGAAGCTTCTGCATGTCCCATCCCAGCAGTGTTGCTCTGCTGGGGTAGGACTTGCTCAGCAGTGCAAGGGTTTGCTCCCAGGTTCCCTCTGCAGTGTGGAGAGGGAAGTTTACTAAGGAAAGCCATTGATTTGGAATGAGAGAAAAAGGCTTCTGAAGGTGAATCTCTTATGGTTTAGCTGTTTTGCATTGAGAGCTTTAGGCAGGTTGCTGCCCACTTAACTCAGACAAAGGGCTTTTGCTGAGCATGGGGGTGGCTTGCCCTGTGGGTTGGCTTGTTGCAAGTGTTTGCAAGGGCCAATAATTTATTTCTTTTTCCTAGAGTAATTAAAACTTGGCTAAGACATGCAACATTTTATATTGTTTTTTGAACATCGAAAAGAGGGGCCTGGACCATTGGGGGAAATTATCTCAGCAGTATCATGATTTAGGGTAACGTGAGGCCAGCAGGTAGGGTGGGCCAAAGTTTGGATTTGAGAAGAAATCCATAAGGGACTGGCTGTGGGACCTGGAGGTTGAAGGCCTTTACAGCTGAAGGCCAGCCCATAGGCGTGGGGACTTGTTCTCTTGTAAAAAGATGTTGTGACCCAGCCATGCTGTGGGTCACATTTCCCATTACACATGGGCTGCTAGTGTCCTGTGCAGTGTGCTGGGCTCTGAGAACCCTTCTGCTTCCCATGTCCACTGCTTTTCTCTTCCCCCTCAACAGCAGGAGGAGAAAAAATTTACTAGGGTTGCAGATTTTTTCCACTGAGGAGCAGAGCAGGTTCCATGCAGAGTTTTCTTGCTCAGTGTCCTTGCAGGGCTGCTAAATTCCATCTGCTCTGAAGCACTCCAGTGTTCTGAGAAAAGTTTTGCTGGCTTCTAGTGAGTGTGGACCTGCTTGGTTCCTGTAGCCAATCTAGCAGGAAAAAAGGTGACAGGAAATAATACCACTGTTACCTGATTCCTCAAATATGTCAGTGGATGGAATGCAGCCAGACTGTTTACTGTTACTTGGCTCTGTCACATGGAAGTCCTCTGGTTCAATTCTGCAGTATTTCAACCAGAACTCATTCAATATGCTTTTTCTAATCACTATGGTGTCATACTGGCAACAAGTAATTGGTGCACTGAAACATTGTAATCATAAGTAATGTGCACCATATTGATAATTATTTATCATCTGGTTGTTTTCACTTCTCTGTTTCTGGAGCCAAATAAACCATTGACAGAAGTTCATTGTAGTGGCAAAATGGAAGACCGTAAGATCAGAGAATGCTGAATTCAAGATTTTCCTGCACAGTCTTCCCTTATTCCCCTGTACTTAATGCAATCTGAAAATCGACTCGTATTTTCAGAAGACTCCTGTCGCTGGTAGTGAATGGGTCCTGCTTCAACATTTAATTCCATTTTTTTCCATTGACTTTGTGAAGCCCCCTGGTGTTCTCTCTCTGGCATAACCAAAGATGTATTTGAGAGTCGCTTTTCTTCAGATGTGTATGAGTTACAATGTTCATGCCATAGCATCTGACCATTTCATAAACAATTTTTCTACCCTCTAAGGCAGATGGTGGTGTGGTCCTCTTTTTACAGATGGACGAACTGACACACAGTGAAACTATGAGCAAGTCTGTGGGTTGGGTTCACTGATGAGGGAGTGTACATGACTAAGTCTTGGCTTTCCTGCATGCTGGGGTAGTCTGGAGGCCCTCATATGGTTAAGACAGAGCTCAAAACACCTTCAGCTACAAGCTACTAGCAAGATTTTTTACTGCACACCTGGGGAAACAGGGAATGCACAAACAACTTCAGCATGGCAACTCATGTGTGAATTCTGTTTGGGTGAAACTCCATGTTTAGGCAGCAGAGAAGATGGGTTTCCCTGCACTTTTGTCCTCCCCTTCAGCTAGAAAAAAAAGGAACATCCAGGAGACAAATTGTTTATAAATGAGTACAAGCTGATCATTTGCTTTGTTAGGTAAAGACCAATAATTTCTGGAAACTTTGTGCTTTGTGTATCTGCAGATGATTATGTTCCACTCGTGTGCAGCTGTGTATTGTGCACTGCTTGTACAGGAGAGGGAAGTACGCTGAAGTGGTAAATTATTAGCCTCTTAGTGTGCTGGATCTTTTAGAGTAGAAAGGGTTTTATGTTGCTACAGTACTTGCCAGTAGATCAGTGCTTGTGCTGGGCTGTGAAGTGTTAGGGCTCTGTTTTCCCTTGGTGTAGCACTCTCCACTGAATCGTGCTGGAGTGGATGTGAGGAGAGAGGTGCTTCCATCTGCTGCAACAGCAGGGTGGTTAAAACCTGTGCAGCTGCTGGGCCAGCACAGACACTTGGCCAATGTCTACCTTAAATACGTATCCAGCTGAATGTTTTGGTGTATGTACAGCACAGAGGAGCTCAAACAACAACACAGATAACATTTAACAGCCTTACCATTGGTTTTGTCTGCCTGCCCACCTCCCACAGACATCTGTCCTGTTTATGCTGAGGATGTGAAATGTCAGCCTGACAGTTTGAGTATGGCAAAATAGCAAACAAACGTGAACAATGGGAAGTCCCTACCTGAGGCTGCCTAACATGGCATCACCTGCCATCAGTGAGGAAACAGGGGTCCAAGAGAGTTTGCTGTGCCTTTTCAGCCCCTGGAAGACCTATGAGAATGGATGCATCCCTTTGCCATTATCAGTCTTATCCATTTCAAACTCCTGCCTTAGGAGCAAGGCTCTGTGTGTGTATGTGCTTATGTCTGGATAGATGTGTGGTGTTGCTTAGAAGAGCTGTAGGTTCAGGGGGACATAATCCCAGTCTTCTGATGGAGCCCTATTTTCTTTCATAATGTAAATTCAGGAACTACATGATATAACCTGTTTTCTTTTGTTCATATCTAAATTGTCTTCAGATCCCGGTGCTTAGGATGATGAAGTCAATGATAATACATTGTTATACATCTGTGGAGGTGGCATAAGAGTGTTATGCTGTATTTCTGAGATTTTTTTTTTGGCATTTCATTCTTTTCTTTTCTTTTTCTTTTCTTTTCTTTTCTTTTCTTTTCTTTTCTTTTCTTTTCTTTTCTTTTCTTTTCTTTTCTTTTCTTTTCTTTTCTTTTCTTTTCTTTTCTTTTCTTTTCTTTTCTTTTCTTTTCTTTTCTTTTCTTTTCTTTTCTTTTCTTTTCTTTTCTTTTCTTTTCTTTTCTTTTCTTTTCTTTTCTTTTCTTTTCTTTTCTTTTCTTTTCTTTTCTTTTCTTTTCTTTCTTTCTTTTCTTTTCTTTTCTTTTCTTTCTTTCTTTTCTTTTCTTTTCTTTTCTTTCTTTCTTTTCTTTTCTTTTCTTTTCTTTCTTTCTTTTCTTTTCTTTTCTTTTCTTTTCTTTTCTTTTCTTTTCTTTTCTTTTCTTTTCTTTTCTTTTCTTTTCTTTTCTTTTCTTTTCTTTTCTTTTCTTTTCTTTTCTTTTCTTTTCTTTTCTTTTCTTTTCTTTTCTTTTCTTTTCTTTTCTTTTCTTTTCTTTTCTTTTCTTTTCTTTTCTTTTCTTTTCTTTTCTTTTCTTTTCTTTTCTTTTCTTTTCTTTTCTTTTCTTTTCTTTTCTTTTCTTTTCTTTTCTTTTCTTTTCTTTTCTTTTCTTTTCTTTTCTTTTCTTTTCTTTTCTTTTCTTTTCTTTTCTTTTCTTTTCTTTTCTTTTCTTTTCTTTTCTTTTCTTTTCTTTTCTTTTCTTTTCTTTTCTTTTCTTTTCTTTTCTTTTCTTTTCTTTTCTTTTCTTTTCTTTTCTTTTCTTTTCTTTTCTTTTCTTTTCTTTTCTTTTCTTTTCTTTTCTTTTCTTTTCTTTTCTTTTCTTTTCTTTTCTTTTCTTTTCTTTTCTTTTCTTTTCTTTTCTTTTCTTTTCTTTTCTTTTCTTTTCTTTTCTTTTCTTTTCTTTTCTTTTCTTTTCTTTTCTTTTCTTTTCTTTTCTTTTCTTTTCTTTTCTTTTCTTTTCTTTTCTTTTCTTTTCTTTTCTTTTCTTTTCTTTTCTTTTCTTTTCTTTTCTTTTCTTTTCTTTTCTTTTCTTTTCTTTTCTTTTCTTTTCTTTTCTTTTCTTTTCTTTTCTTTTCTTTTCTTTTCTTTTCTTTTCTTTTCTTTTCTTTTCTTTTCTTTTCTTTTCTTTTCTTTTCTTTTCTTTTCTTTTCTTTTCTTTTCTTTTCTTTTCTTTTCTTTTCTTTTCTTTTCTTTTCTTTTCTTTTCTTTTCTTTCCTTTCCTTTCCTTTCCTTTCCTTTTCTTTTCTCTTTTCTTTTCTTTTCTTTTTTCTTTTTTTTTTCTTTTATTTTTTTCTCTTCTCTTTTCTTTTCTTTAAACATTTTTGGAACATCCAAGACGTTGCCTCTGTGACAATAACTCTTTCACCTATAAATCATTTCTGTCTCCTGGCACACTGTAAAGACAAGTAGAAGGACAGTGGTTTTGGCACCCATTCCACCCAGTTTGTGTAGCAGAGGCACTATTGGTAATTCGAGCATGTTTCTGTAAGTAAAACGTATGTAAAATGTCAGGCTTCTCAAAAGCTCTCAGTGATTTGTGGTGTTCTTAGCATCCAACCTCAGGTTAAGGAGTTTGCTGGGGTGACACTACCCAGAATCTGAATTTTCACAGGGTAATTGCATTATTGAAATGGCATTCTCGAAATTGCACCAGTTACACCAAAGTGATAACCTATTACCTTGTGATTGCCTTAAAAAAATCATCAAACTTTGAAGAGTAAAGAAAGACAAGAACCCACATAGGGCTGGAGGTCCAGGGGGAACAAACACCTGATGCAGACCCGGGACATGTTGTCTGCAGCCGGTGGGAGCTCGGCTGCCAGCTCCCCGGCAGACACACGGTGGGGCTGGACACGCAGCTCTCCCTTAGCAATGTGCTCCTCAACTTGACTGCAAGCTCATCCCCTGTGCGCTCCTGATGCAGCGGCCAGCAGGCACCGCCCGAGCACCAGGAATTGCTTGGCTGCTCTGGCATCTGCCGGGCAAAGAGCTCCTCGCCTTCCCTGCCAGCTCCTTCCTGCAGGGGAGTGGAACCAGTTCGCGCTGGAAAGCTCCAGCACTTCCCGAGGGGGTCATGCTAGATAAAGAGTATGTTCACCTGCCTGCTGACACAAGGAAGGGATTACCAGCGAGATTTGCACTTGGTGACTGCAGGCAGTTCTTGGAGTTCTCTGGGGTTCCAGCACACCTACCTCTAGCGGTGAAGCGGTACTGCCAGGTAGTCAGGAGGGAGGTAGTTTTAGCAGATTATTATTTAATGCTCTGTGCTTGGAGGTTTCTGGACAAGCTACCTGAGTGGGTTTTCAGAGACATGGGAAAATACATTTCCTAGGGAAAGGTTTTTGCTTGCTGGACTGGATTTTAGCCCTCAGAGTGCCCAGTGACTTGCAGCCAAGTGCCGTTGTGCAAACTGATTTTGCTCACATCTCAGCTGCATGCACATTCAACCTGCTCTAGTGCACTTCTAGAACAGCTGCAACCCCCTCAACCCTTCCTTCCGCCCTCTGCTCATGCAGGTTTCAACCCCAGACTATAAAAGCAGTGCAAAGCCTCCATGTTGCAGACTAGCTGCAATTAAATCTCCCAGCAGCACAAATAGCTTAAACCAGTACAATTAGAAAAGACTGAAATTCTTCCTCACCACCTTCTGAGCCTAGAACAGAGAGGGGTTCCTGCTGCCTCCCTGGAACAGGTAGGGGAGGGAGTTGTAGAAAGAGGGCAGAGAAGGCACAGCTCTGTCAGCTAGAAGCCAATCTGAGTGACCTTTCTGCTCTCTGGACTGGAGTGGGACCATTTCCTCCATGTGCTGACATTTGCTCCAGCCCTGTCCTTCTGCTGCTTTCTTCACCTCCGCTTCACATTGTAATTGCCTTTTGTATTGTTCGTTTACCCCACCCATCCCCATGCTTCTTCCCTTCAGCATCTCCTCTCCAGGGATTCCTCTGCATGAGCCTGGCCAACACAGGAGGCACAAGAAAGACAGCCATCCCTCTGCTCTTGTTGCTTAGTCCTTCCCTTTCCTGTAGGTTGGGTCTGTCTTATTTGACATCTCATGCCACTTGCTGCTTCTGTTTGAGAAGAAAAGAAAAAAGATCCTTTCCTTTTTCCTCTTCTCATGTGGATCTCCTGGAGTCCTCAGAGTTTGACTTCTGTGGGTTCTCACAGCCTGGCTGGAGCTGCAGGGGAGTTAACTCTTAAAGAGCACATAATTTCTTACTGATATTCTGTGCGTCATTGTGTTACCGTGTTTATGCAGTTGTTGCTTGCAAACAGCACTTCATGAGTTTGGCTCGCTTTCCCCTCCCTTCTCCTCTCCTCTGCCCTGTTCTTGCCCTCTTTCATTTGTTCCTGGTTTTGTCAGGATCTAGGCTAGACAGACTGGAGACTTTTAGGCTCCCAAAGACCTGCATTTCCAATGTAAGAAAACAAGTGGAAAAACGCTTAGTCTTTTCCCCTTGCACTAAAATCCTACAGGCTCCTTAATCTGTTACAAAGGCACATAAAGAGCATAAAGTGGCATTTCTTTTCCTTTGCTGGTCATTTTTAAGGGGGGCTGGAGGAAAGATAATTCAGCTGATAAAACATGAAACCAAGAGGATTCCTGATTTCTGCTCTTGGAAATCATCTGCCACTTGTTGGCTGTCTCTCTAGGAGCCGATCACTTAAGGTTTTCTGTCAAACTTTACCTAACTGTTAAAGAATAGCTGTTGTTACATTTTCTCAAGCTTTTGCCTGCAGGAGGTGATTATAGAAAAGGTAACGTTTCCCTTAACAGCAGAGCTGCAGTGGATTTAATTTGCAATTTGTTATGAAATGGTAGGTATTGTTTTACCTTCCTTCATCCCTAGGCTGGGGGAACAGGCACAGTGAGTTCCAGAGATAAATGGCAAGCCAAATAATTATAGGCCTGGCTCCTAGGGGTGGCTTGAGGATTAATGACTGTTTGTACAGCACTTCTTTGCTGAAATGAGCTTTTGACTCTGGGGCACTTGCAGCCTGGAGGTGATGGGTACCCCCAGGCTCTGGCAGAGGTCAGCACTGCAAGGATATCAGATCTTTTGAAACAGGGATGCAGCTCCAGGGAGGTGGCTGGCCAGGCACAGGAGGGAGGTTAATGTTAGACCTGGGAAATGCTCCTATGTAGGGCTGGAAGAGCCTGTCCCTTCAGGCTCTTTGCTTTTAAGCAGAGAGACCTGAGGAATAACGCATCAAGCAAATACTTCTCCAGCCGTCTTTCTGGTCTTTCTATCAACCAGCAGTGTCCCAGCTGGTAAGAAGAAGTCTGTGTTCAGCTATCATGGATATAAGTAGAAAACAGCTTGAGTTGCCCTCTGATGTCAGCAAGAACCTCCTTGGTCTTTCCTTGGGAAGCCATGGGTGACCTCCGTAGGTTGCATTAAGCCAGAGCACTGCATCTCAAGTCTTTTGGAGCTAATATGCCACAAAGGACCACAACTCATCTAGGCTGGGACTTTCACTGTCATCATCACAAGTGAGGAAACTTTTTTTGTCAGGTGCCTGCACAGCGTCGGAGTCCCAGCCTGGCTTTTACAGCCCTAGAAGGAAGTGCTGAGTGCATTGCTCTCTAATCTTGCCAGGGAGTTTTTCCAGAGAGGAGGCCGTGCTGCGGGAAGCAGGGTAAGATATGGATGGATCCAGCCAGCTTGCTCTTGTTTGAGTCCACAATCAGCTGTCAAGGGCCAGGCACTCAGGGAAAGCTCTCCCTGTCCTGTGGGAGGAGCATGTACATTTGGAAAGATCCTTAAGTGTGGCAGCTATGGGTGGTGCAGAAGGGAAGAGTTTCTCCCTGGGTCTTAGGAGTCCTTCAGGGTGGTTCTGGGAGCAGTTTAATGCTCCCAGCATTGTCCTAAGCAGCAGCCAGTGGTGCTATGTGGCAAGGCTCTCCTGGAACCAAGGTTCAGGGACTCTCAGGGGACCATTTTGGCAGCCCTGGTGACCATGGGGAAATGGCACAGGTCAGGTTATGGCTGGGGAGTCTGCACTGTACAGATGCAGCAAGTCCATCCCAAATCCTTTGATACTCATCTTGTACTGCAGGGGACAGGAGAACAGCTTATCTCCTCTCTGAAGCACAAGGTTTTAGCACCTCTGAGCTACAGAATATCCTCCTTTCTTTAGTTGTCTTCCTGTAAGAGGCATGTTTTAACCTCCTGTCCTTTTAGCAGGACACACAGCAGCAACATACTCATGGCCCTACATCTGGGACAACTGCATTTCATGTGCTGAATGTCCCCTCCTTAGCATCTTCAACCCCCTTTCAAGTTTGATAATGCCATCGCTCCGTGCCTGTTCCTGTCTTGCTAAATCAGTACTCTCTGCAGTATGTCCAACTTCTTCCTGATGAAAAGTCTTTTAAAATGGCTGCTGGTAGTCAGGGACCTCACCAGTGTCAGTATTGTCCATCTAATGGAGGAGAATTTGCTGGGGAACAGACCTGTCATCTGATGCTTGTCAACATTTTTTTCTTTTCTTTTCAGCTTCGACTCCTGGTTAAAGACAATGTGGATAAAAGTGTCCATCCCAACCACCCCTGTCTCTGGAGAACAGCATGCTGAAGGGCAATGAAAGGGCCATGAGAATGCTAAGCACCATTTTATTATTATGACCTTTAGGGAGTCAGTGGGAGGATGCAGGAGGAACACAAGGAAGACGCTAAGACAAGACCACACAGCGCTTAAGAGAGGAGGGCAAACCCAAAGGGACTTGAAGAGACAAACAGATGGGACAGGAGGAAGAGAGATGGAAACTGGAGACTGAGGAAGACTGGCAAAGAATGGCAGAGCCACCTTCTTCCAGGGAGTGGCAGGAGCAGACCTGGGGCTCTTCATCCGTGAAAAAACAGTCTTCTGCACATGATTCTCCCATTTTCCTGAAATCTCTGCTTTTGCTCCTCCAGGCAACCATTAATCTAATATTAAGCCCCTTAACCTCTCTAATTGTTCCCTTTCAGTGTCAGCTGGTTTCCTATTAACCTTTCAATCTCTCAGTAATGCAGTTACTTCTGACTCCAGCCAGCCCTGGCTCTAAAGCTTTACCTCCGGCAGTGAATTTTCCAAGCTTTCACTTTTTTTTCTCTTTCTTTTCTGTAATGATTATTACTGCTGTTAAGGAGCCAGTTTGAACCAGCCTCTAAATGCACAGGGCTGAGCCAGTCAGAGTCTATAAATAGCCCTTCACTAACCTTGCACCTTATTTCATTAGGTTGATTGGCTTCCTTCTCTCCACTTCGTTGTGTCTCTGTCTCTCCCTGCCCTCTCCATTATTGATGCTCCTTCTTTTGTTGCTGAGACACCTGTTTGTTGATTGCAGGGCTGATTGGTCTTGGGTTTTTCTCTCCTGAACAGAACAGTGTTGTTGCTGGAGGAGCATCTCTGGCGTTCTGTAACAGGGTGAAAGCAGAGGCTAAGGAAGGCCTAAAACTACATGTCAGAAAATATCCATGCCATGCAACAGGATATTGCACAGCTGAGCACCAGTCACAGGGATAGAGTTTGTTGCCCACAGGCCGGGTTTCTCCTACAAAACTCTGTGATTATACTTGAATGCAGTCTTCTGTGCAAATCCCACTGTGCAATATCAAAGCCAAGGCATCTGCCCAAGTACAAATGGTGCTGCAGTTCCAATCTGGCCTAAAGCAGACATACAGATCCCAGAACGCCAGGCAAACTGCCTGCGGCACCTGAGACAGGTCTTGTGGCAACCTTGACACCATTAATCGATATGCTACTGCTGCTTGGCCCTGTCACTTGGCAGAGCATAGTTTTCTTCACTGTCCCTCATCACGTCACAGCCCATCAGTGTCTTCGTGCTGTGCCTCCTCTAACTCACCTGCTTCTTTTAGTGCTGATGAAGTTCCCGAGCTCTGCTCAACACTGGCACTTCTCCCCAGCGCCTGAAAACTGTTCCTTTTTGGGGTTTGGGTTGGTTTTTTTTGTAAAACGCACAAAATGTTTACAGTGAAGGCTGAGTTGAGCAGTTGCATGAGGTGACCTGAAATGTCTGGAGTCAGTGTTGATCGCAGCTCAATGTTACAAGGCTGGGTCTGAGTGACACTTGCAAACTGCTTGTGTGCAGTGAGGCAGTGGGGCAAAGCATCTGCTGGTGCTTTGCCAGCACCAGGAGTGCTGTTGCAGTGCTGTAACAGGACTTGTTTGCATGGCAACAGCAATGGCTTCTGCAGGTGGGGAAGCACCCTCTCACCACAGAAGAGCCAGGGTCAGGGATCCAGTCATGCCTCTTGTCTTGCTGCTTCCCTGGTGGGGGGGGCAAGTTACTTCCCTGTGGAGCCTCATTTTTCCCTGAAGAAAGAAAAGAGAGGCTTGGAGGAAACATTTCCAGTCTGACGTTTACAGCCTTTTGCTCCAGCTCGGGAGAAGGATTTGTGTGTCTAAAAGCTCCTCTGTTTTTTCTAGCTGTATCATTTGTCTAACACCAGCTGTTACCTTTCCCTGGGAGTCCTGCCTCAAAGTCAACAGCAACTTACCAAAATAATAGGAGCTATTCTCTTCCTCTCTCTGTGCAGCTCTGTGTGTCCCTGCTTGCCCACTTACTGCTATTCCTTGTTATTGGAGGGCAGATTCTGGCAGCAACGAGCCTTTGTCTTATTTTCTGGCAAACAACCTCGGTCTGCAACGAGGCAGGAAACAAACAGTGAAGAAGTGAGAGCTGCTAGGGCTGCGGTTAAAGGAGAAGGTTAACTTCTGGCGGCTTCTTTTTCCACCACGGGGGGAAAGGCTTCTACAAATGGCGTGGAAAGCCCCCCGGCCCCCCCGGCAGGGCAGGTGGCAGCTGGCGCTTGCACCTGTTGGGTGATGCAGGTTCTCCAGGACGACTGCACGCTCACTTTCCATTACTCACCGCCTCCTTGCCTTCGTGTTTATCCCTTCCAATCCCCAGGCCCTGCCTTCGCTCTCGTGCCTTTCGGCTGCCCAGGACCCAGGCGGGACCGAGGAGGCTTCCCGGGTGATGCCCCAGGGTGGTCCCTGGGGCAGCGACTCCCACCCAGCTGCCCCTCAGCCCCTCCACCTCCCATTTTGGCTGCCACTAGTTACGGAGGGAGCTTGGGGAACTTTTCAAGTCATGGCTCCGGGTGCCAGTGGGTTTGGCAGCTGAGCAAGACCCTGGCCATGCTTACAAAAGGCTGGGTTCAAGCCCAGGGTGTTGCCCCTCATTTGTGGAAGAAAGGGGGGTCCAGAGGCCTCTCTGATTCCCCGCAGAACTGTGGGGCAGCAGAGGGGGATTGGGTGCTACTTCCCCTTCCTGGGCAGGCACCATCTTGGAGGGCTCCTCTTGGTCCTGAGTTGGTGCCTCAGTGGTCTCTCTGGGGGCTGGAAGGGAAGGGAGTCTCCATGAGTCTGTGGTCCAGCTGTGAAGAAGGGACCCCACCGGGGGGGGAAGGATGGCTGCTGTCGCTGTGGAGGGAGCAGAGCCCCTGAGGTCACTCAGCACCCCCCTAACAGAGTCCCGGTGGAGCAGGGGGCATAGTCTGGCCCCAGAGGAGGGCTCGGGGTCTAAGTCAAGCTGGGTACCAGTCTGAGGAGTGCTGTTCAGCTCCTCAAGCAGCTATGCCAGAGGTAGGAGAGCAAGAAGACTCCCCCAGGTTTCTCCAGGAGGTGCTTGCTATAGATGCAAATGAGCATTTACTTTGGCACAGCTTGTTTCCTCTCCACCTCCACCACCCCAGGTGGTGGGGAAAGGTCAAGGAGTGTAGCTGGTACCGCTCCCCCACAACACCGCTCCCACGCAGGCAGGGCTGGGGGGCTGCTGCCAGCCCCCACAAAACTGCCTGCCCTTCCCAGAGGGTGTGATGCCCACAGGGAGCCCACTCGCCCCGCCGGTGGGCATGCTGCCCTCCCGCAGCGGGCACCCCGCGGTCCCCAGCTGCTGGGAGAGGGGAGCGGGGCTGTCTGGCCCCAGCGAGGCGTGGGGGGACGGTGGCAGGTGCCTGCAGGGTGACACGGGCTGCCCCAGTGTCCCCCCGTCCTGCCCGCTGAAAGTGCTGCCTGACCTGGAGTCCTGGGGCTGTGAAGCAGAGCACATGCCCCGTGGGGAAGCTGATGGGAGGTGGGACTCAGAGCAAGGGCACCCCTGCTTTTTTGACCTGCGTTACATCAGGCAAACAGTACCAGACCCTCCCTTAGCTACACCCCAGTTGCCCATTTTCCCTGACTTCTAGGTCTCATCTGTTCCCCTTCCCTGGGAAGCTTCCTAAATATTTAGCCCAGTGATCAATCATATGACCCCGCTGTGGCAATGTGATACAGCTTTAGCTGCGCTAATCAGCTTAGCTTGGGCCCCTGACCCCTGTCATCTTATTTTAGGAAAAAAAATTTACACAGTGCCTGGCAAGGGCTGTTCACTCCGGAGGATTTAAATCCGAAAGTGAAAAACAGCAACACAGACTTTTGCTTTTTTATTTTGTAGGCAAAATTCAGTTTACCACTACAGCTTATGATTTGTCATTCCTCTAGGAGAAATAAAGCTTTGAACAATACACAAAGGTTTCAGGTTTATGGTAAAATATTTTACTCTTTTGACTGTTAACAAAAAAATACCCCAAATAATAAAAGCCAAGTGCTTTGGCTGAAGCACTTAAGAGATGCAGTGTCATCCAAGTAGACTTGGACACTGATTCTCTTCCATCCTTTCTCATCTCAACTTTCAATTATGTCCTTTCAAGTAAAATGGCCTCTAGAGGAAAGAATAGTGTTGTTTGGTACAGGGGACTGCCAGGATTTACCTTGAAATTCAGGGGGTTTCGTGGAGGACACACCAGAGAAGGGATATGTCTAAAGAGAAACATATTCTTGGAGTGTTTTTTTCTCCACAGAGAGATCTCTACTTTGAAGCACCAGCAGAAGTCAAAGGTGAATGACAAGAGCAAGAGCAGCCAGGACCCCAGCTCACCAGCTGGTCAGCTACTGATGCAGAGAGGAGAAGGTATGCTGATAGCCAAGCTTCTTTCCAAGGCTCCAGAGCATTGTGCAAGCCCTAGGGACATAAGAAAATATGAACTACATCATGTCTGGGCATGCCTGTTTTATTATAGAGATGAGTACTAACAACCTTCTCTCCACTGCATAATTTCTGAAAGGAACTGACTGGCTTTATGAGGAAGAGACAGAGGAGGACAAGTTAAATATACTGGGGTAAAAGAAAACTAGGAATATGTTGTCGTGTAAGAGGAGGGTCTGGCAGAGACTGGGTACCTTCCAAAGCCTATGAACTACTACCAGCAACAACTTCAGTCATCAGCCCTGCAGGTGAACATCCAGTGTGCTGCCAGGGCAGGACACATCTCTGTACCTGCCTGAGGGCTTTCCTGGCCCAGCCCATCTGCTGCAACAGCCTCTGTTCCCAAGGTCGTGAAGCACCACCTGGATGGAAGAGGAGGATCTTCAAAACCCCCATTTGCCACACCTCCAGCCCTTCCCCCTCTCTGCAAAGCATATCCTTGAGTCAATAATCACCCTGCTTTCTCAGCAGGTGAAAAGATTGACCTTTTTAGCATCCCAGGAGGGATATGGCAACTGCCCAGGCATGGAAGACTTTGAACATCCTCAAGGTTTTGAACTTGTGTTGTCCTCTTGACACCCATGACTTAAATATAGTCTGGAACTGATTAACTCGGCTGCTCAGTCTCTGGAAGGGAATGTTCTTCCTGCAGTTAAATATTTACTTATCATTGCACATGGACCAGGCATTACAGAGGCTAGGACTGCATTTGGATTTTCTCCCCATAAATTGCAAGAGAAAGGAGCATCCTCCAGTATTTCAGTGCTGCCACTTCCACCCTTCCTGGAAGTCCTGTCATGCACAATTCAACCTAGCTAAGGTGTTAGCTTCAGCAACATTCCTAAACCCTATGGCCATGAGATTTGTTGCTCACACCACGGGGAGCCCACATTGCACACCCAACAAATACCTTGGTTCCAAAGTACAGCCTTGGAGAACAGCATGAACTGTGTTTCTGAAAATTACATGTCTCTAGAACTTCCAAGCACCTTTGCATGAGATCACTCTGGGAGAGGCAGAACTTCCCCCTCCCCAGCCTTCCAATGGCAGAAGGACTTCTGTGGTAAAAGTCATTTCTGTTGCAGGCAGCACCACAGTGAAGTGGTCAGAGTGGGAAAATCTGAAGCATCATTATGGGCTTGTAGTATCCCCATCTTCTCCCTGGCTCCCACCTGCTGTAAATGCTGGTGTGTGTGCCTCTGACATGCCACTGTAGCCAACGGGTACATATTACCCTCCTCCACTTCTGCCCAGCATCAGACTGCTCCATCCTGACTGTGGTGCGGCAGAGAGAGCTGCTTGCCAGCCCCAGGACTGGATTTGGCCCCCAGGACACCAGCAGGTTGGTGCTGCTCGATCTGTGACAGGGAGAGAAGAGAGGCTGGGAGGTGTTTTGGCTCTGCACAGGGCTGAGCAAACACTGGTTTTTCCCTGGGAATAGGTGCAGTCCCGGGCCACAGTAGTGACGTCCCTGCTGCTCCTCCTGGCAGAGGGAGTCTCCTATTTCCTCAAGCTCAGACAGGCCCTTTTAAATATTTTTCCCCCTATCTCCATAGCACCTGGCTGTTAGCTTACCATTTTAGGCACCAGTGAGAGCAATTGAAAAATAATACCACTGTACCCAGTCAATCCATAGGAAAATCCCACATTGGCACACAGAAGGTTGAGACAGTGCTCTCGCATTTTCCCCTCAGGGCCTTGGGCAGTGGAAATTTTCTCAAGCTCCATTCATTAACGAAATAGATGAGCAGTTATGTAAGGTCATGTGAGGGAAGTGGTTGGGCTTTAGTCAATGAAAGAGTTTGTCACACATCATCAAGCTTGATGGGCCTGGGAGGAAATGTGGAGCCACTGTTTGCTTGTTCATAGGCTGAAGAGGGAGAATTTGAGCCATAAACCCTCATTACCACTTGAGCTTGGACACCACCTTTACAAACTAGGCAGTGCAGGAGGCATGTTTTGGTGCTAAGCAAAAGCAGGGGTTAAGATCCTCCCCACCTTCCTCTTCCTAGATCTCTCACCTCTCATCTGAAGGAATCAAGCAATGTAGTGCTAGAACAAGGGGTAATGGCTTCAAACTGGAAGAGGATAGATTTAGATTAGACATTAGGAAGAAATTCTTTAGTGTGAGGCTGTTGAGACACTGGAAGAGATTGCTCAAGGAGGTCATGGATGCCTCATCTCTGAAAGTGTTCAAAACCAAGTTGGATGGGGCTTGGAGCAACCTGATCAAGTGGGAGGTGTCCCTGCCCATGCAGGGTGGTTGACACTAGATAATCTTTAGGGTACCTTCCAACCCAAACCATTCTATGATTCTATGATTTTGGGGTGCAAATGTGCTGTTGTGTGTCCCCCCAGCCAGTCTGCTCTGGTAGCACTTAGGGAGTAAGTAAAAGAACATAGTAGGATTCAGCAGTACAGGGCAGATAATATCTGCCTCAGGACTCTCAGGAACCACTAGAATATTACTGGACATTCAGTTGAGGAAGGATTTTCAAGGTTCTCTACAGAATTTTGCCCAGTACCAAAGTTTGCTCCTGGTTTGGACTCCTACTTTAAATCAAAGATGATGCCATCATACAGAAGTTCCCTGGGACTGACTGTAGCAGAAAAGCTAAAGTACAGATTGGGATCCACAGTTTAGTACCCAGTTAGACGTGGCCTGCAATAATATCTTTCCACTTCTCACAGGCTCTTGGTCTCTCCCATGGTAGCCCAGCCAGTTCTCCAGTCCCTTGAGTCTGGGTTACCTCGGATCTTCTTAGCTTCTGCTGTGGGGCTTGCAGATCTGACTCTTAGACTATGATGTCTTGCAGAAGACGATCAAACCAGCTTTGTTTCCTCTCATTTGCTCTAATCCCTGGATGCTGAATAACCAGCTTCAGTCTGCTTGTGTACTTTTCACCTTGGAGCCAATCTCTTGAAGGTCATTTCAGACTGTTGGACTGGCAGGGCAGCGGAGCTTGGCTGGCAGCCTTCACAGGACATGGAGCAACAGTCACCTGGCACAAGCTATCAGCAGGACTCGTGGCCTGATGAGTGCAGAGGGCGGAGGAAACTTGGGGGTAGCGGGGGGTGGGGATAGGGGTGTCAGGGTGAATCCAAAGCCTAGTTTGATGTCTGACGACTGGGAATCGTGTAAACCAAAGTCCCTCTCGTGTTCCCTGGTCTGCCCTGAGCACTGAGGTTGTGAAACCCTGGAAACCTGCTGCAAGGAGGTGCCCACCCTGATACTGCTGCTCAGGGCACCCTAACCCACCGAGGAGGGGCTGCATTGCAGGGTGCAGATTCAGCCCTCAGCAGGCAAAGCCCAGCTGTCTCCTTGAGCAGATGGTTTCCAGGAGGAGCCACATTCCTGACCATGAGGAACTAAAAGCACCACGTATGGGCTATGCCTTAAAATAGACAGAAATACAGGAACGCAGTTCAGGTCCCAGACAGCACGGACTTGCTGGCACCTCAGGCGTTTGCTCAGGAAGGGAAGTGCTGCTCAAGCTGCAGCTGCCTCAGCAGTGGCTGCAAGTGTCACTGGTAGCCCTAGGGTCATCTTCACTCCAATAAAGGATTCTGGTTGTGATTTTTTTCATTTATTTTTTTTTTTCCCCAGCCAAATTCCTTTCTGTTTTATGGTTTTCTGCTTCTCTAAAAGCCAAGCTGAGTAGGAAACAGATTCACCCTCTCCCAGAGGTTTGGGATATTGAGGAAAAAATACATATCTTGACTTGGGAGAAAAAGTTAAAAACTTTAGCTTTTCAAAGACTTTGTATTTTGCTAGGAAGAAAAATCTCTTTTTGAAATATTTTATTTCAGTAACCTTTTAATGTTTTCTTCAGTTTTTAAACAACTGAGTGTTGTAAATCTGTGGTCCTTTTTTTTTTTTTTTTTCTTCAACAATGTCTAAATATTATGACATCTAGAAAGGGAACACCCTCAGCAAAATTTCAAACAAAGAAGTTATTTGAAAGCAGCTCTCCCTGAAAATGGTTTGGTTGTGAGGAACCAGCATTAAAATTTGAGAAAAATTTGGCAAAAGGTTTCCAGCAAATTTTCCTGAGACCTGAGTTGTAAAGCTGCTCCTGGCAGTTTGCAAACCAAACAGTAACAGGTTGCAAGACAGAGCTTCTTGATGGCAGCTGGAAAACTCAATGAGATAGTTTCCCTTGGCTTTCTTTCTTACTCTTGCTATATAGTTTGGCTTTGGTCTTTGAAATAGTTGCTATATGCCCCCTATTAAAGTAATACACCACAGTGTCAGTTGTTTCTGTAAAATATTCAGAATGTGCAGAATCTTCAGTGTTCAAAGAGCTGTGCTGGAGGTAGGAAGAGCCAAACCCCAGCAGGTCAGGGCACAACAACAGAAAGCAGAAGAAATCATTTTTTTCCTTCCTGTCCACCTTGTGCTTAGCTCTCCTGCCAGCACAGCCTTGCAGCATCTGCTGGAATGTGTGGCACCAGGCGACCGCGTGAGTTAATTATTAAACAAAATGCAGTCATTATTCCCTGTGCCATCACTGTTCCTCACATAAATCTGCTGCACGGTACAAAAATTATCCTGTGCAACGAGAACAAAGAAATCTTTTCAGGATGTGCAGACTTTCCTGCGCTGGAGCACTGTTCCCACTGGAGCTACAAGAGTGATGCACTTGGTCTCCATAAAGGTGAATTCTGGGAAAGACATGTGAAAGTAACACAGAGACTTGTGGCACTGATTTCCATAAATAATCTCCCCAGCTGTTACTCTGGGTCCAGAGCCATGTCCTTATCAGAGAATACATTTCTACTAGCAACATTTTGGAGTCTGGAAGGAAATATTTTAAAGTTACCTTTGGCATTTCAAGGATAGCTCAATTTCCACTGAGCTTCCCTGGACCTCTAGATAAAATATTAACTCCTGGACAAGGTGCAGAGGCCCTGGCAGTCTGTCAAGCCGCAGCATGAATGAGGAAACAGACTCTGGGACAGAGATGGTGAGACACTATATGGTGCTTTAAAATCCATCCATGACTAGTTTCACTTGACTGGCACACAGGGAAAAACAAAGGCTTCCAGGTTAGATCTGCAGGTGCCAGTCACCCAGGATGGAGTCACCTTTGCTGAAATAACTAGTCCCTTTAGCTCTGGGAGGTGATAGCAGAGAGCCAGTCTGGCTTCTCAGCTGTGAAGCCTCTCTGAAGCTCCTTTCTCCTCTGCAGCTACTAAACGTGGCAGAGGTGGGAGGTCCAGGAAGGGCATGAGCTGAGCCAGGAACCATGCATGGGGTGAGCCCACCATAGAGCTCATGCATGCCTGCGGGCTACAGGAGGGCTCTGGCTGAGGGGTAGGTAGCTGAGATGCTGGTAGCGAGGTGGATTTCTTAGATATTTGACTCATCCATAAGGTAGCATTCAGGTGCTTAAACTACTGTGTGGAGATAAGATACCTGAGAGCCTCTGCCTTTCACCACCTGGCAGAGCAGTCCCATGGAGGCAGAGCTCCATGGGAAGAGTGTGGCTGGAAGAAAACAGATGGGCAACATTGTCTATTTCCCCAGGGATTTAAATGCTGAGGAACTGTGCTCCAAGCACTTTGGCAGGCAGCAGCTGTACATGACACAGAAGTTATGCTCTCCTTGCTTCACTGGCCGGTGCCAAACGGAGTTGTTCTTTGCTGCTTCTCTTGAAGGGAGCAGACATCTTGTGGCAGGATTCCCTCCTCTTCGCCCCATGCAGAAAGACAGAAGACCTGTGGCCTAGGCAAAGCCAAAAGGCAAAGTGCCTAGCAATGGGAGCCGAGACTCCTGGCTCCTGAGAGCCAGCTGCTGGCTTATCTTTCTTCCCTGAATGTTGTTTAAAGGGACAACATCAAGCACATACTTGCTCCTGCTGGGCTCAGTCAGAGGTGTTTGTGGTGGCTCTGGCTCTGCTTCCAAAAACCCTGTTGCTTCTCTGGCGCCCTGTGAAAGGACTTCAGCACCCCTGCTCATCCCCTGGATGCAGGAGGGGTGTCTGGAGTAGACTGAGGAGCCAAGAAATGTGCGTGCTCCAGGTCTGGCTACAGGCTGGCTGGCTGGGCTGGCAGGCCTGCTAAAATGCAGATGTGGCTGAATGTTAAGGCCCAGGGTGAAGTCCTGTCCCACTCCCTGCCTGTATTGCACACCTCTGCAGCACTGTGCTGGGACCCCACGGGCTGCATCTGACTGCCCAGCCTGGGCTGTTGCCTCTTGGCTGTGATGTTGGGCACCATCCCCAGTGTGGTGCTGAGTGTCACAGCCCCTTTGATGAGGCACCTGCTTCACTGGCTGCTCACACCAGCACAGCCACACTGCCACACGCTGCCTCTGCTCCAGGGACACTGCTGCTGTGCGAGAGGTCTGTAAGGGGCTTGCACAGGGTATTCAGCAGGCTGCTAAAGGAAAGGAAAGCTGATGAGAAAAGAGGCTGACACCCCGCACTTCACAGCTGTGTTATCCATTTTATCTCTGACTCTTCACTCTGCTCCCCCATCCCTTTCTCCAGGCAGCATCATGGGGATATGGTACAAAGGGGCCCACATCTGCCAAGAGTGGGGAAAGCCTGGATGTGAATAGCAGGCACGGTTGAAAGGCTGGCCTTCTTCAGGGTCACTGCACTGTTTCATTCTTGCTGAAGCAAGCAAGGGCACATTTCCACGTGGAGGGGGCAGAAAGCCCATCTCCTTGCCTATGCTCTGAGCTGGCTGGATGCAAAATGGCTCCAGTTCAGGGCAGGCATCAATGCACAAACCTGTGGCTTAGTTTTGTACCCTGCCTCTTGGTGTCTGTAATCTGCATGCTTTCTACTTCTATTTTTTTAGTGCTGGTGTGACCCATAAGGGAGCTTTCCTTTCTTTTTCTTCTCTGTCTCTCACTCAGCAGCTTAAAGGCTGTGAACAACTGGGTCTGAACAGGAGCTAACTGCAAAGTGCATTAAATCACTTTGGTCCTGTATTTCCAAAATCAGCTGACCCAGAAAGCTGCTTTCTGGCACCTTCCCCACTAGGGTTTCTCTGGAGTTCAGCTGCCTGAGGATACAAGGGCAGGCTGGTGGTTGTCCTGTTCACAGTGTCCCCCTGAGCTGTGCCTCTCCCATCTCCTCCCGCCTCCCTGCTTGTCAGAGTCTCAATCTAACCTTCAGAGAGGAACAGACATCCCTCTGTAACCAGACCGCCTTTCTTGCTTGCCTAGGACCAGGACCTTGCAACTCAGTGTTTTGTGGACTCTCAGCATCTCCACTACTTCATGGGCAACAGGCATGCAAGCAGTTTTCCAGGGCAGTTCTGTGTAAAATATTCTGTGTCCCAGTAAGAGCAGGCTGTCTCCACAACGTGTAATACAATTCAGCTTAGATCTAAGTCACCATTTACAGATGGATTTTTTTTGCTTAGAAATGCAGGTGAATCTGGTTCACAGATAGAATCAAGTTACAATAAAAAGACATCACTGTCATGCAGAAATAGAGTTACTCTTAGCAGAAGCAAGTGCCTTCAGGTGCTCAGGATCTTGGCTAACTCATGAGGCTGACTGGTCTGTGACCTAAATCAGAACTAAAATGCTGAGAGAGGTCCTAAAACTTCACTTTCCCTGCCTCCAGTGTTACAGGTGACTGAGGAGATACCACGTCTCTGGATGGTGCCTCTGGGCAGCCAGCACCTTCTTCCTCCCAAAGGAGAATGGACAAGTCTTCTTCACTTGCCCCTTGCAGACCTTAGCTTCCTTAGCTAAGCAACCTTAGCTGTTGTGATGGGGAAACATACTGAATGAAGTAATTTTGTCTTCTCCCCTTCACAAAGAGCCTTCATTTATTGTTTCTACTTCACACCTTGACTGGATGTTATTCCTTAATTTGGATGTTGGAGTGTTTTCCCATGCCTGCAGCCTCCCTGTACAAGGTACAGACCAGGAGGTACATACGACAGTGGGGATCTGGCACAATGTGCATCTTTCTTCCTCCTCTTGGAAAGAGCGGGGACAAATATTAGTTTGAGATGAAAGTGAATGTCTTCACTTTGTTAGGAACAGGGCACCGATAATGACTCTGCTTCACATGCTTGGCTAGCCTTGTGCCATGCCCTGGGAGGCTGCCAAACTGCAGTTCAGCTGATCCCTCACTATCTGCGAGGGAAGGCAGAGCCAGTGCCCACTCAACGGGACTTTGTCTTCCTGATGGCCGGCAGCTTATGAAACGTCAGCCTCTGCGTGTGCTGGCATGGCAGAAAGGCTCTGAGCCTCACAATAGCAGCCTTCTCTATGGGCTCAGCTGGGAAAGGCTAGCACCAACTTAAACCTGAGCACAGGCAGGCTTAGAGAACTTTTCAGCAAGATCTCATCAGTTATTGGCAGTACCCGAGGCAATGGCTGAAGGTTGGATGGGCTTAAGACAGCACGAGTATGTGAAGGATGGGGTGTACATGCAAGTATGTATGTCTATATTTGCAATCATTTTATGGACGTGTAGAAGAAAGCCACAGACTTTAAGAGCTGGTCATAATCATCCATCACGTTTCATATATTCTGTGTATGTGGGACAGGGCAGTGAGGGAGGTCCAATCATGTCTTATGGAGGACCATATTATCAGCACACTGTGTCCTGGGCAGGTGCTACCATAGCGCTCTCTGTGTGACTACCACAGACCTTATTTGCATGGAGCACGTTGTTACTAATGGAATTAAGCCTTTGGTGTCCAGAGATCATAGAATCAGAGAATCACAGAATTGTTTGGGTTGGAAGGCACCTTAAAGATCATTTAGTTCCAACCCCCCTGCATGGGCAGGGACACCTCCCACTAGACCAGGTTGCTCAAAGCCCCATCCAACCTGTCCTTGAACACTTCCAGGGATGGGGCAGCCACAGCCTCCCTGAGCAACCTGTGCCAGTGTCTCACCAGCCTCACACTAAATTATTTCTTCCTAATGTCTAGCCCAACTCTTTCAGTTTAAAGCTGTTACCCCTTCTCCTACCACTATCTTCTCTGGTAGAAAAGTCCCTCCCCAGCTTTCCTGTAGCCCCTTCAGGTACTGGAAGGCTACTGTGAGGTCTCCCCAGAGCCTTCTCTTCTCCAGGCTGAACAGCCCCAACTCTCTCAGCCTGTCCTCGTAGGAGAGCTGCTCCAGCCCTCTGATCACCTGCTCTGGACTCTCTCCAACAGCTCCATGCCCTTTTTATGCTGAGGAATCCAGAACTGGACCCAGTACTCCAGGTGAGGCCTCACTAGAGATGATGATACTTTCAAACTGTGAGAAAACCCTCCTCTGGTTTCTGTGCTCTTTTCAAAGGGCAGGCTTAGCTGTGGTGTTGATGTCATTGTGTCAGGTGCCTCTTCTGAGCACATGCAGGCCCTGTGGCTGTTTATAAGGGTTAATGAGGAGGTGGGGCTCTAAAGTGTGTGGCTTTGCTGCTGCTGAGGTCTGAGCTGGGAGACTTGCTTCGTGCTGGCTGCTTGCAGAGGGAGCTCTGCCTGGGACCTGACAGCTCTCTCTGGCCAGCGTGAAGGTAATTCACCAACGTGGTCCTCCTTTCCAAGCCAATCTGCTCGTTTATTGGAAATCAAACTAGCTGACACAGGCGAGGGGAAATGTTTGCTCAGTTTGAGATCAGAGGCCTGTGTTTTGAAAGCTGGCTTTTATCCTCAGTCCCAACTTCTTTCCATACAGCATTAATCACTGGTCTGGGAACAGGGGATTTGAACTGTCTCCAGGGCTATACAAGCAGATTTGGTGGCTGTCAGTAGTGCTCTGCAAATAAGTCCCAGCAGGCAACTGTGTAAGTAAACAGCTTCTTTGCAAGCACCAGTGCCTTTCTCCACAGTTTACGTTGTCTGGCAAGAGGGTGCAAAGGAAGGGCTCTGTTAGCTTTTGCAGGGAAGGCCTGAGCAACACACACACCAGGCAGGGATAATCTGCAACTACCAACTGGCAGTTTTACCACCTGCTTTGCTTGCAGCTCAGCAGGAGCAGGACTTGTCT
The DNA here is from genome assembly GCF_000747805.2 of Chaetura pelagica. NCBI lineage: Eukaryota > Metazoa > Chordata > Aves > Apodiformes > Apodidae > Chaetura > Chaetura pelagica. The sequence goes on from NW_009953386.1 coordinate 304,525, forward strand.
CAGGGAGCCAGGAAACCAGCTGTGTTGCAGAAACAGCTGTGCCGTGATGTCATCTGTGTCTCTTGATGTGTATGTGTTTCAACATAGGCTTTAATTATGTAAGTGTCAACTCACCTTGGCTACGGGGCCAGGTTTTTTACAAAGCAGTTTGTGCCTGCTGGAGGAAAGGGGTGGGTTTAGGATGAGTAAGTGAGGGACAGACAAGTTCTCTTTTAATACATCATGGTAGATTTCTAGAGCAGGGCATTCTGCTGCAATTGGGTAATACATGCCCTGAGACCTTGTCAATGATTTTCTGAGTATTCCCCTTAGAAAATGAGGGAGTTTTGACCATGCACAGAGTATCTAAGAAATTATTTGTGCAAGTGTGTGTGTGGCTGAAAAAAAAAATAAATTAGAGAAAAGGAATGCATTTAACTTTAAAATATGTGTTTCCATTAAAAGGCTGTTTTTCTCTCAAGTAATACCTGTTGTGGGTTTTGGTGGGTTTTTTCCAGCTGGACAATATACTGCCTAGCCGTAGGGGACCTGATGCTATCAGGCAAGACTAAAATTATTGAATGACCAAGGACATAAATAAATGCTGCTAAATGGCTTTGCTCAATGGCCTTTGCCCTTTGTGGGGGATGGAGCTCATCTTCCATCAGTATGATTAGCGGAGGAGATTGTGTATTGATTAATTGTCCAGACTCATTTCTCATTAGCTGGCAGTAGCTTGTGATCCATGGCCATACCCACTGAAGTCAAAGCAGCAACATTTCACTCCCTAGTGATTGGGTGCCCAAATCCTTCAAGCTCTTCAGGGCCTGTGCTAACAGATTTGATGGCTGTCTCAGTGAGGGTGAACTCCTCCCCAGCCTCTCTGGGGCAGAGACAAAGCTTCCTGAGAGGCAGAGGGAAAATACCCTGGTACTCCTGTGCCTCTCTAGGGGAGAGCAGACCTTCACAAGAAAGAGGCACAAGATCCAGCCCGGACTGCAGGTGTGCACCTTGGTGTGCACACAGCTCAGAGTTTGGCCGGTACATCTCTGAACAGGCTGCTTAATCACCCCATCTGGGCATTGTCTGTAAATTGGCGTTTTCCTGCTGGGGCTGGAGCGCAGTCAGCTGGGCGTTGCTGCCTTCCTGGGGAGGAACTCGCAGTCCCACGGGCGAGGGAGTGCTGGTACAGCTGGATGGGGCCCCAGCATTTCCAGCACAACCTGTCCCCAGGCCTCCAGCCTCCAGAGCTGGCACCCCTTGCTGCCTATTTTGTGCGCGCAGGGGTTTCAGCGCAAGTGTTGACCCGTTCTTGAGCTTCACAACAACACCCGGGCATTGCTGCTGCACTTGGACGGATGTGGCTTTTTCCCAGCAGGGCCTGGCCCTGGAAGAAGCAGGATAAGGAGGTGGCATTCATGAGCTCTATTCCTGTTGCTGCCACGCGGCATGACCTTGAGCAAGGTCGACGGGAGGCAGTCCCATGGCATCGTTGCTGTGCCGTGGCACTCTGCTTCTCAGCCCAGCAAGTGAGAGCATTGTGTCACTTGCCCTGGACAGCACAAGACTATCAAGGATGGGAACTTAAGGGAGGAAACTGATGTGCTCCACCTGAGTGATGCTAAGCCAGCCATGGTGTGCTGAACAGTATGGCACCCAAGGCAGGAGAGCTCTGGGATGGGCTGTGGTTCAGGTGTTAGCAGAGGGCAGCAGGAGGTGTGACACTTGGACTAAGGTGCTGAAGATCTGTCCATTGTTTCTGCCTGCACCTGAGTTAATTGTCCTAGACAGTTAACCTCCAGGGGGTCCAGGCAGCACAGTCAGGTGGAGTTATCTACAACAGAGGCATCTACAACAGAGCTGCCAACCCCCTGGCAGCTCTCACCTAATGCCAAGGGACAGGCAGCAGCAGTGTCTATAGCTGTCTTCTGTCAATAAAAACAAGTGGATTATTTAATCTCAGTCTGTCGCCATGATGGACAATGTGAGTAGTAGTAGCTGCCAACCTCCTGAGGAAATCAGAGTCGTAGCTCAAAATTGCAGTGAGAATTGCTGTCTTGAGGTAAAGGCTGCTGTATGTTCTGACCTTTTGCTGCTGTGGCCTGTCCTTGCTGCTCCAAGTTAGCAGGTCAGAGCTGGGGTCTGGGTATGGCTAAATTAGGATTACAGCTTCTGTGCCAGTGAAATTTCACAGCCTTTTTCAGGAGTTCAGGTTTTCAGTGTAGAGAAGGATGCACTCAGTTAATCCCTGAGCAAACATCAGAGATGAATTTATCACACATGTTAGCAAGTTCTTCCCTGTTACTGCTTCATTTGAGGTTCAAGAAAAAGCTTGTGGACTGGGAATGGGGAGGAAAAGCAGCAAGGGGAAAGGAAAAACTAAGTCAGCAGAGAATGAAAAGAGGAGATGAGGATGGTGCAGTGTATGGCAGTATTGCCTGTGAATGTTATTGTTGAGTGTGAAGAAACAAGCAGCAGGAGAGGTGATGTAACAGACATTGTTTGGGTTCAACTCACATTGAGAAAAGACAACTGTAGTTCTGCTGCAGTTATCCAAGGTTGCAACAGGATATTGATGAAGGTCTCTAACGTTTTTAGAAAGATAAACAGTACCAGGGATTGTCATTGCTACAGCTGTTAACTTCTTCCTTACTACAGGTGTTAACTTCTTTCATGGAAAAAAAATTAGTACTAGCATAGGCTGGGCCTGGGTATTTCTGGATGCACTGGCTGACATATTTCTTCACTAACGAGGCAGAAGCTAATCAGAGCGGCCGTTGTGTTTGACCTGGTCTTGGTAACCAGTGAGATATTACAGAACAATGTGGCAGAAGATAACTCTTAACCTTGACTGTGCACAGACTGATTTTGTTTAAATTAAATGGAAGAGTAAATATAATGGGGCCACAGCTAAGACTTTTCAGCCTCGAGTCAGGAATGGTCAGAGAAACTATGAGACTGAAGTGATGAAGCAATTTAAGTTAAAAATCTCGAGTACTTGTATGTGGAAGGCATTCAGATTCAGTATGGCAAAATTCAACTTGCTTTCCTGAACAAGAGAGTGGAGGGAAAGCATAAGGAAAATGTGTCTCTCTGGTGAAAAAATGTCTTCAGTGAAAGATGGGAGTGGTCAGCAAAGAAATCTACATTGCAGAGGTCACAAAGTTTAGGGTAAAAGACACGTCAGTTGGCAGAAATCAAGGTGAGATAGACCTGGCAGAACTGCTGAAAGAAGTTATTTGTAAAGGTAAAAAGAACAAGGCAAGAGGTCAGACCTCTGTGCAGTACAGCTAAGATCAAGGTGTGCCTCAGAAACCAAAAATTTTGCCTCATTTTTCAGGAAAGATGGTGTAGAACAAGGGTTTTACAAGTTGATGGCTAAAAGTGCCTGGAAATCAAAACAATCCCATCAGAGATCAAGGCAAAACTCACAAGGATTATTCAGATCAGAAGGATCCTGGAGACACATCAAGTAGTAAATCCAATAGCATCTATGTCCAATCAGCCTTTTCAACTGAAGTTTGGACGGGGAGCCCATAATTGCATAGTATCGACAATTTTACCTAAACTTGATTCAGGAACAAAACAGGAATGTGAATGTTACTTACAGACCCAGGGACTTAGAACAACTCTTCTTTTTATCCTAGAATAAAGTAGGAATAATTAAAGTTACTGAAGTGCATAGGCAAGGGGACAAAATTCAGCATGGCTGTATGAAAGGTAAAGTATTTTTCATTATTTTTATGCTTGGGAAGGGGGGATGGCAATAGATAATTTTTTAAACATGGGTTTTGAGGCATATGAAGTGTATCTAGGTTTCACAGGAGGTAGTTGGGAAGATGTGAAAGCAGGGCAGTGCAGGGATTCACACTTGATCAGAGAAGTGGGTAAAGAATTGCTTAATGAAGAGATGCTGAAACACTAGTAGGCAATTGCTAATGAAATTCTTTAGGGACTGGTTTTGGCACCAGTTGGTTTCATATCTTCACTGATGACCTTGGAGAAAAAAATGTAAATGTTAGCTAAAGAGACAAAAGAAGGAGGCATTGCCAGTACTGAGGAGGAGAAAAGTACCTCCCAGAAGAGCAGGAAAAGGAGAGAGAGAATTGTAACAAGTGCAGAGAGTGGCACTAGAGTGTTCTGGGGAAGAAGAGAGAGATGATGGTAAGAGTCTAGATGGTCTTTGCTTTTTTTAGCCTAGCAGAAGGAATGTTAAGAGGGCATATGATTGCTGCCTATTAATACATCAGATGGGTAAATCCCAGTGAAAGAGGACTGCTCTTTGAGCTAAAAGACTGAAGAGTACTGTCATAGGAACATATACACACCACCTACTTAAAATAGAGGCTAGATACTAAGAGGTCATTTCAACTACAATAACATAGAGGCTTCCTTCTAGCCACATATAAACTGTTTTCAGATGTGTGCCATAAAAAACAGCTCTGGAAACAAACTTTCTCTCTCCCTGGACCAATCTCAAGTAAGCTTAAGCCCTTCCCCCTGCTTTGTTGTGGGAACCAGCTAAGCCATGCAGTAGGTAAGTTTTAACTCCTGATGCAGAAGGTCAGTCCCTCCAAAGTGTCATAGGTTCAAGGTCATGTGCTTTTGCCCAGCTTCACATGACCTATCAAGTACAGTCCCAGGTCTCTTTGCTTCTGGGATCTGGATGTGTGGGTGTCTACTATTGGCATAAACTTCTTTGCTGACCTCCCCAAAATGCACGTACTTGGCACAGCCTTTACCAGTGTGTACTCCCTGATAGAAGCAGATGTTGTTTCCACAGCTCCTCATGGAGCTCTGGACAGTAGTCCACCAGGTAAGGGAAATAAAGATGTATTTTACCTGCTAGGCTTCATGTGAGTCGTGTTGCCTGGCATCAGACACAGGCCAAAGGGGAAAAATTAACTCCTTAGGAAGAGTAAGAAGTGAGGAGGAGAACATTAGTCATGAGCCCCTTGTTTTGACTGATGTGGTCAGCTCCACCTATTTAACTTCCATTCAGAAATGTTCGTCTTTGTTCAAGGAAGCCTATTGCCTGTAGTTGCAGGGGCTACCCTGTACAAATGTGGCCTGGAGACATAACTTCCAAAGATAGATTTGGGATCTCTTGACAGGAGGCATCTTCCAGTGGTGCAACCTGTGTGCAAACATGATGGCCAGT
>NW_009953386.1:309791-328141 GCF_000747805.2 Chaetura pelagica
CTGCTGAAGTCTTTTCACACATCAAAGCTATAGAGGAGGCTGTGACATGTATGTTTGCTTCTCCATACACTGCTGTTTGCTGCTCTCTGAGGTGAAAAAGTTATTTCCCTGTTTTCTGAAAGGGAAACACTGAAACGTTTACTTCAAATCTAATGTACTATGGTGCTTTTGTGAGATTCCCTTAAGGGACAACAACTTAGGATTTCTTGCAGAGCACTAGAAGATACCTGCCTGTCATTATCTCCATGTACTGTTCTGCTTGTCCAGGCAAGATCCTTATTTGGCAAGTGGGTCTCTGTGTATATGCATCCAAATATGTCTTCTTGTATGTCAGGACCTGTGTGCATCAGGGCATGGGCCCTATTTTGTGTCTACTTTTGTCTCCATGCAGCTTCATCCCTCTGTACCAAGAACGTGAGAAATGTAATGGAGGTGAAATCCTTATGGTGCCAAGTCCAAGAGGACTAGAAATGTGGATGGAATAATCCTGCCACTCTGATAGCTCAGACTAGACCTCTGCAGAGTGTGCAGACTGGGATACTGGGGTCACACCAAATGGCCTTGCAGATGCACTCTCAGGTCTTTAGGTATTGCCCCACTGTGCATGCTCTCCATTTACATCATGCAGATGCCAGGAGGGAAGACCTTCACTGCAGAGGGAATACCAGTCAGAAAATAGGCTTAACATGGGAAATGTGTCTTCCAGCAGAGTCCCTTGTCTAGAAGAGCTCTGCCACCCACCACAAAGCCCTGCAGACTCTCTCCCTCTGCCAGGTGCTGGGCACAGGCACCTACCAAATGTCACCAGCAGAGAAGCTACCACTTCTTGTAAGAGCATGCTGCAGAGGCTGAGATAACACCAGCAGCAGTAACTTGCACCTTCTCAGGCACTGGCAAAAGATTCTAAAGTCTTTTCTTCCATGCGGGGAAAGAAGGAGGTCACTCTGATGAACACCAGCTAGGACTCACCACCACCACCTCCCTTTCCCCCACCACATCTGTCACGAGAGAGCAGAGTGGCCAAGGGACAAGTTTAGGAAACTCTGAGTGTAACTAGAGAGATGAACCAGGAAGCAACAGGAGGACCATGCGTGCTCCTGGTGTGCTAAGGACCTGTCAACTCAGGGTTTATGATATTCCTGTGGCCGTGCTTAGTACCAACAGGCTCCCAGCAGCACACAGCTCCACCAGGCAATAAGGAGATGAGCCTTGGCCCATGCCCTCCATGGAGGGCACTGGTGCATGAGGGGAGCACCTCCCAGGATGCAGGGGTGGTCAAGGTCCTGATGAGAGCTGGCTAAAGCATGCCACCCATAGCTGATACAATTTTAAAACATGCACTGTTCCAACAAGCCTATGAGCAACTCTGGGAGGTAAAGGAAAAAAGGGAGCCTTTTGTCACTGCTCTGGGAACAAAGGCCAGTCTGTGAGACCAAGAGTAATACTGACCCAACCAGCATCAGCTGCCGTTGTTTCTTCCGTCACGCTGACAATGCACAGTTGCAGGGTTTCTTTCCCTGCCAGGAGAATGGGATTTAGTGATACCATAAGTTAGTCAAACAGCAGCCAAGACACCAATTCAAGCCCCGTTCAATGGATGCAGCCTTTGCTTTGTGTTGTTTTTCTCCCACTTCCTCTATTTTGCGCTGAGACTCATTTCCTCTCTCTTCTCTGCAGCACAAGCATCACAAACGTTCACACACTTTCACTCCTCCTGCTTCCATTTACCTCCTATTTTGGAGGAAGCAGCTGCATGTTTATATTGCTAGGGAGATCAAATGTTTTTGCCAACACAGCTCTCAGAAGCAAACAACGTTAACGACTGAAATCAGCATCAGTGTGCACCAGCAGTGTCTTGTCCACCCAGATGAGTGGGACAGTGCATTGTGCTCCTTCAGGCTGCCTTTGCTGGGGTCTTGGGCAGATGCTGGACCAGAGTCTTCCAGTAAGTTTCTTCTGGGATGAGGAGAGAGGCCACAGCTGGCCCCTGCTAGGGGCTGGTCTCCGGGCCAGGAACACAGGCAAGGAAGCCAAGCTGTCACCCTGGATGATGGACATTGAATGGGTCTCAAGTGATGTAGCTTGGTTGCTGGCTGATGATTTTGTGTTGTCTTTAGAGAACCCCTGGAACAATAGCCAGCCAGGAGCTCCTTGTGCAGCATCTAGCCCAGATGAGCTATTCCTGCCCTTGCCACTCATCCACCCTCGGTGGGTGGAAGGGTGCCTTCCTACATCTGCTGGAAGAGGCAGTCCTGACCATGCCACTCCCACCAGGCACTTGCAGGGCTCCACACAGCTGGTAGAGAGAGAGGAGGCAGGTCACAGGGTTATCTGACTGCTGGTGTCCTTACACCCTGTGGCATCTGTAGCAATGCACACTTAGGGCCCAGAAACAGCTGCTGAGCTACAGCTCACCTTTTCTCTTGAGCCGAGGTCCAAGCATGAAGAGCACTCTCTAAAGTGTCCCTCTCCATCACAGGTGTGCTTACTGTCTGCATGGTCAGGAGGAAGGCATGCAGTCTGGCTAGATTTTGTCTCTGTCTGCAAGCCACTTGCTTAACTACTTCCCATTGCTACATATTCCTGTAAAATCAGGACAGTTCTGGCTGACTCTCTGAAGTGCTAGATGTTGGCCACAGATAGAGAGACCAGCTGGAATGTGTTCAGATTGAGCTGGGAAATCTCTCAAGGATCTCCCTGCTGCATTTTGCTCAGGTATTCAAGGGTAAAACAGTGTCCAGATCTAAGCCAGGAAAATAAATCTTTGTTCTGCTCAGGTAGGGAAGAAATGTAGGGATGTGATTTGGTCATCCAGGATTTCACCTGGAAGATCTAGTCCTGCAAGGAGCTGGGAATTAGTAGTCCTGTGGCTTCTAGGCTTTTGTATGGAAGGGTTTCTGTCAGTCATAGGTGCTGGGAAGTATTTCTTGGGACAGAGAAGGAGCAGAATTTGCATGGAATAAATGCAAAGGCATCTCCTTGTGGATCACAGGCAGGCCACTGTCTTGCAAATTAACACCTGGATTATTGAGTAATCTCTGATAATCACACAGTGCCAGACATGGAAAGAAAACATAAAAGCAGAAGGATGGAGCACTTAAAGCTCCACTGGGGCTCTGGGGCCATGGGAAGCAGCAGAGAAGGTCAAAGACTGTTTCACTCTGTCTCTGCATAAGGTGCAAGAAAGTAAAAACGTCTCCAGGAACAGTTATATTTCTTACACTGCCTGGCTCTGATGTGCTTGATAGGTTTGGTAGTTTTAGGGGAGGAGACAGGTCCGTGGCTGGAACTGAAAACAAGGAGGACTGCTGGAGAGCCAGAGCTAACCCTGGCTGTGCCAAGCAACACAGTGCATCCCCTCCAAATGCATGGCTGTGGCGGGGTGAATAGGGCCCTGAAACTGTTTGTAGAGCTGGGAATTCGCAGCACTGCAAGAAAGGGAGTTAGGACCTGGAGAACAAGGTGGGTCAGGGATGACTGCACACAGACCTATGGGCCCTGGGCAATCTGTGCAAGCCACAAAAACATGAACATGGCTAGATATAGCTGCTACCTGATGCTGAAATACGATAATGCCTGAGGTTGGCTGCAAGGTTTGGTGGGTCTGTGGTAGAGCAGTCGGCACAGAGGGGATTCAGACTGCTGGCTGCTGATGCCTATCATTGTCAAAACCATGGAGGAATGGACAAAATGGAAAATAATCCTGCTTATTTTGAAAAAAGACCCAAAGAAGGGTCTAAACTGGCTCAGAAACTTGCCATAGAGCTCACCTTAGGGAGGACCCAGGAGGTCCCACCCATGCCAGGGGTGTTGGAAACTAGATGATCTTTAAGATCCCTTCCAACTAAAACCACTGTATAATTTTATGATACCCTGTTATCACAGTTTCAAGAGCACTTCCATTGCAAAGTACTGCAGAGCTAGTAGTGATGTGCAAGTACAGCGTAGTGGGTGCAGGTGTAGACACAGCGATATACATATGTCTGTGTGTACATGTGTATGTTTGTATATGTAGGGACACACACACAGGCAACCTACACACAGTATACGCATTTTATATATGTTATGCTGTATATATGTTACTACAGAGCACTTAATGAGGAGGGTGTTTCTGCCTGCTGACATCACCTTCAACAGAAACCTGAAGAGAAGGACCCTGCTCCCTGAGGCAGGGGGGATTTGAAGTAGAACAGAGACAAGAAAGAGGAAACAACAAACAAACACCCCCCAGGATCTGAAGTTGTGGAGCAATTCTGCTGTAGCGTTCTGCTACAGCAGAACGAGATTCCTGAACCCCTGCTCCTGATGGCAATTGCTAATGTCCTGGGGGAACCCTGCAAGTCTGAACAATGGCAGTGGGTGTTGCAGCAGCTCTCAGGCATTGCTTGCCAGGTGGGTTGTTCTGGCTGTTTATAGTGATGCCCTACACTAACTAACTCTGCTGTTGTTTTCCTATTTTGATCTGAAAAGGAAGATGTGAGACTGTGCCCTGATGGGCACAATACCTGCCAGATCTAGCCCTGGTGATTCAGGCAAGCTGCAGTGCAAGTTATGTTGTACAGAAAAAGGCAGGTCTCTTGCAAGGAGCCTGAGGCCCCCAGCAGAGGGTCTGGGGTCTCTACCAACAGCCCCAGGGCTACCAACAAACCTCAGCTTCCTGGGGTGAGGGTGCAGCAAAAGGGAGCCCCTGGGCTGTGTAGCCAAGGACAGGGCAGCCCAAAGTATGTTGAAAGCAGAGCGACCTGGTCAAAATTAACATGGTTCTTGTTGCCTTATCTGTGAGGACCCATCCTAGGGGGAGTACTGAAAAAGCCTCAAGCTGTGGCATGCACGGTGGAGGGCAGAGCAGCACCTTGCTTGCACTAGCCTACTGGGCAAGGGTGTGCTTTTGTCACTCTTATCACCAGGGTGTGATCACTTACTAGAAAGCTTTCTTATCCTGGAGCACAGCATTAAAAGGGAAGTAGCTGGATTGCATCCCCAGTGCCCCTGGCTTCAGCACATGAAACTGAGCTCCTCAAATATTGCTTTAGCAGAGAATTGGACATGGAACAGGACAAGGAGCAGAACACTGTCTAGCACAGTGTGGTGACACAAAGCCCAGTTTCACGTAGCTCAGTGCAAAGGAAGAACAGCAGCAAAAGCATGCTTGAGATTCGGCCAAAATCCGCTTGGGAGGGAGCTTCAGGTGCCACTTCTGTTGGGAGGTCAGGCCAGCATGCTCAAGGTCAGATTCCTTTCAGAGGCGGCTCCATTGGCTGCAAGGCAATCCCCACGTTAAGCCTGAAGTGGTGGTGGGCAGCTGGTGCACCTCCACCTTGGCCAGCACCATCTAGGCCACAGACACAGGGTCTTCATGCAAATGAGAAAGCTGGGAGCCTCCGCGAGCATGGAGATGGCTTTCCTCAGCAGGGAAGGTGGACAGGAGCATCCTCCTGCCACGGAGAGGCAGGGGGACTGGAGCAAGTCACAGCCTTTCCCTGCTGCCGTGCCAGTCCCTGATGGCAGCCTTGCTCTGGCTGTGCTCTCCTGCCCCAGCTCCAAGCCTGGGTGTTGGCCCTGCAATTCACAGTTGGATTGACCAGCAGGGAATGATCAGAGTGTGTTGGATCTCAATGAAAAGGGGGAGTGAGCCTGGATTGTTTGTGGAAGAGAGTGGAGGACAGATCTGGTCTGAGCTTATTCACCTTCAGCCAACTCAGGGTGGGTCAGAGCCATAAATGTGCAGGGCAGTAAAGAGGTTAAGTGAAGAAGAGTGGAAAAGGTAAAGCCATGAATACCCCCATATGAAGGCTGGGAAGGGAACACTCCACTTAGCTGCCTAGGACGGAGGTTTATGACTTTTTGCTATGCAGTTCAGCAGTGTTATCCACTGTGAAAAATCACTAGCCGTGGAGATATCTGATAAGAGTTGAACTGGCATCAGCTGGGAGAACAAAATGTCAAGAATGCATTGGGCTGCACCCCCAGTTTTACCAGTAAGCAGGACATCAGGCTGGGAACAGAGTGTTGCTCGCCCTTATCTCTAATTGTCCTGCCTGCCTAGCTTCTTTACTGCTCCCTAATGAGTGTAAATATGATGTTTTGAGATTTGATCTTCTCCTAAGAAGTCCTTTTTCCCTTACATCTCATCCCCCATCCTGTGTTCCCAAACGCATAGCGTTGGCTGGTGATGGGAAGTTTGGGGAACTGGGAATGATATGAGTACAGAGAAATACCTCTTATTTGGCTAGCTCTGCACTTCTAGGCCAAGGGTGACATAGTTTTCCCCATGGAGCAACAAAAAGTTGCCATTTATAGCAAAATCTGTCTGGTCCCAAGTGCTTTACAGCAAAGGAAAGCAAAAAAAAAATCTCCTTTCTCACTTTTTTTAGCAAGAAGGTGGATACAAGCTGGGGGTGGCTGAACAGGCTCAGCCTACACCACAACTGTCCACCATGCACCAGAGTTGTCCCACCAGCTGTCACAGACAGGGACCAGGAAGAGGAACAGCTTCAAAGGGAAGCCAGTGTGCCAAGCTGGGACACACTGTGCTTGCCCTCATGTGGCTGCTAAGGGGCTCAGGGGCTTTTCTTCTCCTGCCCATGCCACATCCCCTTCCATCAAACCTGCCCCTCTGACTGTGCCCACCCAGGGGCGTGTGACTCCTGCCTCACCTCTGCAGGACTGGAGGGTTGTGTCCCCACAGAAATTCATCACACGGACATGTCTGTGTAACAGTGACAGGTGGGACTTGTTAGGTTTGGATCACAGATGTTAGCCTGATATTCAGAGAGGGACTGGCCTCCCTTTTCTTGCTCAAGGCTTGATATGAGTGAAGCTGTGAAAGAAAAGGCTTTTCTGTACTCCTTCCTGCCTCAACCTTGGCTCTAGCAGGGTGCCTTTCTCAAACCTGGGTCAGGAGGTTTTGCTTTCCTCATCCCTTGTGAGCCATCACATAGTTGTGGCACAATAAGGCACATCCCAAGTTGCTCCCCAGGGCTGCTGGCAATTCAATATCCATGAAGTCCTGGGCAAAATACCTGCCTCTCCCTGTGTTTTTGAGTAGAAGGGTGCAAGCCCTCTCCCTGGGGGCTGCTGCACCCTTCCCAGGCTGCTGCCTGAAGGTATCCAGAGCCATCTCCCTACTCTCCTTTAGGGCACAGCTGGGATGCTGAGCTGCTGGGAGTCAAGCCCCACTGATACCCTGGGAGCAATAGCATTGCTGTGCTCTCCCTAGAGAGCGGGACAAGCCTATTCAAGCCTGAACAGTGATCAGGCAAAAGAGTATTTATGTAGCTGTATTTATTCAGCTGTAGCTGTAAGACATCTGTGGTCCTGTATTTAAACAACTAGGCCTTGCCTGAGTGTTCTGGAGTTAATATTCCATTGATGGGAGTGAAAACAGAGCAATCCTTAAGGATAATATGAAAAGTCCTTTTATAGCATGATTGTTACATGCTACATGTGTGTTTTGGGGAGGTGAGTTCATGTGTGTTGGCTGAGGATCCAGCAGCCAGTGTGAGTGCAGAGCTTCATGTGAGGAGCTGACTCAGGGATGAGGCACAGAGAGGAGGAAGAGATGTTTAGTGCTTCTTCCAAATTTGGTAGTAATCTGAGGATTTCACAAAACCTCATTGATAAAATGAAACCAGCTACATCATGAAGGCATGCAAAGGGACCCTGCTGACACCAGGGCAAGTTCCTTGATGCCAGTAACAACACATGGGGGTTTAAAGATGTTGGTGAGCTCAGACAGCTGATTACAAAACACACAGAAACCCAGAATGAAAAAGAGAAATGCTCACACAAACTCTAGCTATCTGACTACTACCAGGGAAGGTAGTGAGGATCCTGCCTGGACTGCTCTATCTGTGACCAAAATAGTTTCTCCAGCAGATACTGAGGGTGCTCACCCCAGTATTAAGTTTTCTTTCTTAGCGTACCTTCATATTTCCCGGGGGTCACATTTTTTCCACCAGCTTGCACTGGATGCCAGCAGCACAGTTGAGCCATTCCTAACCCCTGGTCTACAGTAATGAGGAGACTTTGCTCAAAGCCTGCAAGTGGTATCTGTTGCTTTGGGAGCAATTCATCCAAGATGGCTATTTTTCACCAAGGAGGAGAAAGGTCACTTAGAAATATTCTTCTCTCCAAGGCAAAACTTGTTTTATTTCTGTTTTGATTCCTCTGGGGATGAATTGCCTCTTGAAAAAACTGGCAGAGCAGAGAAGTAAGAGTATGTGGGTGAGCATGTGTGAGAAAGAGGAGGCTGGGGACAATGTCTTTCAAGTTGCACTAATTTGCTTTTAGAAAGTAGTTTTTAAAGAAGAAAAAAAAAGGGCTGGGGGTGTGTGGAGGTGGGGCCGGAGAGAGAGAGGAAAAAAGTGCCTGGATCATTAACTGTAGTTACAGCTGAAAACAACGGGGGAAATAGCCTAACTGGGGAAAGGAAAATACAGCTGCCTGCTAAGCCTGTTTCCCCTCTCCTCTGCCCACAGGCGCAGCTTTTGGCACTGGGGCAGCACGGAGCTGCAGGGAGATTCTTCCCAGCCATTGCAGGTAGTAGCTTGATGATGTGGTGCATCTGACAATAGGGCTTCTGACATCAGATCAAACACACCCTGCCCGTGCCACACACAGGACAGGTAAGTATAAACTTGTTGGTTCCAAATCTTTTGTGAATTTTTGAGGCAATAATTCTTGCACAGCCTGGCTTCATGCCTGTGCTGCTCATGGATTTTTTCTGGATCAAGCACTGCCCATCCTTCTGCACCTGGGAACAAAGCCATCAGGAGCACCATGACATCCTCTGGCTCATTCAACAGAAATGCAGCCCTCCTACTGTGCCTCAGCCAGACCAGGTTTATAGGGGTGGGTAGGGCAGGTGGGCATCAGTTGGATGTCAACCATCAGACCCTCACCCTCTAATGCGTATCCCCAAAGATATGTGTGGATAGACAGGTGGAGGTTGTACAAATGAAATGTTTTGGCAGGTTATTTGAAAGCCAGGTTCACCAAGTGGCATCACAGCTTAGCTGGGTCAGTTTGCCTGAACAAAGGTCCACAACCAGGAAGTCCTTTGGCTGGTGCTGTTGCTGAGGAGAAGGTTTGTGGAGCTGCATCCTCCATAATTATGCTTCTGTTGACTTCTTGGCCATCTCCCCCCATCAGGCACAGATCTGTTTAGCTGTGAAACCTAAGAGCAGTATCCTATGTCCAGCAGGTATTAAGACCTGGGTAAATAACTCTCAGTAGAAACCACACTTGTTAGGGAGAGAACGTGTGTTAGATTTCAAAATTCACCTTGAGACTTGTTTGCTGAAGGCTGCTCTGAGCCCGTTAGAGCTGATGTCTATTTTTAACCCTGATTCCAGTCAGCTGTGGGTCCCAGTTTGTGCATGTGACGTGCTGTCAAGAATCTCCCTATATTTTTTTTTGGTCCTTTAACATTTAAAAAAATAGTGTGAATGTTTTCTGCTGGCCATTCAACCTCATCTCTGCAGCAGCATGGGGAGGAGCTGAGATACTCTGTCTGCAGAGAGGTTTCCCATTCCTCATGGCTGATGGTTTTCAAACCATCCCTCACTTTCCGGCTTGTTTCTGCAAGTTGGGGATTCAGTTTGGCAAGCACACTGGACGTGGGGGTGCTAGCTGGGCAAGCCTCTAGGGGGGTGACACCAACTTTCCCAGGCACAGGAACTGGTATCCCGTATTCCTTAGGAAGCACTATTTATTTAATTATTTTTTTTTTTCCAGTGATAGTAGGAAAGTCTGGTGGCATTTTCCTGGGGAGGTTTTTTTGGTACCTACCTAGATCGGAAGGTCTGCAGAGAGGTTTCCCATTCCTCATGGCTGATGGTTTTCAAACCATCCCTCACTTTCCGGCTTGTTTCTGCAAGTTGGGGATTCAGTTTGGCAAGCACACTGGACGTGGGGGTGCTAGCTGGGCAAGCCTCTAGGGGGGTGACACCAACTTTCCCAGGCACAGGAACTGGTATCCCGTATTCCTTAGGAAGCACTATTTATTTAATTATTTTTTTTTTCCAGTGATAGTAGGAAAGTTCTGGTGGCATTTCACTGGAGAGTTTTTTTGGTACCTACCTCCTGATCACATCTCCCCTCTGGGCTGTTTGAACTGGCAGCAGCACAAGCCTCTCAGAGGCAGAGGGATTTTTTTTGTGTGTGTGTACCATGCAGGAAATTTAGGGGATTTAAAGTGAAAGGAAGCATAGAAATACAAGATCCCATTGCTGTTGTTACCAGAACTGGGCAAACTGGCTATATTTGCTTTCCAGCTGTTTGAAGAGTCAGAGGGCTCAAAGGTTTGCCCAAGTGAAGATGCTACTGTGTTTGGGAAGCCAGATGAAAGAAGCAGGCAGATAGATGATCTCATGGGAGGAAAGATGAGTGTGATGAGAGGGATTTCTGTGCCTCCCTATGGGAGCTAAAACTCTCCATCAATACAGACCCCCTGCCATACTCGTCATCAGCAAAGCCCAGAGGTCTAGAGTCTCTTGGGATGGCATGTGGAGTAAGAGGGACAGAGAAGGAGGAGGTCCACAGAGGCTGGTGGGGAGAGAAGAGGGGCAGGGAGCTATGGGAGAGCTGAGAAGGGTTCCCCAAGCATCATTACTGTTTGGAAACTGATGGAGTATGAAGCTGTGAGTGAGAGCTATGGGAGGTCCCTGAGAGGTGTGTTCAAAGCCAAACACCTGGGGAGCCTATCCAAAGGCTTTACTGAATATATTTGTTTATACATTTCTACTTAATTGGGGTTAATCTGCTTTGTTTTTCAGTTAATCAGCTAGTTCAGAGGCCTAATAGGTTGGAGAGGGGGGTGTGTTTTGCCCTTCTCTTGTGTTCAGGACCTGGAATTAGGGGAGAGTAACTGCTGTGGAGGGGCTCGGAGCTGCCTGCTGCCAGGTCTGGTGGAAAAGTGCTTTAATCCTTGAGGAATGGTGCTGGAGAGCAGGTCCTGGGAGGGACTAGTGCCTTTCTTCTTACTGATCAGTGGGTCTCGTGAAAAGGAAGGCTTAGTGGGGAAAAAAACCCAAACAAACACCCTCCTCAGTGAGGGCCTGGTACTGAGGTAACTGCTGTGTAGGGATCTTCTGTGGCTCCCAGATCCTGGTGGGCACCATCTCCAGCTGTCCCCACGCCTGGCCCTCACCCTTCTGCCTTGGGGCCCCACCTCAAGCAGAGGAGATGTGTGGGTCAGGCACACGCTGCTGCTGCTCCCTCTGACCCCTGTGAGCTTTTCTGGGAGCCCTTCTGTGCCCATCTAGTCAGAGACTGTTGCTATTTCAGGTCCCTTTGCTAGCCAGGAGGGGGTGAGTCACGAGCATCTCATGAAAGGTCTTCCTTGTTGCTTTTAGGTTAAAGGAGACACTCTGGCTACTAGAAGTACATCCTGCCCTCCGAGGGTGGAAAAAGAGTCAGCAGGATGAGCTCACCCCTGTCGCAAGAGCCCATTGCGCTGAGGCGAAGCTGCTCTAAGTGCTGCCCCTCCTGCCAGACCCATGCATGAAGTGCTTTTTATGGGAGCTGTGATGTAGCCACGGGACCACCTGAGCTCAAGGCTTGCCAAGCAGATGTTTGCTCTAATGCTTTTGTGCTTGCAAGGTCAAGGATGGGCCTGACCCCTTCGGCTCATCTCACAAGTCTCTCAGAGGAGACAACATGTAGAGGGTCTCAGAAAGCTCTCGGGTTGAGAGGAAGCCCAGAGCTTTATTCAGAGCTCTAAGTTGCAAGAAAAGGGACAGAACAAAACCCAGGCTGCCCTCGGGGTTGGCAGGTCACGCTCTCCCCTGCAAGGCAACAAAACCACAGGCAAAGCGAGGCCGGCAGTGCGATGACGCCCAACCGCCTGGTGACAGACACTCAAGGTCCGTCCCTGTTTAATCACAGCAGACATGACCTTCCTGTTATTCAAAACTGTCCTTGTGCCAGCTCGTCCTCAGCCACCCTAGCCATCCTGCAGCCCCACGACTCAGCCCTGCCTCTCCTCCCTGCTGGGGCTGCAGAGGGACCCAGCAGGGACCCTCCATGGCTTTACCAACCCACCTGTGCACCAGCAGGGCCGGCCTGCTCTAGAAGCCTCGCTCATCCGGGGCTGGGGCAGGAGCCTCTTGCTGAAGCCAAGGTCAGGCGAGTGGAGCAGCTCCAGCCTTCCCCCCGTGCTGTTTGTGCAAGGCGCCTGCTGTTCACGCTCGGCTCAGCTGCCAAGCCCGCGGGGCAGCGATTAAACCTCCATGCCTGGCACCGGTGCAGCAAATTCAGGTGTTTTCTAGTCGAGCTTTTTCACCTCCCTTTCTGCTGGGGAAGGTGAAGTGTGCTGCTGCTGCCACAGATGTGTCTGGCCCTGTGCCTCTGCCTGCCGTGAGGTGGCCAAGCTGGCTTCCCACGAGAAGCAGGTGGGCTGTGGAGGTTGAGCCAGGCTTTGCAAGTGATGCCTCAGCCTGCAGGCATCGGAGGCAGAGGGGAGGGCAGTGGCTGGGCACCCCCACTGCCTCTGAAGACACCCGTAGGTGGGTGCTGAGCCTCTCCATCACAGGCCACTGAGTCAAAGCCCCACCTCACCACCTGCCCACCTCTGCGTGGGGTCACCAAATGAAGTGGAAAAGCCATCCAGCTGGGAGGGTGTGCCATGCAGTGCTCTGGCAGAGGCCAGCTGGTGCTCCAAGTCCAGCAGCTTGGTGCAGCCACGACCATGGGCCAAGCCGTAGAGATGGAACAGTCACAGTACTGTGCTCCCTCCCCTCCAGGCCTGAGGGGCTACATGGATGTCTTTGCTGACTCACTGCTCTTGCTCTCTGCATCTGGATTGCAAGCCAACAAGCAGGACAGTGCCCAGCTGCTCCCTGGGTTGTGCCCTAGCCCCTGTGGAACAGCCTGGGTTTGATCACCTTTGTGATCAGAGTCCTAGCTCATGGTCTGTACATGCTAGTCCAGCTGGGACCAGGCTCTGGTCAGACCCCACCCCATCCACAGCAACCTCAACATGATGGCAACAGCCACACAGTCCCATGCAGTTGATGCTGGCTCTGTAACTGCAAAAGTAAATACTGTTACCATGCTGCTCTCAGCACTGGGAAAACTGCTCAAACAAACGTGTTCAAATAGTTGTTCCACTTCTGCACTGTAACAGGAGGGAGAAGGAAGGAAAAATGTTGCCTGGCCTTGTTCACTGTTTTGTTAACTTTCAGGACCAGCTCTCCAAAGTGATGTCAGAGGCAGGTTCAGGTCTGTCATTGTAAAAACCTGTAACCTTTTTAGCCCAAACCTTATACCCCACCTTTGCTGACATTTAATAATTTCACTCTCCAATTACTAGGTATGGCTTAGCTTGTAAATATTGACCAACAGCTGGGGCCAAAAATAGAACATCTTATATCACTTTCACCACCACCCCAGCCCTGGTTACCTGCTCCCTTCACCAAGCATTTGTTCCCCATTTGCTCCAGTCACAGCCCCCTCAGTCCTTTATTCAAGCCAGTATGTTAAGGCAGCCACAGCAAAGTGAAGCTTTCTTTTAGCAACCAGTGCTTGCTCCAGAATAAGTTGTTGGCTTTTTTTTACCAGATTGCAACTAGACTGGCAAGTGACAGCATGAAATCCAAGAGATGCTGGTGGACTGGTGCAAGATGTCCAGGTTAGATGTTACTCCTGAGCAGCAAGTGCAACAAGGAAGCATTCCTGCAACACGTGGCATGGATCTGGCTGCAGAGGAGCCTCAGTGACACCGCAGCACAAGAACAGCCTCCTGAGGAACCATGTGAGCTCATGGGGCATGGGTTCAGCTCTGGGACAGGTGCTCAGAGGTACAGGACCCCTCTACTCCCTGCCAACATTCAGATCTCAGCTCAAGGTGGACATCAGCAACTTGAATGCTTTAAAAGCAGCAGTGCTTTGAGAAGGCTGCTGGACCTTCAGGGGTCCCTCCACACCTACATCTTTTATTCTAGCAAGAGACCCACTGCTAAGGCTGTTTAAAGCTGGAATGCCAGGGAGAAGAGGTTCATTTTTTTTTTCCCCACCTGTATCAGAGAAGCAACAGATTTTACAACTTCATTGCAAGACTCTGAGGAAGTCTAAGGCACTAATCAAAAAGTTCAAGTGTCACACCTGAGTGGCACAAGTGCCTTTTCTGCATCTCTGCTCTGTCATCATTAGACCCAGTAAAATTCATGCTACCCTCTTCCTTCCTCTCTTAGTGCAATTCCATCTCCATGTCCCAGCCAAGATGACCTCAAGCCCAGTTATACCAATTAATAAGTCAGCATGGGCAGACTCCAACAATTGGAAAACTTTATTGTTATTTTTAAACAATCTCCAACTGGGGTTTTCATGTTAGAGTGTTCAAGACAAGTTAAAACAGTTGCCACCCTCAGCTTTCTCATTTTTCCCCTCCCTAATGCTCTTAGCTATTCATTTTGTTCAGTACATGAGAAAAGTGACCTGGCTTTAAAATAACACCTTTAAAAGAAAAAGCCCCAAAAAAATCAAAGTAATGAGGAAGAAGAGATGACAACATGGAGTTTTAACTGCAGATCCTTTCAGTGCTGTGGTTTAGAGTAACCCTTTGCAGAGGTAGACAATCTAAAAGGGGCACAGACCAACAGTTCAGGAATAGGACCAAGGGCCTGAAGCATCTCCAGGTGGCTTTAGCACAACAGCACTAGGAGCATGAAGTTAGAACTCCACGGTGACTGTCCACATGCAAAAGCCCACCAAGTTTTCAGAAGTGAGCCACACAAGGATTAAACAGTAAATCAAAGCATATGGAAAGTGACTAGATATTCAAGAGAAGCAGCACAACCCACTTCAATCCACAAAGCCACTCTGAAGTCCAGACAACAGCAATACCTTCAAGAGTGGAAGATGAAGGATTCCATACCTATGACCAGCCTCTGCCCTCACTTCACTGCAGGAATGAGCCGCTATCAGGAGAGGCAAATGCCATGCTGGAACAAGCACATGCATGCACAGAGGTCACTGGGAAAGACTATCTCTTGCTTGGCAAAGCAAGCAGGAAAATCAATGTCAGAATTTCAAGAACAAGGCTTCTTGGATCCACATGCCATTCAGTGGAAGCCTGTTCTTATTCTGAACCCAGCAAGCAAGTCACAGCCTCTTAAAGCAGGCCAGAGCTCTTCTCAATTCAGCCACGAGCTCTTCTCTCCGCTCCATGCTACATCTGCGGAAGAGTAGCCAAGATGCACAGTTGGATGCCAGCAAGATTCCTGAGCTTCAGGCTTTGAGATGCAAGTGCTTGCAAGCAGTTTGTCAGGTTATGTACAGAGCTAGAGTGGGATGTACCAGGGCTGTTAAAAACTGCATATGCTGTTGTCTCTCAGTCAAGCAGATCTGCTTCCCTGCTACAAAAATGGGAAGCCACCACACCCTAAGCAGGGAGGGAAGACTGCCCTGAAGCAGTTTTTGCCTTGAGGAAAAACATTCACCTAAGACCATATGGGGGCATCCTCTTGTAATCCAGCTTTATTTGTAAAAATCAACATATAAAATCTTCAGTCTCCTTTTACAAAAACAAAAAGGCACATTAAACTACTCAAACTTCCATCCCCATGGACTGATGGTCAGACAACTCCCCCCACCCCAACCTCCCCCTTGCTTTCTCCTCCAGTCCATGTTTCTTCATGTTTCCTTCAGTTTCAGCTCACTCCTGTCCAGGCACAGTTCTGCACTTGCAAAGATGAAGTATGCACACAGGGGAGATGGTGGAGAGGTGGCATGGGCTGTGCGTGGAATGCTTCACAGGCACTTTTTAGTAGTAGGTCTCTCTTTCCACCCAACCTGAAGGAAAAGAAGGGAGAAAGCAAGAGTTAGTCCTCAGGCAGACTAAGTATGAGGCTCATGAGAGCTCCTTTCAGGCTCTGAAAACTTGCACTGCAGCATGTGAGCTAGTAAGTGACCCATCACAATGGAAAAACCTTGCCAAATTGTTGATGGGCTGCAGCTTTCAAGGCTCTGTTCCAGCTCTCTAGAACTACTTAAGCATTAATAAGTCTTTTCCATCTGCTTCAGTACATTGATACTTTCATACACTGCAGAAGAATGCAGCGAGAGGAAGAGAAGTCCTTCGTTTGAACTAACTACACTATTCATGTTGAACAGAACATACACCGAAACACACCCCTGCATAGTGGTCAGCGCTGGAGGTCCCTGACCACTGTCAGAGCTTATACAAAGCTCAGCAGCATGAAGAGGGAGGGAAGGAAACACATTGGGAGCATATTCTTACCACCAGGGTGGCGTCTGATAATGAGCTTTCTGACTTCATCATACACGAATATGAGGAGGGAGTACGGAAAAGCACAGAACCACCAGCTGGGCCTGTTGGGGAGAGAAGACAGTGAGAATGCAGGCAGCAGAGATGCTCTGTGCCTCGTTCAGCTCCGACTTGATGGCACACACGAGTGCAGGAAGGCTGGCATGTCCCAGCTTGCCAGCACACCAGCTCCCACAAGGCTGTCATTCAGCTGAGAATACTCCAAGCCAAGAATCACCACCAAATTTTCTCCTGCAATAGGTTAATCCACTTTTGGATGTAAATTCCACCACAAGGTGCGTCACAGCACCTTTGTTTATCTCTGTACCAGCACCTCCCCATCTATTAATCTAGTAATATTTCCTCTAAGTACACACAACCTTTGTGCCCATAGCCTGGCTCACGTGAACTGCCTTGGTTTCCCTTGTGATCTACACATGCTAACATCTTGCTGCTGCAGGCACTGGGCAGAGGGCAGCTTTCTTGTTAAGAAATGCTCACACTTCAGCACCAAACTCCAAACAACATTTCTGAATGAAATGCAAGATGTATAATGGGGTTTTTTGTGCTTTTTTTTTTCTGAGAAGCTTTCTTGGCACTTAACCCAGAGGGCTGTTCAAAGTTTGAGGCTAAACCCTGTCATGAAATGTTGCAATACTGTTGAGCAATCCTGAAGATGTTGGCATCCTCCCAGCTGTTAGGGAAGTTACTATGCACCAACTGGTCATCTGCACTTATGCAGCATCTTTCAAAAGACTTTACCTTACCCTGTTTCTGTGGAATGTAGAGAAAGGCACAAGATGCCATCTTCAGTAAAGAAGAGTAGCCCGGCCTATGTTTTAGAGCAATTCAACTGGCCTTCTTTGGAGGTACAGCCTCCTACCCATACAAGTAAGTACAAAAGCTGCTGCACTACAGCACATTGGTACAGCTGAAGTTGTGTTGCTAACTTTTAGTGCAGCACTGAATTGCAGGCTCCCTATAAACTTTCCCTAAGTAGTAAAGAAAAGCATATCCCTGTTATACCACACTACAAAGGCTCACTCACACCCTCTAGCCTGAACTCTTTTGGGCTAAGACTAGGGTTCATGCTTCACAAACCCACAGCTTCTTATCCATCTTCTCACCCAAGCACTACTCTTCTGTGGTACAACTTGCACAAAATTCATTATGCAACTTACTTAAGAGGGTACATCCTTAGAGCAACATCCATTCCAGGGCAGTAGGAGAGGAAGGCAGCCAGAGCAGTCTCCTCAAAGAGACCAAATATTAAGATCTTGTTCCTAGTAGAAACAGGAAAGCAGTCAGGGACAAAATACTTTCACAGATGACATCCTAAAAAGAAGGACCTAGTTGCCACATAGTAGTGAATAGAAACAGACTTCTGGTCTAGCCCTGAAGTCCATAAGGGGGGGATTATCAGGCCCCCCAGGCTGATGGCACAATTGTCACAAGGGTCTTTAATGTCTCTAGACAAAGATACTCCAGTCCACAACTAAGTGATGCAGCAATTGCTTTCATCACAAATTTAGGAGGCTGAGGTTCATGCTACCAAATCTCTTGATAGATCAGCTGCTCTGTTGCTGCACAAAGTCTTTATGTGCAGGAGTAGGCCACTATACTTTGTGGTAGGCTGGCTCCCACAGACAATGCCAGCAGAAGTCAGCATTTCCCTTTGTCTCAGAATGAGAACTGTAGCAGGTGCTACAAGAGAGAGAGAGAGAGAGAGAGCGAGCACTCAGTCCCTCTTTTATCCACTACCATGGCACCAGAGTGTTCAAGACTTATGCCAAGATGCCCAGACACTGCTGGGATGAAGAACTAGAATGCCATGTGGTGGAGAAGACACAGAGTCAAGTTCTAAATCCTTCATGGACAGCCTGACTTACTTCATTCCCTGCTGGAAGACAGAGTTTCTTCGGGTCTTGCAAATTATCAAGTCTGCCCACTGCACAACCACAATGCTGACAAAGAAGGCTGTATGGCAAGTGAACTCTATCACCTTCCTCTGTTCGTAGGTCTAGGAAGCAGAGAAAGCAGAGAGCATTTGTTCAGACATGCTGCCTTTGCTTCCTGGTGC
>NW_009953386.1:328275-351137 GCF_000747805.2 Chaetura pelagica
GCAGGCATTAGTATTCTGGCTGGCAGTCTCTAAACTGTACCCCAAAACTTACCCATTGCTGCCCATAGCTGTCTTCCACATCATTAACCCATCGGTCATCCCACTGAACTCTGATCCCTAGCAAGCCAGCAGGCAAGAACCCATTCTCTGCCATGATGACAAAATAGGTGAAGAAACCTCCAAGGGCCTGTATCATACCTAAAGAGATAAGAAAGGATGATAAAACTGATGAAGCTACTGTGCAGTACAACTGTAACAGAAAGCAGTTTGCAGGAAAGAGACTTCAACCACCTACAGAATTACTCCTTGTGAGGCAGTCTCCCAAGCAACAACTATAGAAATTGCTCACACTAATATCAAAATCAGCCTACAAGCCTTTTGCTGAGCAGCTTCTCCTCCCAGCTTTGTAGAGTTACTTCTGTTCTGCCCTGTGCTGTGACAGCATGGTACTCAAGGATACAAAACTCCCTTTGCTCCTTAAACCTAGCCCACCCCAACCCTTGCAAAACACAGTCGACAAGGTTCCCAAGGCCTGCTGCAATTAAGCATGAGCTCCCATCCTGTGAACTGGGCATGTCCCTATAGCTGCCTTTAATCAAGGCTCTTAACACTGTGTGTTTAAAGATACACTGGAGAGAATCCTTTACTTCTAATTAAACTAACAATGGGATCTATGTTCTTGCTGAACAAGTCTGAACCAGAGCAGAGATAGCTGGTTGTCAGCCAGTTCCTTTACAGCACTATGTAATTAAACAAAATTACTGTGAAAGCAATTCAACAGATCAAGCTGCACATACCACCGCTATGTGTCATGGGGGCAGAATTATGGCAAGTTCCTAACAGCCTGAGGTTCTGGTTTACGCATCCCAAACCTCAACCCTACCAAAATAAGCAGAACAGTCACTGACTCAAGCCGGTGTATAACCACTGCTACCACTGAGTGCCAGTCAGTGCCAGAGAAAACAGAGCAGCTCACCAATCTGCCCGTAGGCCATGCTGATCAGCCGTTCGTTCACCAGCTTGTCTGTTTTGGGATTTCTGGGCTGCCTCTTCATGATGTCACTCTCTGCTTGCTCGTATGCCAGGGAAATAGCAGGGACCTTTGAAGGCGACAGGACTGCTGTTAGAACAGTTTCAATTTTCCACTGTATCTTCTGTCCCATGTTTGCAGCTTGAGAAACAGTACTGGCCAAAAGCCCTTGCTGTATCATTCAAGAAGGATCTCACCCCCTCCCCATCCCCATTTTGTCCTTACATGGATCTGAAAGGTCTTCAGACTCGAAAGCCACAAGACAGGGGGTGTGGTTTAAGTGAGTATCAATCAGTCACTTATTTCAAATCAGAACATTACAGAAAATTGTATTTAAGCATTTTCCTTTCACCTATCCTTTCTTTAGGGTACCCAAGAACACCCACACTTCTTGAGACAAGGAAAGACATTCACCATGTCAGTGCCCAAGTCAATGCAGAGGATAGTGACTGTTCCCAGTGGAAGGGGTATGTTTGCAATTATGAAGATCAGGAACGGTGTGATTTCAGGAATGTTACTGGTCAAGGTGTAAGCAATAGACTTCTTCAGGTTATCAAAGATCAGACGCCCTGGGACAAGGAAGAGAGGTCAACATAATTCTCAATTATCAGCAGAAGGCATCCAAGTAGCTCATAGGCAGCTTCAGTGGTAACACTGAAAGGCAAAATTCTAGTGCAGCTAACTGGAGAGTTGTGTGCCCCATGCAAGGCATCACATATACAGGGTAATATTTTTGGTCCCAGCAGTCAGGGTTCAGTATGATGCTATAGCCTGGTTTCTCAAGATGATTAAAAACCCCTGGAGGTACCCCCTGTTCTGCTCCTGCTTGAGAGCTATTGTTCCATAAGGAAGGAAAATGTGTCAGACTCAGCTGGCACAAGATGACTGTAAGGTCAGTGTTACACAAAAGGACAAAGCAGCTTTTGAAACTCAGCTGCTTCCTACTGTTACCCATCCCAAAGGATTGTGCTGGCCCCATGGAGAATAGACTTTGAAGGAAGAGGACAGTGCTGCTCTCCTTGAAAACACTTGTCATAGAGTTAAGCTCAAATAAAGAACTCCAAACATCTCTATTTCAAAGGGAATCACTAAGTAACACTGCTGAAACGTGCCACTTCGCCATCACTGTGCACAAGTGATAAACTCACCTTCTTCAACCCCAGTGACAATGGAGGCAAAGTTGTCATCCAGCAGAATCATGTCAGCTGCCTGCTTGGAGACATCTGAGCCAGCAATACCCATAGCAACACCAATGTCAGCTTTCTTCAGGGCTGGGGAATCATTCACACCATCTCCTGTGACTGCTACAATGGCACCCTAGTCACAAAGGGAGGGACAGAAAAGACTAATCAACATAGAAATTTTGAGAGGGAAAAGTTTTCCTTTGTCCTTCAGGAGATGAAGCATAAAAAAATTATTTCACTTCACTGTCAAGAAATGTCATTTTCTCCTTGTTCTCTCCTCATCCCTTTCCCCCTTCTGAGCAGGCTCAGAGAACCATGCTGCTTTCTCCAAAGGAGATGCTAGACAATATATATAATATATATAACAGGTTTTAATCCTCCCCTGCCAAGCACTTCCAGACCATTTAGAAATTAAGTACATTAACATGAATCATGGATCAGAATAAAGCCTCAGAACAAACTCAAGATGTTTTCCTGCAAGACACTTATATTTATGCAATTAGAGCACCCCAACTTCATCAGCTGAAGGCTGCTCACAGACTCAGATCTAGTCTGGCCCTTTATCTGATGACACTGAGAAGACTAAGCTCTACCACTTCAAAAGGCAGCAGACTGGTAGATTTTTGTGTCTGGAGATCCATCTGAAAGGAACCTTGACTCCCTCTCTTTACCTGTCGCTGACAGCCTTCCACAATTATAAGCTTCTGCTGAGGCGATGTCCTGGCAAAGACAATTTCTGTATGATGAATCAAGATGTCATCCAGTTGCTCACTAGTCATGTCCTTCAAATCTGAGCCATGAACAACACAAGCTTTGGCATCCCTGCAATCAAAAGACAATATGTTTTACTTCTCAAGTTAAACTAAGTCTCTCATTATTTATATTTGCCTCAAAACTATGGCTCTTCAGCACTAGGGAAAGACCAACTCCTGCTGTGACTAACTACTAATCCAGGCAGCCTCTGCACAGAAGTCTGGTGCTCCAAGCTTAAAAGGTAGATAGAGAACAAAGAAAAAAACAAGACAGAGACAAGCAATAGAAAAAAAGCCCCATGAGCAGGCTGATTCTTTCTGCAACTTCTGAAAATGCATCAAGACAAAGTCTAGCTGTTTCCACAGCTTCTTGGACTCTGCAAGAAAGGAACCCAACTCAGGCAGCTAGCTTCCAACATCACAAGAGATGCTGTGGTCTTCTGCAGGCAATCTATTTTCCAACAGACTGATGATCTACACATAGCTAGCTCTTCAGAGAGAGGTCACACTATGCCAGTTCAGAGTATTTCACACCCTTCAGCAACAAAAGCATGCAATGTTATATTTAGACTGGTTTGGTACCCTCCATGCTACATCAAAATACCACCTCCCTCACCCAGCATACCATCCCTTATAGGTCTAGGACACTATCCACACAGCTCATGACATCACCTAGTTTAGACAGGGGAATTCCTTCCCCACCCTTACAGCCAGCTGCTGACCTGCTCAGTCACACAGCCCAGTGATCCCCAGCCTGCATTGCTGGGCTGTGAAACTACCCTCAAAGAAGAAGAATTCAACCACAATACTTGTCTTCCCAAGCAATTTAATTCCACTGGGTGTCTCTATTCACAGTTCATAAGCTACATGGCCACCCTCCAGCCCAAACACAGGCTGGGTCAAGCTAAGCAATGCAGACAGCCCAGCCATTCTGCAAACAGCCTGCTTATGCCAAAGCACATTTTCTGAGGATGCCTCAGTTCTGCACTACGTTATGAAGGCAAACATTAACCCCTAAGAGGCTGTTCTGCTTGTAGCTACTGAATAGTGTCAACTCCTACCCAGCCCAATTCCTGCTCCCTTTGCCCACATGCAATCAGACAGAGAAGAGGGTTTGAGAGGAAGAGGGACAGAACTGGGCTTTGAGTGATCAAGTTTATAGGTGGTGTTTGGGCTCTCTTCTCTGAAGAGTTAAGAACAGTCAAACAGAGTCTACTTTTGGTAGCCCATTCAGTCTGGATTGTGACTAACAGACTAGGCATTTTCTTTCTACCAAAGTCTTCCCATGAACCTGCAAGTTATCTTTAGATGCTTTTTTCTGCCTGCTGCATGGGACCAGAACACTGTGCTTGTGCAGGGACATGAACCAGCCAAGGCAAATGCTCAGCTCAGGTGGAAAAAGTCAGCCCCCTCAAAAAGACTTCACCCAGACAGCTGTTTTTCCCCCAGCATGGGCACAGACTATCAGGACAGGCAGTGATGGGGCAGAAGAAACTGCCTGAGTTTTCCATATATGGCTGTACTCCTCACTACTTCCCATGCACAAGAGATGTGCACTTTCAAGACAGCCTTATGAATTCTTCACATAACTCATGAGACACACTGAAGAGCCACAACATGCTGAGCTAAGCAGATGCCAAGCTTTCCATGTCTAAGGAGAGATGCTAAGTGATTATCCAAGGCAAGGAGAAAAGCAAATGCTTAGTTATTTGAAAGCTCTGGCCTTCCCCACTGGTCACTACCTAGGGTTGACTTGGCTGACAGGAATGTTGAGTCGAGCAGCAATATCTTCTACTGTTTCATTGCCCTCAGAGATGATACCGACACCCTTGGCAATGGCTTTGGCTGTGATCGGATGGTCTCCAGTAACCATGATAACCTGAAATACAAGCAGACAAGCCATGAAAGCCTTGCCTGTAATGCAGAGCAACACTACCAAAAGGCAGGATCCTTAGAGACTGAAAAGGCCACGTGGCTTTTGGTCTGAGCCCAGACACAAAGCAAGGCTGCAGTACAGGCAAGTAACCTGTACCTGTATGCAAAGAACTGAGGTGAATGGAAGACACAGAAAATAGTTAATCTTGAGTCAACAGATCCAGTTCCGTTTCCAGCCTGTGCTTTGTCAGTACTGTGGGACAGGCAGGACACACCTGAGCCAAATCACATGCTTTGGGACAGCATGCCATCAGTGCCTGCCATTGCCCTAACAGTTGGAGTCTAACTCATTTTTTCAGTCCACCAACATCCAACCATTTGTATTTAACTGAGAAATGAAGCCTGAAGTAGTACAAGTTAAAACCTGATCAATACTTCATTCATATTATAGCAACACAGACAGTAAGGGAAGCCCTTTATATCCACAGGTACAGAGCAAGGTGATTTTGAACCCAGGAATAAACTACCTTGATCCCAGCACTTCTGCATTTGCCAACAGCATCTGGCACAGCAGCACGAGGAGGGTCAATCATAGACATCAGTCCTACAAAGCAGAGCTTGTCTACAGGAAAGTTCACTTCATCTGTATCAAACTGGAAGCCTTCAGGGAACTGATCATCAGGCAGAGACAAGTGACAGAATCCTGTAACACATTAAATCCATGTTTACTCAGTTCCTACGTATCAGGAGGCAGAGAGTGAACACTCACTGCTTCTGCAAACAGCTACACAAGAATAACAGGACAGCATCAGAGGTTTAGCCATGGCTATCGAGGCAGGAGTCATGCCCATATTCTAATAACTAATAGCTGTTGCTAGGTGCCCAGACACAGCAGCTTGGTTCACATACAGTGGAGCAAATCTAATACTGTGTGGCCTCCATGGAGACCAAAGGTCCCAAATGCTTTGCTTCATTTTGATCTAGGCAACCCAGCTGCTGGGCAAGACAAGACCCTGTAGGCTGCATTTTAGATTAAAGGCAGGACTGTTCCTGTATCAACTGAAGTGACCTTGACTCAACATTATGGTTACACTGCAGGATCAGAGTACAACCCTCCACCTAATCTGTGGTGACTCTGTACAGGAGCATGAGGGACAAGTCTTTTCCAGTTTATCAAGGCTGCTTTTTCTTACCAAACACTCTTTCCCCGAGGCCTCCCAACTCAAGGTAGGCATTCTGAAAAGAATCCTTCATTTCTTCATCAAGTGGTTGCTCTTTGCCATGAATAAGAATAGTGCTGCAGCGATCCAAGATCCTCTCTGGAGCTCCCTTCATCACCAGCAAGTGACGGGATTCTGATGGATTTGCATTTTTGTGGATAGACAGCTTGGGTGGAAGAAATGAAGTGTTGTGTAAACATGTACTGTGAAGATCATGCGTAATCACCATCACTCAAGTGTGTTGTGATTACAGTCGCTCAGGACTGTTTGGAATTATCTGCTTTAGTTTTCATTTACCTGCACTTTAAGAAGGTTCACAAACTAAGAAATTACTATCCATTCTTTAACATAAAAGCACACATAGTACAATGCCCTTTTTTGTATCTAAGTTTCACCTGCTATGGTCATTTCCAAGTAGCTCATCCCTATTCTCAGATTTGAGCTTTTCCATCCTCTGTGTGCTACTGCTGCAGAGGCAGGAAGCATGTCTGGACTTTTCTCAGCATCTGACACCTTAGTGTTGAGGCAGCTTCTGAAGCTCCTCTCTTTCACAGTGTAACTAAGTATGGTTCATTACCTTACAGTCTTGAGGAGTCTACAAGCAAATAATGCATAGACAAGATCTTGATGCCAAAACAAGTTCAGACACCTACCTGGTACTTGTTGGTAGAATTAAATGGTATTTCCACCACTTTGGGATACCTTTGTCTCATCTCCTTGACAGACCCACAGCACAGTTCAATGCATTTCAGAAGGGCAGACTCCGAGGCATCTCCTGCCACTGCTCTCTGAGGAAAGAGACAACTGTCAAAGCATATATCCCAGTGACTTGCCACAGAGGGCATTAAAAAAGTGTATTCATCTCAGTTCAGTCCCAGCTCCTACACAACATGGTATGTGAGAGCAAAGACTAAATAATTCTATTATCTAGTGCTGACACAGACTGCATTTCAGAATGCCAGGCCTCCCCCACCCTAAGAGCACTCTTAGTCTTCTGGTGCCAAAGTCAAGAAGCCCTTGAAAGGACAGAGAAAGTCAGACAACCAAGTGCAGTCAGAGAAAGAGAGGATGGAGGGTAAACTTTGAGAATTGCTGTTAAGCTGCTTGCCATGAAGAACAATAAACATAAGATGACGACTCATGACATGAACACTTGGCATGTGCTTTCCCATCCCAATATAAAACCAGCCTCTGGTAGACAAGATTTAATCTGTCCATGCCTCCTCTCCCATAAGGTTAGCAGTGGTAGAGATTGTAGATAGGAGTTATCAGCCCTGGAGATGTGTATGTGCTCAAGGTCCTGTTTAAGTTTCCTTTGCTGCAATTTAAACCAAGTATTTCTTGCCCTTCTGGTATCTTTGTCCATGAGATATTTATTTTTGTTCATTTTTATACTGCTTTTTGGTATCTAAAGACTTTTCAAAACCCCCATCTTCCTCAGATGGGAAGAATTCCAGCTCTTTATCTTAAGTCTAAAAAACATGACCTGAAGTTAAGTCAGTGCTAGGGAAAAATAGCTTGTTCCATCATTTCTATTACTACAGCATTAGAACACCCTTGGGAAGGAGTTTACTAAGCAACATGACTAATATTTGACAGATTATAAGCACTGTACAGTGAATTTCAGCCCTGGCTGGGTCACAGTTCAGAAGCAGGAATCTGAATTGATGGTATGCTGGCATTTGCACCAGCACTGAACCAGCAAAAGCTTAAAAAGCCAAGACTTGCTAGTGAGAACAGACTGGCTAAATAAAGACAGTCTCCCATGACTGTTGCTCCTCCAGCTCTGGTGTCTACTTCACCCAGCTCCCAGAACCAGGTCTTTGTAGCTTTGAAGTGTACACATGCCAGAGATAGTGATTCTTGGAACTACCACCTCTTGGGAAATGCCAAGGAAGGCTTTCTGGTTTCTCCTAGCCCTGTCTGAAGTATCTGACATCCCAGACTGTAGATGTTAGCAGATGGGAGGGAGTCTGCTGAGGGAAAAAACGTGCCTTCCCAGTCCCATCTCCTCTGCCCAAAGCACGTCTCCCAAAGTGCTAGACTACACAGAATAAATACTAAGAGTGGCACATAGCTCTACTTTGCAGGTTCTTCTGACCCACAAGATGTAACCTCACTACTGTTACAAGAAGGTGGTGGTGGGGAACAGGACAAAGGTTTATTTTAGGAACTCACCTTAAGAATTGGTACATTTTCCTGATTGGCCTGAAACACAGCACGGTTGCAGAGACCTGCAATTCTGGACAAGGCACTCCAAGTAGCTGAGCTCTTATCAAAGGAAGCACCTGAAAGCAAAGTAATCATGTCAAAAGGTCTTCCCATCCAAAGAAAAGATCATCTAACCCCAAAATCCCACAGGCTTAAGTGCAAAAAGCCTTCACCTCTGAAACAGGAAACACTTTATGCCTGTTAGCACATTGTACCTCTTTCAATCCTTTATTCCCAGGTAGTTGATGAGCAGCTGATTATTTTAAGACCCAAGGGTAAAACAGCAACAGTGCAAGAGAACACTTGTGCTGTCCAGATTCCAGTAATGGCTGCATCCAGCAGCAGCAGAGGCCATCCTGACAAACCCAAGAAATCTTGGACAAGTAACATTCTTCCAGAGGGGCTGGAGCAAGGGATGCTGGGTTCCACCTCCAGGTTGTCTCACTTTATCGCCCAGGAACTGGACGAAATAATTCCCAAAGGAAAAACACTTAAAGAAAGATACTGCTTCTCCCATGCAGGCTTTTAACTTGGCTTCAAAGGAGATGACTTGAGCACACAGTTAACCAATAAGCCAATGTACTTTCCATGAAGTGAAATGTTCTAGACTTATTTCTACTGCAGCCAAGCCAACTGTTGCCAGGCCAAAACCGAGTGCTTCCAAATAACACTTTATTTATAGCTTATTACTTTGCACTAGTGTTGAAGACCAAGAACAGTAAAGCAGCTTTTTTAAGTGATAGAGTGGGTGGGGACAGGGTGCAGCAGCACCACTGGGAAACATTTATACTAATAATGTGCTGCTACACATTTCACAAGGTAGCTGACAGCTAGGAAGCTGGACTGTACTACACAGTTCTGAAAAGGTGTGTACCTCTTCTCAATTGCACAGCACACCAAGATTTCAGATTTTTATCAATATCTACAAGAAACTTCCTGCTAATTCTTACAGTCACTTCACTCATTGCTACCACTCTGCAAACACAGCCAGAACGTTCTGGGAAAATCCCTGTTCATCTAGTTCAACATGAGATACTTCCATCTATGTTCAAACCCAAGTAATTTATTATTCAGGTCAACAACTCTGCTGTCCAACTACACTTTCAGTAGACTTAATGATGAAATTTCATCAGATAGCTTTTGGCAACAACAACCAGGTACTCTGAAGTATAAAACAGCAAATATTTCCACGTACAGGACAAACATAAGGGACTGAACATTCAACAGGCTCAAATTCCACTGGAGTAATTCTGAGCAAAAGCAGCCTATATAGAGTTTAAGGATTAAATAGAATTGTGGTACTGTGCAAAGCTTTGTGCCATCTCAAGTCTTTCAATGTGCATTGTTGATCCTATCTTAGAAGTCCTTACACTGTGAATATCACTTGGACTGGAGAGCTAGAAACATGGGTTCTTAGAGGTCCAGATGTACAGGAAGCCCCAGGCATACCCATTTTTTAATTAAATGCCTCAAGTGCAAAGAGATGGTCTTACCACTCTGGTTCTCTGTAGTATCAGCCTCATGAATCTGATTGTCAAACCACATGTGTGCAACTGTCATGCGATTCTGTGTCAGAGTGCCTGTTTTGTCAGAACAGATAGTAGACGTGGAGCCCAAAGTTTCCACTGCTTCCAGGTTCTTCACCAAACAGTTCTTACGAGCCATACGCTTGGCTGTTAGTGTCAGACATACCTGTAGACAAGGACAATGCCAGGTTAGATGCACTTGTCGACTAATACACTGCTACCCAACTCACTGTGGGCACGGAATGACAACCAGCTTGTGTCCTGCAGTGACTACCAATCTCCATGCCCACCCTGCCAGTGCAAATAAACAGCAACTTTTAAGCCCAGCTACTAGACTTAAGTGACAGTTTTCCCCATCACAAAACCTCCAGAAGAGGACTCAAGGCTTCAGTCTCCTGCTTCTCTATAAAACAGCAAATATTTCCACGTACAGGACAAACATAAGGGACTGAACATTCAACAGGCTCAAATTCCACTGGAGTAATTCTGAGCAAAAGCAGCCTATATAGAGTTTAAGGATTAAATAGAATTGTGGTACTGTGCAAAGCTTTGTGCCATCTCAAGTCTTTCAATGTGCATTGTTGATCCTATCTTAGAAGTCCTTACACTGTGAATATCACTTGGACTGGAGAGCTAGAAACATGGGTTCTTAGAGGTCCAGATGTACAGGAAGCCCCAGGCATACCCATTTTTTAATTAAATGCCTCAAGTGCAAAGAGATGGTCTTACCACTCTGGTTCTCTGTAGTATCAGCCTCATGAATCTGATTGTCAAACCACATGTGTGCAACTGTCATGCGATTCTGTGTCAGAGTGCCTGTTTTGTCAGAACAGATAGTAGACGTGGAGCCCAAAGTTTCCACTGCTTCCAGGTTCTTCACCAAACAGTTCTTACGAGCCATACGCTTGGCTGTTAGTGTCAGACATACCTGTAGACAAGGACAATGCCAGGTTAGATGCACTTGTCGACTAATACACTGCTACCCAACTCACTGTGGGCACGGAATGACAACCAGCTTGTGTCCTGCAGTGACTACCAATCTCCATGCCCACCCTGCCAGTGCAAATAAACAGCAACTTTTAAGCCCAGCTACTAGACTTAAGTGACAGTTTTCCCCATCACAAAACCTCCAGAAGAGGACTCAAGGCTTCAGTCTCCTGCTTCTCAGCACATCAGAAAGGAAATAACATGCCATGGATTAACATTTTACTTAAAGTTGCAGTTCCCTAATCATTAGAACTCTCAAAATAGGTTGAGGCAGGTCACTTATGAGAAAGCCTAAAATAGCTCTGGCAATAGGGGTGCAACTTACTGGTGCAGGAAGTGAGCAGCTCTTTCTCTCAGCTATTCCCGCTACCCTTTTTCTTGCCAGAGGCTCTTATCTGGCTCCAGCTCCCAGCTGTTCATTCCCTAACTCAGTTGCTGCTCTGCTTCCTAAGGCTGCATGGAAGCCTCTAGCTCTGTCTACCACCACCCACTACACAGCTGGGCACTCCTTCAAAAATCCCTTCAGGAAACCTAACTTCATAAAATAAACTCTGCCAGCTCTTAGAGTGAAGCTTGCTGAATGCTCTGCCAGTCCTTCAGGGTTGGAGAGGCTACTGTGTATGTGAACAGTGTAACAGGAAGGTCCCTTCTCCTCACAGAAAGTGGCAAGACAAGTACAGAACTAGTTTTGCTCACTTCAGTTGTATGATTCCAAGCCTCTCTTCAGGTCTAGCTTAGGAATCCATCTTCAGTAGACAAACAGCTGCAGAACTTGACATTAAGGCAACTCAAGTCTGAGTACACTGAATTTACACTCCGAGGGAGTACCTACCATTATTTTAATGTTTACCTTCATGAATGCACAGCAAGCATGGAGCACTCCACTTGCTTAAGAAACATGTATGCAACCCATTCCATTGTTTTTTCCAGCTTCACTTACCGTTACCGTTGCAAGCAGCCCCTCAGGGACATTGGCAACAATGATCCCAATGAGGAAGATTACAGCCTCCAGCCACGAGTACTCAAGGATGAGTGAAAGGATGAAGAAGGAGACACCCAGAAACACAGCCACTCCAGTGATGAGGTGGATAAAGTGCTCAATTTCCATGGCAATTGGAGTTTTCCCCCCTTCAAGTCCAGAAGCCAGACTAGCAATACGGCCCATCACAGTGCGATCCCCAGTGCTAATGACAATGCCACGTGCAGTGCCTAGAAGGGACACGTTTCAGAAAACAAAAAACCCTTCCAAAACACATTAAGCTGAGTTTGTTCAGCCTGTCCTAGAGTTTAACAAGCTTTGTCCAAGATAATACATATAGGCATTCCCATTCTCCCACTGCAGCTTTTTTTACTCTCTAGCAGCCTGAGAAATAAATGGAGATAAATGCTGCACATCACTCTTGCATCACTGGTCAAGTTGTATGCCATCTCCCTTCTATCCCAGGGAATCAAGTGCCAATTGCAGTGAACTAGAGGAAGCCACCTGCAATAAATAGACAGTGTCCTCTTCCTTCCTTTAAGGGGAGGCTCATTTTCTCTCCCTAAGACTTCTGAGAAAGATCGAGAACATCCTTCAGTTTTGCTGGGCTGGGATTTTTTGGGCGTGGTGGGAAAGAGCTGATGGTGAGAATCTGCCAAAAGAGGACACAACAGGAGTCAGGCAGAATTCTACACCATCACTAAACAGTCACACCTTAACACCCTGTGGATGTGAAAAAGATGCTCTGGACTTCCACACAAAGAGGTCCTACCCCCTCACTCAGAGCTGCAACAGAAGTTCAGCCAGAGATGTTTGAAATCCCTGCTTTCTGCAGCAGCTGTATTATTTCTTATAGCTCTGCCTAACCATCTTAGCTGACACTGTCTTACCTGCACTTTAACACTGCTGTAATAAGGCAGTCGTGCTTGAGTCTTCTTTGCCCATTGTACAGTATTGCAGCTGAACAGGCAAAGCCTTTGCTGAGAACCTTCAATCTGCTCTTGTTTAGTAGAGGAGGCTACCAACACAGCATTTTCACTGCTTACGAATGCAGTTCAATGACTAGCAGTTTTCACGATTTAGGGAAGTAAGAAAGTCACGTACCTTCCACGCAGTTAGTGGAAAAGAAGGCAATGTTCCTGGTCTCCAGAGGGTTCTCATTGGAGAATTCTGGAGACCTAGTCTGAGGCTCCGATTCACCAGTGAGTGAGGAGTTATCCACCTGCACAGACAACAGTACTGTCATACAAACGTAAGCAGATACCTTCAGCAATGAAAGCAGATAGAACACCAGACACTCCCCCCACCCTTCTCTTCCACTCCACCATGCATTCACAGCATAAAAGACATTATTTGAAACCAGACTAATTATTCTTCACAATGAAGTTTTCTGACAGCTTATCCCTGCTGTACCTTACAACCATGTGCAGATATGATCCGAAGGTCAGCTGGAATTCTGTCTCCTCCTTTCACCTCCACTAGATCTCCAACTACGACACCTTCGGCATTTATGCTCATCTTCTCACCATTTCTGATCACGAGAGCTTGCTGAAAGACAGTATAGAAAAAACCTATGTCAAAAGCAACTCTTAAGAAGGGGTTCAGTCTACAGGACTATCTTAAAATAGTTGTGCTGCGATTCTATGAGGTTTCTGCTTGTACTAAAATGTTTCTCTTCAACACATAAATTAAGAAAAAAGTTCTATTTTTGCTTTCTTACTATTAAAGTTCCTTGATGCCAATTGTAAGATAAGTTAGGTACAATCCAGACTGCCAATGAAGAAATCTAAGTTTCAATGCTTATCACACCAGCTACTGAACTCCCCAGACTGTCAAGTATCCTATGAACGTGAATAAGCTGCTTGAACACCCAGTGTCCCAGGAACTGCCCTGGCCTACTAGCATTGTTGCTTGGAGTACAAGAAGTCTCATAGACCCCTAAAATTAAGTCCTAGTAATCCACACTAACAGCCAGTCCTTCTGCTGTTGAAGCTGATGTTTAAAACCGTTAATCTTGACCAAGCTACAGCTTCGTAGATCTCAAGGAAATTAGATATTCCATACCTGAGGCACCATGTTCTTGAAGGACTCCATGATCTTGGAACTTTTTGCTTCTTGGTAGTAAGAGAAACAGCCAGTAATGATGACCACAGCTGCCAGCACAACACCCAGGTACAGCTACAAGAAGCAGAGAAAGTGAGTCAGAGGACTATCTGCCTTAAAGGCTTCCAGTTAGTTCAGATAAATTGCTTGGTATTCAAGTGCCCCATTTACAAAGCATGGAGGTACTTGCAGTCTCTGTACATTTTGTACACAATGGCCATCCACAAGCCAGTGTTGTTAGCACAACATGAAGGAAGTCAGCTGTTCATTTCATTATGTGGAAAAACTCCAAGACACATTAAGCTCACACACTGAATTTCCCGTGCATATGAGAAAAAGCTTCTGGACTGAATGCTTAGAGGAAGTTAATCTGCTTTGAGCCAAACAGGCTGCTCAGCCTCCCTTTGAGGTAAACCAGACATTTTTACTTACATTATCTTTGTTGGCCTCTTCCTCCACCACACTTTGGATGCCATAAGCCAGAAAACATAGAATAGCACCAATCCACAACAGGAGTGAGAATCCTCCAAAGAGCTGCCGACAGAACTTGACCCATTCAGGAGTGGTAGGTGGAGGTGTGAGGGCATTTGGGCCATCACGAGCCAAAATCTCAGCTGCACGTGCAGGAGTCAAACCCTAGAAGAGAGGTTACTTTTATAGGCATTTTGGCAAGACTGACTGCAGATGGCAGCTCCAAATTTCTTCATGTTCTAACACAACAACAAGGAGATGCTAACAGGTAATGGAAATCTCCACACAGCTGTCAGGGCTCTGCAATGCAAGTGCAGGATGTGAAGGCTGAATGCCAGAAGAGGAACTACAGGATGTTGGATGCTACTTGAGGAGCCTGCAGCCCATGGGGCTTCAAACACTGAAGAAGGGCAAGACAAGGAGGCAATAGCAGTGGACTTGGAACTCTGAGCAACAGCCCAGTACAATCCATCCTATCAAATTATGGAACAGGTGAAAGCTGGTGGTCATAAAAATGATGACACTTTGGACTGGCCTTCCAGGAAGTTCAGCTTTCAGAAGCCAAGGCCTTTCACAGAAATGTGCAAGTCTCTGTGCTGTTATAGAGTAAAAGCAGAGTTCTTGCTATGTGCAGTCATGCAAAAAATGCATTAAACAAAGCAAAGAAGACCAAAGGTGCTAAACTGCTTCAGTGCTTCTGCACTGGACTTTGGCTAGGGCATCTGCACACCTCTTATTATGAAAGAGTAAAATTGTAGCTACTACTAGCCATCATTAAGTCCCTGGGCATGTGCTAACTCAGTAGACTGACTACATGTGCAATATAACAATATAACAAACATTTGCCTGTTTTCATAAGCTCCTCAGAAAAAAAATCCAATAATCACTTGACCTCAGAACAATTCAGAGGCAGATAACTGACTCTGTTAGAAACAGAGTCACTAAAGTATTACAGCCAGGCTGTACTGTGGGAGGATGAAGAAAAGTATTTGTGAGCTCAACAGTTCTCCCAAAGCCTGGGAAACTTAACTGGAAGAAGGGAGATTAAATAAAAAAGGGGAAAAAAAGAACAAAAAAGAAAGGAAAAAAAACCCAGACCACCCAGATTTCCCTTTGTGAAGTGCTCTGAGCTGAGACTGCTCCTTTTCAGATCAGGACAAGGAGGGAGGAAAACCAAAGTCTACTTACCCGACTCAAGTCTGTTCCGTATTTACGATGAAGTTCATCAAGGCTTAGCTTGTGGTCATCCTGAAAGACAAGAAATGGTTGGGAGAGGCGATGGCAATCCCCACAGGCTTATCAGCACAAGCTCAGAAATTCCATCCCCATTCCAGGTTTTCTATCTGTAACAGTTTGGCAAGTTAGCAAGACTAGAGGCGGCTCATCCTCTCTGTGAAGAGAATCTCATTCTGCAGTTCAAAAGCAGTATCATATTTAGCATTCTTGTGACTATTTGTGTATGATATGACAGCTTTTTAAGCAATCTTTGACTATGTGTCAGTGCAGTCTTTACACTCCCAGCAAACTATGTGAAGCCTCAGTACAATTTTTTCAAGGGGTGAGGGAAGAGGGGAAAGGAAAGAAACTGGAAAGGAATATAGGAATGTAAACATGATTAATCCTGTAATTTCACACACTTTTAAGTAATGCTCCTGGTTTAAGCAGTTGTCTCTTCCCCCAAAGAGACTCCTTTCCAACCTAATTTTCAATTGGATCATGCTGGTGCAGAGCAGTGCCTCCCTTAAAAGGTTGTATTGAAGGGAGCAGATGCTTTTAAGTTAGCATTGCTGCTGAACACAAAATCTGATCTTGGGGCAAGCTTCAGTATTTCTTCTCCCTAACAGAGGGGCCAAAACCATGAAAGCTCAGACTCAAAATCCACATCACAGGAAAAAAAAACCTGCATCATCATCAAGGAGTGCTCATCTAAGCTGGATGATGCTCAGGCAGATGTATATCATCATCCAACATTCACAGATGGGGATGGGAGACACCCCACAGCCTCAAACATGATTAGAAGGAATAATACTGAGGTCAGTCTGAGCACAGGCCAGCAGTAAATGGAGCTGTACAGACTCAGCTTCTCAGCTGGAACAAAAACAGCACTCTTACTCACATGACAGCAAAATAAAGCCTGTAATGCTGCTTATCCAGACAGTGCTTGCCTGGCTAAGGAAATGCTATGGGCAGTGTAGGCAAGCAGACACTTGGGTTCTGTGTAAAGAATCACTTTTGAGAAGTGATGTTCTCAGGGCCCACTGCGTGGCCACATTGATACTGAAACACTGCAGCATGTCTGTCTTGGAGACAGAGGGGACAAGAAAGGAGATCAGTGCCTCCAGTCACACCATGCTGTCAGTAAACCATTTCTTCTAGTCACATGAGGCAAAGGGCTCTGGGCATAGTGAACATTCTGAAAGCTGCTCTTTCGATGCCCTACACTCTTACCATTACAACTTCCTTTTTAAGCTCATCCATGTCCCTCTCCTTCTTCCCCTTTTTCTTCTTCGTGCCATGCTCTGATGTAGCAGTGGGCTCATACTTGTCTCTTCCAGCCTGCAAGAGAAGACACGGTACTGTTAGAAACACCTTACAGTCACTTTCCACAGCTGTAGACATGAACTATGCACATGAGACTGCCAAGCAGACAAAATTATTATGGTTTATTAAAGTTATCCCACTACAATAAATAAAAAGCAAGCAAATGAGCAGAAAAGTCTGCTCAAGAGCACCCCAATACCCAGATTACAGCCAGCCATTATGCAAGTCTAGCTAGGAGGAAAGTCAGCTACATCCTATTCAGTCTTGATTTGTAAGCCCTAGCTCAATCTGAAAAAGCGATGAAGAGCAGAAGAATTCCAATTCCTAAGTGCATACATATGTTCTTTTCAAGGCATTATCTCCTCCTCCCCGC
Source organism: Chaetura pelagica (assembly GCF_000747805.2). NCBI lineage: Eukaryota > Metazoa > Chordata > Aves > Apodiformes > Apodidae > Chaetura > Chaetura pelagica. Next base: position 345,528 of record NW_009953386.1, read on the forward strand.
TCTGTCTCCTACATCTTCTGGCAAGGAGCAGCCTATCAACTGAAGTAAGAGATGGCACTCTGACTGGTAGAATCTGGGGGATAAGTTCCAACACTTTCATTCTCAGTTTGGCACTCTAGCCTGGCTGGTTACGCAACAAAGATCTGCTTTCAATTTATGGCAGCTTGACCAGCAATAATGGTATACAAAGCAGAAGTACTCTTTTGCAGATTGAATCTGTGCTCAGTCCTGCTTATACTTGACAGAGCAGATGATTTACTCAAAGTCTCTAATCAGGTGGATTTACATTCATTTTCATTATGGTTAATTTCACGTTAAATCATGTAGAGATTTAGATCTTGTAACTAGGTAAACATGCATCTAACAACAAACAAATCATGATGTAGCACACAAACATAACTTAAAAAAACCTTAAAAAAGTAAGGAAGAGTTACAAGCAGAAGTTATGCCAAACTGCAATGAGTATAGACTCCCTGTAAGGTACCAAAACCAGGCACCCGTACAGTCTCACAGTGCAGTCCCTTCATTAAGTACTCCATACACTTCCAGACTCTCGTAAGCCTCCACTAGCAGCTTTTCCCTCCCTTCCCTTCTGCATGGGACCTATGACATCCCTGCCAAGTTTTATGCAAGGAGATTTTCACCCAATAGGATCCCTGAGAAGTACTGAGATGAAACAGCAGTTAGTGGCACCAGAGTCAAGCCATTAATAAGATTAAGAAAAGGTTTCAAAGGCATCGCCTTGCTTGATCGTTGCATGAACATCTCAAGTCACAAGCTGGATTCCTGAAAGGGATCTGGACACAAAAACTATTGTTAGGAACAAAGAACTGTCTTGGTAAGCAGCAAGCACAGGCATTTTTTATTATTCATTCAAAGAGAAATAGGGACCAAAACCAAAAGTGAAACTACATTAAAATAGAGGAAAAAAATTACTTTTATGAAAGAAGCTGTCAGTCACAGCCAGACAAGGATATTTATTGCTCTGAGAAAGCTCTGTGCACACCATTCTGCAGCTAGCGTAATGCATTTCACACGCACAGAAATCCTCTCTTGCCCTCTTCAGTAAAGACAGGCTTGGTATCCCCCATATCCTTGCATGCAGCTACAGAGCTGTGCAATGGAAACAATTTTTAATAAGTGAACTGTAGGCTGTTTGCCTTCTATTTCAGAAAAAGTACACAAAACTGTAAACTGACAGCATTCCTGATGTCCTCCTTCCCTGCACCTAAACTCTCATTTCACTTCATAAAAAAGCAAAAACCATGGAACTTAAACCAGCACAGTCCTCACATTCCAGTATCACAAGAATTTGCCACGGGGCAGTTCACAAAAAGTCATCATGAAGTGCTTCTCTTTTAGTCCCTGAAGGAAACAACTTTGATTTCTGCTAGAGCTCTCTCTAGCAGACAAGTCCAAACACAGGCCTGCACAAAACCCATGTTTCTTGGTTACTGCTAGAGATGAGAAGTGGTTTCTAGGGGAGGTGGTGCCTTGGCTAGCAGTCCATCACCTTCAACTTCACCCCTTTCACCAGAAAAGCTTGACAAGCTCTTGCAAAGAACTTCCTGGTTCTCTGAAACTTCTATAAGATGTACACCCACTCAGCTTATCGGGGGCAGCAGTGAACAGCCCAAGAATCTTAAGAGTGTTTAGCTCTTTCAGCTGCAGAGGCAACCTACAAAGTGGACAAACATGAATAGGCTCACTGCCCTTGTTCAACATTATTTGCTTAAAAAAACTGAACAAAAACCCCTGCAACCAGCTGCATTCAGAACAAAAAGCAGATAGAGTTACTTGATTCTTTAAGCACCCAGCTATTTGGGTTTTAATGGAGTCCATCTTGCTGAGAACCTATGAGTTCCTCACTAAAAAAAAAAAATAAAAAAAAAAAATTAAGCACAATACCTTCTGTTGCTTTATTACAGCATCTCACCCTTACAGAAAAGGTAAGTAGTACTGGTTCCAGTTCTTGCTATAGGGTAATTTCATGCAGTCTGAACTTCCTGCTCCATCATTCAAATCTGAACTTGACAGAGAGATCAAAGTCCTGCCCCTGTTCTGTCCCTTCAGGGCCACTGCCTCTCTTCTGGCAAGATGAACCCCACCTGTTCAACAAAGGCTGTGACGGCTGGCCTGCCAGGGGATAAGGGTTTCATCCCTACCCCTTATCACTGTAGATTTCCCTGTTCCCTTTTTCTTTTCCGTCCATACAATGAGAAGAAGGCCTATGGCACTCCAGGTACACATCTTATGGAGAATAATCACACAGCCTTAACACAGAGGAACATCTGTCTCATCAGAAATGTCACCCCTGTTGCTTGACTTTGCCTAGGAACTCTGACTCATCAGAACTGCCACAAGAAAAAAAAACAAAACAGGTTTTTCATTTTTCCATGCAAAATTTTTTTTTTTCCCCTTGGCTTAAGCACACAATTTGTACACATCAGTGTAAGTTTTATACAGCCTCCAGAAAATCCTATTGTCTTTCAGATACAGCTTATGGTTTTCCGCTCTGGACTAATTGAGCCATTCATGTCTGATGTTTTCAGCACAAGCAATGACTGACCAGGAAGCAGGAGTGGTGCAAATCAGCAGACAAACTCAGAAGTACCCTATATTCTAACATCACCTAATCCAACAAGAACTGTCAAGTAAGAGCCAAAATAAATTACACAGTCTCCAGAGGCATGGTCTGTTCTAGTACTTATGTCATTATAATCAACTGTGCAGAGAAAACAGAAAAGTTACTGTCTTGCTGCCTCATGAGACAGTCTTCAGTAAATATATTAACCAGATGAGTCATGGTACGGACTATGCCTATTGGACTAGAAACACCACTCCACGACCCTACGTAATCTTAGCAAGGGATGCTAATGCTTTCTCTGGATCCCTATGACTCCCTCCCAAGAGCTGTGTTCCATCTCCTATCTTTAATCAAAAGTCTAATCAACTGCATCAATTCAACAGATTCTCAGCATCTAGGAGGACAGACGGTGCAAAGCAGTTTTATCTTAACAGATAGTAATTACTCACCATGACCAGACTGCTGCTTCCCAAATTATGGAACGACAAGCTCTCCTCCCATGACAAGGGAACTAAACCTTGCAAGGGTTTTCATAATCAGGGTAAAAACAAGACCACCTACACACCTTAAGTCTTCTCTGAAAATCAGGACAGACACCTCTACTTCTGATGGAGCTGCTTGAAGACTCAAGTGCAGAGCCAACCTTTCAAATGCCACTGCTGCACAGCTGAGCAGCACTGAAAAACCAGGAAGGGCTATGTCAAATACAGAGTGTCATCTCCCACACTTCTTTGCGTAGAATATTAGTGCATCTTTACCATCCATCCAGACACCTCTAGTAGTTGTCAAGCACATGAACATGAGTGGACAGGACACAGCTCTCCCCTGGAGGAGCTGGTCACATCACCCACCCCTTGAAAAGGCCCAGGTGAAGCATAACCTGCAGTTTTCAGCAGGTCAGGACACTACTGGGCTGTGTGATTTCAATCTGCAGGTACAGACCATTTGCCAGAGATCTTTCACCCTGTTACACTGCTTTTGCAAAAGCATATGTTGACTAGACCCAGGGTTTATTTGGAGTAGGCTCTAGCCATAATAATAAAAAGTGGGCAATAAAAAAAGATGGGGGAGGAGGAACAGTAAAATATTAAGATTTCTTATTGCCCCAGATAAAGATTGCTTTGATTTGCATAATTTCCCCTCAGTTGGTCCATTATGCAATAAGCCTTCCTAGTTCTTGATGGGGAAAAAAAAAAACCTGAGGTTCAGGCATTAGCACTGACCTCCAGAAGCAACTCAAAGCACTCACAAACAACTGTGCTATGCCTATGCAGTGAGGGACATAGTGAAACTGTCTGCTGTCTGGAGACAGCTTCTAGACAGCTCTGAACAGAAATTAAATCCCCTCAGCATTCCTCCACCACATATACCTCCTTGGATAATCTGCTTTTTAGGCTAAATAACATACCGGGCAGCTCACTGCCCTCCCCTAGTCCTGTTACCATTTAAAGTAAATTAGATGCTCTGCTTGGCTTCTCCGCACAGCCACAGCAACAAGGAACTTGTTCTCTCACACTTACGCTTCTACATTCTCTTCCATCCCGTGCTCCCATGAGAAAAGAGGTTTCCTTTTCGGGCACCTCAACATAGGACAGGCACGTGCTATTCGGTGTTGCAACCACTCACTGCCTTTTCCACAGCTTTTCTCTCTCACATCCCCATTTTTCGGGGGGTCCCCAATCAGCCACACATGTTCTCACCACTTAACAAAGCTTGTGACTTGCTACCAGAAAGCCTGAGGCAGTTGTACACTGTTGAATTATCCCCATGCCAGTGCTTCAGTTTCCAGGCAATTGCTTTAATTATCCATGCAACCTATGAAACGTGAAATAGAGGCAAGACAGCTAACAGCCTTCTATATTATACAGCATTTGCAGCTCCCATTAGTCCAGCCAAGGTAGTCTAAGCCCCTGAAGCCTCTGGCACTACAGTCACACACACAAAAACCTAAGGCTTCTCTCGTGGTTTAAAGCATCCCTAAGACTGCAACAACACCAAATCCTCCCTATATGTTTTACCTCTTAAATGACCTCTTAGCCTGTTGCCCAACAGACTGAAGAACACCATGTTGGGCCGGCAAAGCATCACAGGGACTTCACTGAGGAGAAAACCCACCAAAAAAAAAGACCCTGAAAACCCACCCCACACCCTGCCTTTTCCCAGCCTGTTTTGCCATATTCCTGCAGCTCCTCTACTCTCCATGCAGTTATGTCAACATCACCGCTGTTGTACCGCACCCATGAGGACAATGAAAAGTCAAGTCAATGTTTGATCAGCGCTTAGGAAGCCTGCAACACCTGGAGGCAGGGACGAGGCTGCCACCTCTGCGACTCAAAGCACCGTCCTGCTTTCCTCAAGAAGCAGAGAAATCTGGGAATTTTCCAGGAATGCGTCTGAACCAAAAGTAAATAAAAAGTCTACACACAGCTACGGGAAGACACACGGGGAAGTATCTGACGGGGGAAAAAAACCCAAACATTCAAATAATAAAGCTCAGAAACTGGTCTTTACTTTTTCCAATATAAAAAATAAAACCGGAGCAACCCCAAGAGGCGTTTCTGCTTCACACATGGCCACTTGACCACAACGCCCAGCTCCAGAAAGTCTTCAAGAACCTTCGCAGACACTTTCACTTAGTTAAAAGATACCATCTGAATTGAGAGTTTATTTCTCTCCTCCTCCCCCCCCCCAACTTGGGTAAAAACAAGACTTGCTACGGAGGAGCAGGAACCGCTGCAGGGCCTTCGAGGAGGCCTCTTTCACCCCGAATGAAGAGGGCAGAGAAGAAAACCAGGGGGCGATCACCTCCCACCACACCCTCACCGCTACCCAGAGGCAAATTAAGCCTAATAAACGTAATCATCCCGGCACCCCCAACCCCCCCTCCCCAACCACATACACACAAACCCACCCCGCCTCCCCAGGCCCTCGTTGTCTCAAGAAGTCTAAAGTACTCCCAGCAGAGAGGGGAGCAGCCACGCTGCGCTCCAAAAGGACACCAGATAACACCCGCCCCGGGGGCC
>NW_009953386.1:351793-359065 GCF_000747805.2 Chaetura pelagica
GGGGGGGGGCCCCGCGGGGCCTGGGTGTTGCTGTCTCCCTCCTGCCCACGTGAAGCCACCGCGCCGCTGCGATGCTGGTAAATCTCGGACCCAGCGTCGCTTTTTCAGGAGAAAAAAAAACCAACACGCGTCTCGGGTTGTGCTGCTGGCAGAGGTGGGAACAGGGAGCTGAGCCACGCGGGTCGGAGGGAATTGTGCCATGTCAAACCAGGCAGGGAGGGCAGAGGGCTTGTCTTCTCCTCCCGTCACAGGGATCGGCGAGATTAGCTTAAAAATAACCGAGGAGGGCTCCGTTTCCAGTTACCTACAAGCAATTACAAACTCGTTTTTTGATAGCCTGGCAGGGTGACGGAGAGATAACGCACAGGAAACTGCTCTCTGGGTCTGATCCAAATCGGGTGTGAACACCTGAAAACTCCCTGCTCTTTTCCTTCTGCGTCCCCTCTCGGTCCAGGCCAGGAGCTGACCGAGGAAGGGCTGTTTTGCCGAGGTGCAGCCCTACCTCGTGTTCCTCCCTTCAGACCGGTCAGCGTCTGTGCGACGGGCGGTCGGATTCCAGGGACACTCGGGTGCGGTGAGAGGAGGATGCGGGGCTGAGGTTGAGCTGTGCAGGGCGTCCTGCCGGGGCCTGCTGCTGTGGGATCCATCACACTGCCCTCCTGCAGCCTGTTCGGGGAAGGTGGCAGCGTTTCTCTCGTCCCACTCGGTGGGTTTCGAGGGAAGCGGGTCTTGTTTTACACCCCAAAAAGCGCAGCAGGGCCGCTTTCGGCGGCAGTGCGCGGGTAGAGGAAGAAGCCAGGACAGACGGCCTAGGGGAACCACAAACAAACGCTTTATTAAGAGCTCGCTGCTTAAATGCTAATGGCGGGCAATCAAGTGGTTGACTCTCAATCACTGCACCCGTTCGCAGGTGAACGGACCGAACTGGGGAACGCGGCTGGGAGTTTGTAACCCTGTAACTCGTAGGAGAAGAGGGGGAAAGGAAAAAAATATAGACGAGGAGATAACACAGATATCACCATCCTTCGTTCCAGCGGAGTCTTTGTCTACACCTTGCCCGGCTCTGCGGCCCTGCCCAGCGGGTCCACAGGCGCGTCCGCCCTCACCCCTTTTATCTCGTCCTGCCCCCAGAGACCCCCCTCGGGCAGCTGCTGCACTTGCGCAGTCCGTCCTTCTGGAAGGTTCTGCATCCCCCAGCTGCACGAGTTGCCGTTCCGGAGGGTTCAGGAGTGGGGCTGGGCAGGGGGCTGCTTCCCAGGTGAGCTCTGGTGGTCGGCACACGCACGGGGCGGCGGCTGGAAATGTCCCGGGGGCGGAAAGCCAGGGAGGAGTCAGGGAAAGGGGGATAGCCTTCCTTCTCACCTGCCCTGTTCGCGCTTGCCTAACGTAGGATTCAGTCCTGAGGTGTGTTGGGACCCAAGCGATGTTCCACGTACCCCTTGCAGGTCATCGAGCAGTCTCTGACAGGGTTTTACAGTGAGGAGTTTTATGATGGCCGGAAATGTCCCGGGGGCGGCAAGCCAGGGAGGAGTCAGGGAAAGGGGGATAGCCTTCCTTCTCACCTGCCCTGTTCGCGCTTGCCTAACGTAGGATTCAGCCCTGAGGTGTGTTGGGACACAAGCGATGTTCCACGTACCCCTTGCAGGTCATCGAGCAGTCTCTGACAGGATTTTACAGTGAGGAGTTTTATGATGGCCGTTTGAGGGGTGGGAAAAGGGTATCGCAGAGAGGGAAGGCAGACACGCAGAAATGCATTGGTAGGTTCTAGTTAAAGAGTCCAAGGGTCTGAAAGCTCTTTGCTCGTGCTGCTAAATTTGACAGCTTCTGCTCAGGCATACTCCTGGCTTCCAGTAACAGCCTGCCTGTAGCTTGACACTGAGCAGCAAATCTTCCTTATACCTTTTCAGCTGCCTCAGCCTAGGGCTCCATTTGCTGGAAAAACTAGGATCCCAGTAATTAATACTACCCAGAATAGGAAATAACGTAATTTCCCACGTGTTTTTCTTTCTGTGACATGTCCCGTGTTCACCAGTGTTTTCCATGTGTTGCAGCAAGAGTCACTCTTTGGCTTTCACCTTGAAAACCACAGCCTCTTCTTTAGTGGCAATTCCTACATGGACTTTGGGGCAGTTTGGCAGTGGGCAGTACAGTGCACTTCACAGCAGAAGCTCCCACGTAGCAAAAAAACCCAACAAAGCAACAAATGGAGCTGGGCCCAGATAAGCTGTTTTCCCCCATCTGCTTGTGCCTTATCTCAGGAGCCTCCAGAGGATGGGGTTACCTACAGCAGACTAAAGCAGACAACAAAAGCTGAAGCAAGGCAAATAAAGTGAGGTGTGCTCCATCATGAGGTCTCTTACCAGGATGGCTCAGAACAGTGATCAAAAGGGGGTTGTACTTTTTGAAGGGGAATTCCCTTAAGAGGGGACCCAGAAGTGGCTGTATGTAACTGTCTGTCAACTTTCTGGCTGTAATTACAGGTCTCACACTCACTGCTCCCCTGCCTTTAAATGAGATCACTTTAAGAGGTAAGGCTGTGAATGGGGGGGGGGGGAAATGTCTAACTATGGGGTGAGCAAAGATCAAGATCCACTGTAGCAGGTCAGGCCTGGCTAAGCTTCTTCCTCTGCTTTTTGCTTCCCCTTGGCTAAATGATTCAAACATTTTACATTTTTGACAGTACTTTGCATTTTCTGAAGCCTTTCAAATCAGTCATTCAAATACTGTTGCAAAAATAGGACAAAGACTCCTCAAAAAAAGACTGCTGTGAAAATTAGGGCTCCAAGCTTTGCCATTGCAAATAAGTGGCATTACCTTCCTTCAGTGCGATGGTGTCACAGGCTGCAGAGGCGAAGGGCAGAAATATGCAGCATTCCCACCATTTCAAGTGCCTCAGTGATATGCCTGTATAAAATTCCTGGGCATCTGGCACTTCCGTAGGTGGGAGCTTTGTCTGCTCAGCCTTTCTCAAGAGTAAGCTCCAAGTGCCTCAGCCTGACAACTTAAAAACTGTGGGGGTTTTGTGTTTTACCAGAGAGGAGGCGGAGGCTTGCTGGAGTCATGCAGTGAATCAGATCAACGTGTGGGATTTAGGAGAGGGTGGTTCCTTTCTGACTGCTAGAATACTAATCTTTACTACTGGTTTGCAAATCCCCAAAGACTACGTGGAGGGGGGGATGCTGCAAGAGCAAGAATAGCAATGCGATCACCAGTAGAGTCAAATGCACTCTTCAAGGATTTGTGTTTCTCCAGGAAAAATGTTCAGGAATCCACAAATCAAAAAAATAAAGGGTTATATTCTTGCCCTGGACAAAGCTGTAACATGCATTTAAGTGACACTTTTTTTTTTTAAAGACCATAATAATAGTTTATCATTCCATTTTTAGTTACCAGTGCTGATTTTAGTTTGCCCTTCTTTGCCAGTGAGTTATCTGAGAGATAAAGCAGCTTTGAAATCTCTAGACTCCCTGGAACCATAGTGTATATATCTGTGTGTGCACTTTGCCATTCCAGAGCAGATAAACTGAGTGCCATGTAACTTACACCTTCTCTGCAAATCATTTGAGTGCTAGTGGCTGTATGGGAATATATCTAAAAGAGCATAAGGTTGAGCAAGAAAATGTCTGCATGTACTCTTCTTTTTCTTTTTTTTTTTCCCCTCCCTATTTGCACCTGCCTGCATTCCATGGCAGGGAGGTAATTGCATCCAAGTATATAGAAGCTGGTAAAAAAAGGACAGGTTTCTTTTTTTGTTTAAATCCATACTTCTACTGTTTGGTTTTTTTTTTACCTAGCTGAGAGGGCAAGTAGGTGTATTATTGATAAGTAAAAGGCAGTTGAAGTTTGTTGCTGCAGAGTGGACAAGGAGAGAGTATAGAGTGTGTATCTATTGGAAACGGGTAAGCTCTGTTAGGCAATTTACTATGCTACCAAAATGTTTTCAAACATTTAAAAGATATTAATAACTTTGCATTTAAAGCTTGCATTAGAATAAGACAGTATTTCCAAATAGAAATCCCTGAAGTCAGGATGTGCCAAAGCCCAACCTCTGCTCTCTAAACCTGTCTGCATGCCCTATGGTTCAGCTGTCAGTTACTATGTGCTGCTACATCCTGTGTTTCCACGTGAAACAGTGCACGATGAGTGAGAGGGAGACAGCTTTAACAGACTGAGGTTTGTCTTCACCTCCCATAATGTTTCATTTTCCAAGACTATCATTCTCTGAGTTCAAGAGCATGGAGATGTTAGAGGAGAGCAGGCTGACAGGGTCCCTTGCTGGCTGTAACCTCAGAGACCAAGGTCAGCATGGAGCTCAGTGTCCTGCCTGTTGGCCAGAGGCCAATCCAGCTCCAAGTAAGGGTGATGGCAGGATCTTAAGACCTCTCTAGTGGTGGTCCACTGTGTCAGTCTTACCTTCTATCTGATCTGGCCTACAGGACGCTGTGCCTCAGTTCTCCATACCTTATGCAGCCAATAGGGGTACTAAAGCTGGGTGTTCCTCCTAGGAAAAGAGAGGATATGGCTGAAAGTTGTTTATCTGAAATAGCCTGAATATTCTGAGTCTCTGAGCAAGCTACATAAGCTATCCAATTGACAGGGCGATAGAGGAGGACTGAGGATATTCTTCCCAGCATGACAGGGATGGATTTTCTGGAGATGGCTGCTTCTGTTCCCGTACAAATGATTACTTTAATACAATAAAAAATGAGCAATATGAGTTTGGGCACCTACAGCCTTTAATAGCCATGTCTTTAATTTTCATTTAAGTCTGCATCCATCAATAAAATATTTGATATTGTTCGCTAGACAACCGAGTTCTGCACAAGATGTTCAGTCTGGCCCATGTTCATCAAAACACTTAAGTGCTTTGCTGAATCAGGAACTTGCTTCTCATTAGAGCAGGCACTTTATATTCAAGGAAGGGGAGAGAATGGTACAACCTTACCTCACTGTGTGGGCTGTCTTGGCAAGTGCTGTGCACAGTAATAGGTTATGGATTAGGATCCTGTACTCAAGGCCAAGACTCTCACTCTGGGTCTTCCACCACATGCATTTTTTGCTGGTAGTTGTCAAACTGGCGTGGGAGTGTTTGAGCTTTGAGAAGAAACTAGTTGTTGGTTAGAAGGAGAACTGATTTTTTTTATTATTTTTTTTTTTAAATTGAAGCAGGGAAGTTCATCTATGAAGAGATTATAGAGAAAATGTTGGAAGTATCGGGCTCTGAAATGGAGTCAGTTCATTTTTGGGATAATCCAGCCCCCAAAATGAAAATTTTGCAAAAAGCTACAAAAACAGGTATAAGGCATGTGCTACAGAGCAGACATTTTGGTAGTGCCTCCATGTAACTGTCTAAAATGCAGCATGTAGTAAGGAGGAAACCAAAATGTAAAAAAGGCCTATCTCCCCAGGTACATTTGAAGAATGTCTCACTAAGACAAAGGGTAATCTCTCATCATTCAGGAGTCTGAGGCTATGCCTGACTGTCCCAAAACATCCATCAGCACTAGCAGGGCAAAAGCTTTTACTCACCACCATAATCCCCTTTTCCATCCTTCTGCTGTCCTGGCACTTTCCATCTCTCCCAGCAGCTGTGTTGGCCCAAGTGCTGTAGCCAAACACCATGAAACAGGTTGGAGAATTGATCCCACTTGAAGCAAACATGCAGCAAGCATCCCCCATTTCTTTTCCTTGGAGGCTTTTATTTGGGAATCTGCTCTCACATCTTGTCTGCACCAACAGCAGTGCCAGCACAAGACAGCATTGCCATAAACTGGCTTTGCCACCATGGCCTGAGAGCCAGGAGTCCCTAGATTTGCTGGTTACTGAGCTTAGTTCCTGTATGGGTTCCCATAGCTTATAACGGCCAAGTGCTTCACAGCTGTTAGGAAAAGCATTCTGCCCACCTGGAATTAGAAAGGGAGTGCTCTTATCTCCCTGAGGCACAGAGATAGGACCTCAAGTAGGATGCCCCTGGGGTCCTGCTGACGTGCTGCGTTGGGGAAGGGGCTAGGAAACACTCCAGTCTCACCCCAGTCTGGATTTGGGACAGTCTTGAGTATGATTCAGATCCCCGATGCTCCTCATTCTTCCGGTTTATGTGCAGAGAAATTGCTGTCTCCTTAGCTGAAGTGCACAAGAAGTCTAGGAGTGAGCAAGGATTCGCCTATACCAGCCAGAGCCAGCCAGCCTGGTGGCCAGGAGGTGCAGGGTCACTGTAGTTCTCCCAGGCTGTGTTTGTAGAGAGCTTTGTACCCTGGGAAACATGAAACACTGACACATGATTGGTGTTTATATACGGGGCTATTTCAGGACGATGTAACTGCTGGGAAAAATGATGATTAAAAAAAGGTTTTGAAACAGACAAGATAGCTCCATAAAATCCTCCACTGCCTGAGACAGAAAGCCAGCAAAAATAAGCTTCACCAACACATACAATTCATTCCAGCTCTTGCGGTGGGGAAATAAAACAAGACAATTGCCAGAACAGTGGGTTGCAGTTCATGGCGTGAGTGCATCAGTATCATTATAGCCTTGAGATTAGCAGTTACCCTTAGTAAGAAATGCACATTCAGCAGCAAAATCATTCTGTGCAGATGGGCTGTAGCCCAAGGATGTGTTGTATTCCCAGAGTATTTACTGCCCAGAGAAACTCAAATAGTCATGAGCAAGCAAAGCGCTGACCAGCTATAGACTTTTGCTTCAAGTTTATGAGTCTTCCATGTCTGCAACACAATTTTAATTCAGTAACAAGTTCTGGTTGCAGAACATCCTTCTCTTCAAGGATTTAAAAACCTACCTGTTTGCACTGTTCACTGTTGTGGGGCAAAAGAAAAGAGCTGCTTATCAACACTCTGTAATACTACCTCGTGGAAAAAGTAAGGAAATTAATTACGAAAAGAGAATTGCTGAGTGAGAGAGAGAACTCAGATGACAGGCATGGTTGACAAGGTTACTGGCTTTTACAAAAATGTAGTTTTAAAAATTTTCTGTTTGTGTGTTCAGAATCCAGACAAGAGAGCCTAAAAAGCAGCCTTGACTAGTGATAATTGAGATCTTGAGAAGGATTCCTTTGCATGGTGAAGAGGTATAGCATCTCTTTAAAAGAAAATACTTAGAAATTCGTTCTGTTCTTTGTTGCAAGAGCTCAGCCTAACCCCATCACTGGCATTACTTGGGATTTCTGGTATCCACAAGGGCAAGTGCTAGCCCAGAGATTTTTCCAGCAGAGTTTCACACAAATGCATGCCTGTGTGTTTGCTTCCATTTTAAAGG
>NW_009953386.1:359144-417889 GCF_000747805.2 Chaetura pelagica
AGGAATGCCTGTGTACTGCATGGGGAAGGACAAGATGCAGTTCCCCTACAGTTTCAGAAAGAACCTGCATAAACCTGCAGCTTCACCTTTACTATGGATGAAGTTCGTTAGCCCCAGGAAAATTAGAACAAAGTCCTAGCAAGTGGTGTCTTTATTGCTGCTTACTCTGTAAAGACCAGAGGACACAAAGGCTCTTGTACTTTAATCAGCTTCAGGATCATTGCAAAGAAAGGGTTTGAACGGCACAGCCGTACAACGCTCAGAGCATGTCTGGACACTGCCAGCCTAGCAGCCCTGTGGTGAGCAAAGCAGTGGCCTGACTGCAGAGCAGAGCAGCAGGAGCTCATCATCCTGCCAGAAGTTTGAGCAGAGCTGCAGTGGCTCAGACTCAAACCAGGGAAGGACCTGTGTTGTCTCCTCCAGGCATGCAAGTCAAACAGTTGGCAGGCCAGAGCCCCGCCGCTGAGGGAAATCTGGGGAGGATGCTGCTCCATTTCTTCCTCCACCTTCTCTTATCCTGAGGCTCTGCAGGCTGAGGGGCTTTGCAGCCCTATTCTGAGATGGCCAAAAGGCTGCTTTGAGTTACCTGTCCAGATGTGCTTCTGAGTTACAACTTTTGAGCTGCCCTGGGCACTCCCCTGCACCAGCAATGCAACTCAGCAGTTCCTCCATGCTGCTGGGCAGAATAGGGTGGCGGGTCCTTCCTTCCCAACCAGGGCGACCCATTTCCACCCCATAGTACCAGGCAGACTACTATGCAGCTGTCACATTCTTGGGCAGCACTTCTGGCTGCCCTAGATAAACAAGTTCCACATTGGCCAGAGGCTGTGATAGGCTCTGTCTGGGAGATGACACACAGATTAAGAAAAAGCGATCCTGAGTTTAATCAAATTAGCAAACGTCTGAAGTATTATTACCTGGCAGCTGACAGGAGTGCAGACCATGCCCACGGGAACAAGTTGCCAGGGAAGAGCATGTGGATTTGTAATGCATCAGTTCCTTTGGCTACCTGAGGCAATGCCTGCTGAGGGGAGGATGCTGCCCATTTGCTGTAAGTACCAAGAGATGTGCCTGGTACACCTATCCGAGAGCTCACTTCTGCTCTCAGAGCTGCTGTGATGCACTGTATTAGCCACATGTGGATTTACTCAGCTGGCAAATGGCATCTCCAAGTGTAGTCCCAAACTAAAAGCCTCATCGTGCCATTATCTTCATTGTACAGGAGGCAGAAAGAAGCACATCACAGAGGGGCAAGGCTGGGGTTTGTGTTGTTTCCATACTCACTAGAGAGCACCTTTCCAAAGGGCAATTTTTCCACCAACATCCACCAATCAACCTAGAGTGAGGTGAGTCACTCTGGAAGTCCCCATCTTTCTTCACTAACTTTGGCCCTGTTCAGAGACCTAAACTTTTGAATAAGCTAAAGTTAGGGACAGTGAATTTCACCAAAACTTGTCTTGCCTGGGCTTCCTGGAAATTTCATGGCAGAGCTAAGGTGTGTCCATAATTCTGCTTGGGATCCCAACTACAGACTAACCTTAAAAGCCCAGCCTCTGCTTAGGTGGATACCAGCGCTTCACCGGGAGCCAACTGTTCTTTTCAGTGTATTTTCGGCACTGGCTGCTTTTGGGCAAGTGCAGCTTTACTTTCTTTCATGCAACACATCCTTGTACCAGGACTGCAGTGACATTTTAGCAGTGCTTGGAGTTGTGGTAATTCTGCTGACTTGTAGCTTGAAGCTTTTCCTCATGAAGAGCAAGGTGCTTTGCTCTGGGCGCTGGGCTGCTGCCTTCTTTGTTCTTTCCCACAGACTGCTGAAAAAGCAGCGTTCCCTGGGGCCATAGAATTAACATCTAGCACTCCAAGCAGCAATTACAGTGGAGACGGTAGGCCAGGGGAGCAGCTCTAAGGAACACCATGTCCCGGGAGAACTTGCTTTGCTCTTCCAAAGGCATTGCTCTGTACAGTGCACAACTATCTGCCAAGTACATAAAGTACAGTAGCCCAGCTCCCTATCCCCCAGTGTGTTTGGTTGTGGATTTTTTTTTTATTATTATATAGTGTTTAGATACGTTTAGACTTTGGCTTGCCAGCACACAGCTATTGTCTGCACGGGCATGTCCTCAAGAAACAATGCAGGGCCCATTATGGTTAGTGATAGACCTGAGTCGCATAACTGAGATCCACCCTTGAGCCTCAAGATGTTCTGATCTAATGCTCAAATCCAGCAGATTCCTCTGTGGCAGACAAAAGCAAAGCACACCAGAGCTGGATTTTCCCAGTTCTAAAGAGCCTGAGGATTTTATTTTGGCTTGAGGGCTCAGTGTCAGAGTTCACATCTTGTTCCTGTGCATTAGCAGGAGGACTGCTGGATGCACTAGCTTGTTTCAAGCCTGGTCTCTAGTTACAACGAAAGTGTTTAGTGGGAAGAAGCTCATCATGAGGCAGGTCTTTTTTTAATTATTATTATTTTTGGGGGGTGCCAGTTTTTTGGGTTTTTTTTTTTGCAGAGAAGTTGAAATTTCCACGAGGGCAAACACCTCAGTGCAAATACTGTTGAATCTGCTTACAAGTCTTTTTGCCAATATATAGTTATTTTTGTTTCACGTATCAAAATCAGCTAAACCAACAGAACTCTTGTGACAGCAAAAGCAGTGCTTCCATGAGGAGGGTGCTGGGATAGTTCTTCTGGAACACTTACACCTGGAAAGTTTAAGAATTAAAGCTCACTGAAGTAAGTATTTATAAATAAATATATAAATATATAAACATATATATATATATTGCAAAGAAGCAGTGAGGGAAACAGCCTGAGTCATCTTCAGTCTATCCTGATGGACAGGTGAGAAAACTGTGCCTTGTTTCCAGTTCCTACATAAACAGTGGGAGCTTCCTCACTGTTGTTTATGCCCTGATGAGTAGTAAGACAGCAGTAACAAACACCACCAGCCTTGTCTTCATACTTTGCAGCTTATTACTCTCCACGGGCATTGCAAAACTCACCAGACAGCCTCCCCAAGGTATGTTCTGAAGAACTAACACACGTCACCCCCATGCAATTTTCCTGCTCCAGGCAAGGGCATGTACAGCCCATAAAAGCATGCAAATCGTTCCCTATGTATTGTACCAACTCAGTAAAAGAAAGTTTTTCCTTGCCCTGAGGAAGTCACCTGCAATAGAGATGGAAAAGACTGAGGAAGAAGTGGAGGGGATTGACTGTTCTTTAGCTGAAATAACAGGGTTCTGGAACAAGTTGGGTGATGGAGAAGCCAAAACCGCTGTGCCAGCCAGCAGGACAGGGAAGTGGGGCTGAGGGCTCCCTGCCTGGCTCAGTACAACCTGAGCTGATGGGCTGAGGTGGCCCTGGAATGGGCTCAGGGTGCTGCTGATCCAGCAGGGCCAGGACAGGCAGCTTGGATCTAAGAGAAATACATGTCTTCTGAGGTCTGTGCTCAGGGCACTGGCAGAAACACCTTACTTGAGCTGACTGACCAGAGGCAGGGACTATTTGTGAGTGGTTGGTGCTCTGCTACTGGCCTGTACCAGCTGGAGCTATTGCAGAAAGGGCCTCTCAGATTTTACAGATCTTTTTAAATCTTGCTTAACAGCTTGAAGAAATATCCTTTTTCCTCTTCCTTCATTTTTGAGGCAACATTTCCCAGGTATACTTCCAGATTCGAACCGTAGGCTTCCTGATACAAGCTGAGTGTATTGAGCAAGAAGCTGGCATTACATTGGAGCTGTACCCTCTTCTCCCAGAGAACCACAGGGGAGGAAACGGAAGGTTTTGCAAACCTCATCGACTGGTCCTACGGGAAGTCATGAGACCAGCTCCTCTCAAGCCAAAGCACCGAATGCTTAAACAACAAATTGAAACGTTGATTAAAAGGAAAAAAGAGCCTTTTAAATCTATATTGGCCAATGCAGTTCAAAAGGGAGGTTTATTGCTCTAAGTGTATATACTGTAAATAAGGGGGTTGTTTGATGTTCTGAGTGTTGCACAACAGATTGTTTCATGCGATCTTTCAATAAATGGTTTTAGCATGAGTGAGGTGGGTGGTTCTCTGAGGTATTGGATTTCATTAATATGCTGAGGCTTTTGGGAGAGCTTCCATCCTAAGAAAGACAGATATCATGTCAGGTTTTCTGCCTCTCCCAAGTGACAGAGAAGTAGGAGGGGAAAAAAAAAAAAAAAAAAAAAGGATTGTATGGGTAAAAGAGGAGGAAGGGGAGATTTGTTTATTGCTCTTCCACAGAGGGAGTCTGCTCTGCATTTGCTTACATTGAGTTTTGGAAATACTTCTTGCCTGTGTTGGCAACATAGGCAGTAGTGTATTGAGGGTCAGCTTGATTCTAGCAGTTCTTCCAGAGTCCTTGACAGCAAACCATGAGTGTCTTCATGGTCTGTGGCCATGTAGCAGTCCTGAAATCAGCTCATAAGATGTCAAGAAAGAAAATAATAATAATAATAATTAAAAATATTATAGCACGAGAAGGGCAGTGTGTGATGAGAGATGGGGACACCAGGCAGGGTACTATGACTTAGCTGTGGCACACTGGAGCACAAAGGAAAGATGTCCTTCTTCACCTGAATGTCTTCAGGACTGTAGACAGACCTGAGCATACCTTGTGCTGTTAACTTTTTAAATTTTCACTCTCCTGTAGTGCCATGAAGAGCCTCATTGTCTCTGCTCGGGAACAGTGCTGTAGATTGCAAAAGGTCTCTGCAGATGCAACACCAGGAACAAACATAATGATCAGAGAAGCTGAGGTTGAAAACAACTGTGCAAGTGGATGCAGGTTACACCTCTGGTTCCTGCTGGCAAGTAGTGCTTGTGCCTGTGTTGATGCAGGTTTTTTTGTTTGTTTGATGTGGCTGGGGCAGGAAAGCCAAGCTCATTGCTGTCAATCCATCCAAGTTAATGAGTATGAAACTGGGTCATTGCCACTGTAAAATGGAATGCCTTGAAGGAATATTATAGCGTAATAAAAAAGGTAGTCAAAGTTCTGCACCTAATTCTCTGCTTAGCACTGTGTAGCTGTTACTCATTCTTACTGGACCTTTACACTAGTCTGTGAGACTAGATTTCTACCCTTAATCTGAAAGAGAGAAAAGTTTCATCCAAAGGGTAAGATTTAGAGCTGAACCACGAAGATCAAGCTGTAAGCTTCACTGCACGTGCAAGGTATCACCCCACTTCTAGTCATACTTAAGTCTAAAACACCTAGTTGGTGAGAATTCACCTCCAAGCCTATGAAATTCCAGCTACTTCCTAAATGAAAACCTGTAGTTCCCTACTGGGCCATGCATTTGCTGCCCCCAAGCTTTCTCCTACAGTGGTACAGCAGGGAGATGCCTGGCTGTCATCACCCAGCCCCACACAGCTGAATGAAGCATACCCCAGAAGCTGCCTTCTTGCAGGGACAAAGGCTGTGGGCTGTACCCAATTGCATCACCAATTAGCTCATGCTGACCTAACCCACCCGTTGCTCTGGGACAGGATCAAGGATACCTCCCCCACCCTGCCCAATCTGCAGAGACTTCTAAGAGCTGAGGGGTGGTAGCACAGCAGCAGAGGCTGGGGGTACTTACTGGAGGACTAGCCGTCCTTAAAAACTTGGACATTCTTCCCCAATGCCTACCATAAATCATCCTTGTTGTAACTCAAGCTAGGCCTGCCTTGTCTTCATGAATAATGCACTGCAACTTTTACAAAAGGGCAGGTTTTCTGGTCTCTCCCCAGTTGTGTCTGGAGGAGAAACATGCCAGATTCTATCACATGCTCCTCAGAGGTTGTTTACTGAGCCCTCTGCCCAGCTTGCTGCTTTCTCTTGAAGTTTTTGCTCACCTCTCCAAGTCTTACCTGATCCAATGCAAACTCAGCCTGGATCCTGACCAGAGTGTAACACTTACTGTGACCCTAGGTGCACAATTTCTCTGGTGAGGGAACAGAATATGGGGATACTTGTCCCTGGATCATAACTTCATGGGGTCTTTTTTTACAAAAGAAAGACTGAGCCAAAGTCCTGCCATTTGCCATCTCCAAACTCTGAATAAGCTTACACTTGAAATGAGCACTTGGGCCCGTGAGCAGAGCCTGACTCACATTAATTCCTGAGCAAAACATTAATAATGCAGGAGAATTAGAAACTTGGGACACTCAGCTCGATTTACCAAAAAGGTCATGCCCACGGATTGAGTTGCAGGCTTTAGCACTGAGGCTTGCACAAGTCCTCTGTGCTGGCAGAGATGGAGGAGCCTTTGCAGTTGCCTTTCCAGCTCGCTCTCCAGCGAGCAGGGGTGGCAGAAGGCACCGTGTGTGTTACTCGTCTGGGTTTCAGCACATCTACATGTGGTAACTAGAGAAGCCGTGGCAGAGCTGGGAGGAAGGCAAGCTGAAATCCATCCAAGAAACGTGTAGTCCATCAGCTCTCCGGTTGCAAACCCCACTGAGAGGATGTCAGTACAGCAGTACTGGAGATGACTGAATAGCAGGGCCTTTCACATTTTATGAATATAAAAAACCAAAATAAATGCAAACCCAACGAGTTTGCAGCCAATGTATTCCTGCCTCTAAAAATCTGAGAAACCATGTGTAGGAAAGTGGTGGCAAGAGAGCTGAATCTCAGGTGTATCATCTTGACCTCTGGAACTTTTCATCTGGAAGACTGACGCTCCTGGAGTGGCAGGTGGTGTACAGAGGAGGCCACTCCTGTCAAGCCAATAGTTGGCTGCTGGCTGCACAGGAGCTCTGCCTGGTATGACTGCGTGTGTGTTGCCCTCTTGGGATGGGAAGGAAGGAGTTAACAGTCTTACAGCTACCTACTACAGCCTGAAGGCACTGTACATGCATAGACAGACAGGAGGAGTGTGATGGGGCCCTTTGGCTGCTCCATGCATAGGGAAAGGGAGGGTTTCAGAGTGATGCCCAGGGCACCCAGGTGCATTTTGTAAGGTAAAGCCACCCCAGGTCCCTATGCAAAACAGGTGGCTTTTAATGCTCAGAGAAAGCCATACCTGGCAGGCACCTCCCTCATCTGAGGTCTGTGTCTTTTCCCTCTTGGATGAACTGAAAAGGGGAACAGAGCCACCAGAAACACATGATACCCTGCATCCCTGCACCTGTTCCCAGGAGCTGGGGCACCTGGTGCTTCACCCAGCATGCAGGTGGCTGCATCAGCACCCACCCATGTCCTCAGGTGCTCAGGGCTCAGCTTCCTCCTCCAGAGCCGGGAATGCCTCAAACCTTGCACAGGAGGTGTGAAATCCGCTTCTCCGTATTCATCTACCTCTCCACCATGCTGCAGGGCTGGCAGGAGATGTGCTCATAGTGCTGGGGATTAGCTCTCATTCCCAGTGCCTCTCAGCTTGGCACAGCACTTGGGGAGAGTTTGCTGCCAGAGCCTTACATGTGACCTTGCCTGGACTGGGCAGGTGGCCCTTGATCAGTGATCTGACACAGGGTGAGTGGGGAGGAGGCTGCCCCTCATACTTGTGGATGCTTGAACTTCACTGAGTGGTTGCTCTGTAAAAGCCATCTCTGGCAGAACTTCTCTGGAAGCTGAGATGTACAATTGCATGTCACAGGGGCTCCCTTACCTCTTGTCCTCTCCACAACACTCTGTAGCAATGAGACAAGAAACAGGTAAGGCTGACTTTCCTGAGGTACTTCATCTGGGTTACCTGAAAAGCAATACCTAGATGACAACTCCTACTGCTGAGATGGAATTTTTCTGGCTAACTTCTGCTGGACTCGCTCCAACTTGCTGAAGCTCCTCTGCTTTACCTTTTTTCTGCCTCCTCAAGTGGCAGGAGTTAATGTCCTTACTCTCCCTAAGTCAGGCAAATATCCAGCTAAGCGTGGAGAGGGAGAAAGGACAAGGGATGGTTAGCAACCTCAGAGTAATGTATGCAAAATCCTTGTCTGTATCCTTCTCTCAGCTCCACCACAGAGACTTGGACTGGATCGACAGTGTTTCCCCATTTGTAAATCAGTCTTCCCAAATCTGTTGCTGGGAGAAAGTTTGTTACTGCTTATTAAGCCCTGCAAGGCTATAAAAGGGCCAGCAAGCTGGCTGAGCCACACCAGGCCCAGCTGGAAGGCACTCTGTGACTTGAAATACAACAACTCTTTGCAGGGGGGAGGATCATAAATTCCACAGGGCACCAGATAAACCGGAGGAGGTGACAAGACAAAGGAACAGCCAAAGTTTCAAGTCCCTTCCCCCTCATCCCCTGCCTCCTCCCTCCCACCTTTGCCATGCCAACACAATAATGATGGTGTGACACCACTCTCCATCACTGCTGGGCACAAAATCAGCATGTGGTTGTGCTGCACCAAGTCACACTGCCCATGAACCATGTCTCTCTCCTTTGTCCCTGTTCCTCCTCCTTGGTCAACAGGCAGACAGCCTGAATGTTCCCTCTCCCAGGAAGAAAAAAAGAGAAATGGAGATGAAGAGGGAAGACCGGGTTGGAGGAAGGCAGAGGGAAATGGAGGGAGGGTTGCAGTATGGGGTGGAATGGAAAAGCTGGAGCTGAACAGAAGGAGAAAATAGAGATCCTGGGGTAAAAGAGGGTAGGAGAGAAAGGAGCACACAGACACCCTTGCAAAAGAAAGGCAACAGGTGGAAGTATGGAGGAGGGCCTGGGGATGGGAGCTGGTGTTGCACACATTTCCTGGAAAGTGTGAAAATACAGCAGAGACTGTCACACAGAGCTTCCTTCCCAGCACACGCAGGTGCCTTGTATACCCAGGAGGTAGCACTGATAAACACATCTAGCAACTGTCTTCACCTGCCATCACTGCAGCAGAGTTTTGGGACCAGACCAGAGATCCACAGAAGTAACACCACCTTCATTTGGTGCAAGCAGTGCCCACTGTGCCCAGCTCCAGCCCCGACTGTTTGCCTTCCCCCCTGCGGGGTGGCAAACCCTCACACAGGAATCACCCAACTTGTTCTACTGCTTTGGTTGGACAACGAGGAACAATTGCAATTACAGGAGCCTGGAGAGTCCCCGTGCTGATGCAGACAAGGAAAACAAGGCTGTACTTAACAGTGTGACCAGCGTAACCACTTTGGAAAGTGGCTGGGAAGAGAAGGGAAGGCTGCACTTTGTCAGAGCAGCAGCAACTCCAGTGTAGGTGAAGTGCTGCAGAAGAGCACATTTACCAGGAAAGCCTGTTGCACTTTTACCAGAAAAGTTTGTTAGACTTGGAAATGCCTGCAAACAACATCGACAACTGCTTTGTATGGAGAAAATGTACACGAGAGCCCAGCTGTGCTCCCAGGTCACTGGGGTGTAGCAAACTCCTGCTCATCAGCTGCATACTGCCTGGGCAGGAATTCTGAGTTTGCAGCACTTGCAGGGTTTTCAACACAGACAAACAAGCTACAGTAATTACTTGTTAGCAGCTTGTCAGCATCAGTACCTTGACAGCATGTCTAAGCTCTAATATGTGTGCTGCATAAGGCAAAGGGGAGAGGAGGCCACTTGGGGATAGCATGCTACTGACAAACCCCTTTGGTGAAGATGAAATCTTCACCAGCTGTTTTTCATTGCAAAGAGGAATAGTTGCAGTATGTCCACACTGTTGGGAGACTTCTCTGCTGCAGCTTCCCAGGACAGGTACAGCCACAGAAAGGAGTCAAAGCCAGAGAGGCTACAACAACTAGGTTGACTGACTGCAGCCTGGCTCATTATGCTCTTGAACTCACCTCCAAACTGTCCTTCATGCAGAAACATTAACTCCAAGCCCTCGCTGACTGCCTCTGGTTTTCACAAAACCCTGATGCACGCTCAGGCTTGGAAAAACACGGGTCATTAATGGATCTGACTGTGACAGACAGGGACTGCAGGCTGCCCACAGCCCGTAGGCTGGGAACTGCATTCCCCCAAATGAAGGGTAAAAGACTTTGCCTCTTTGTTTTAAGAATTGTTCTCCCCAACCCTCGGCACAAGCTGAATATTCATGAACCTCCTATATGAATTAGTTATCTTCCAAAAGCAAACACAAAGTCCCCATTCTGCATGAGGTGCCCAGGCACTGGACAAAGCCTCTGCTCTGGCAGTGGGTTTCCCAGGGACCCTGCCTGCTGCCTTAAACCAGTTCCTCTTGCCTATTAAAGCAGGATCAAAGCTGAACAAAGACAGAGATCCTTCCAGAGCTGTTCAATGCAGCTGCAGCTAGTTCAGACTTTCACATCTCTTGACCTGACATGACTCCCAGGCTGCCACACTGTCTGGCTGGGAAGCCAGAAGGGAAGATAACGTGATGTTTATTGTAAGTGCTGCTCACCAGTGCAGTCCATGTTAGGAGTTCAGGTTGCTGAGTAGCTTATCAGTGCAGAGGTTCAGATTCATGTTCAAGCTGTATTTGTGGTAGGAACAAATGGTTGTGTATGAGCACGAGTGTGTGTAATGGCTCACTGACAGGTGTTCATGGTAGCATGCATGAGGGAAATGGGCATCTCTGAGCAGGAACACACCTGAGGACATCAGAGAATGGTTCATTGTTTACGTGATGGAGCTGACATGATGGGTGTCACTGGGGAGGCCGACCCAGGTGCAAGTGAGATGGCAAGGATGTGCAAAAAAAATGTAAATAAATAAAGTAAGCAATTGGAAGTGTGTGTACAAAAGAGACAAGATCTCTACAAGCCTACTGTCTGTACTTGGTCTGTCTGGGATGGAGTTAGGACGCTAACTTCCTTCACAGCACCCTGTATGGTGCTGTGCTTTGCATTTGTGGCTAAACCAGTGCTGATAGCACAGCAGTGGTTTGGCTCCTGCTGAGCAGTGCTTGCACAGTGCTAAGGCTTTGTCTCTTTCTTCCCCCTGCACCCCACAAGTAAGTAGGCTGAGGGTGGGCAAGAAGTTGGAAGAGGACAGCTGGGAGAGCTGACCCTAACTCACCAAAGGGATATACCAGATGACTGTACCATATATCATACTCAGCAATAAAAGCTCAGGAGAAGGAGGAAGGATGAGTGTTCATGGTTATGGTGTTTGTCCTCCCAAGCAACCACTATAGGTACTAAGGTCCTGCTTCCCAGGATGTGGCTGGACATCTGCCTGCTGGTGGGAAGTAGTGAATGAATTCCTCTTTTTGCTTTGCTTCTGTGTGTGGCTTTTGCTTTACTTTTTAAACTGTCACTGTCTTGACCACGAGGGACTTTTATTAATCTTTTTTTCTCCCCCTGTCGAGGAGGGGGAGTGGGAGAGCAGCTGGGTGGGTGTCTGCAGCCAGCCATGGTCAACCCACCACACTGTCCTTTCATTCAGGTGGCCTGTGTCCCTTCTGAGCTCCTGTGTGCAGCCAGCAAAGACTGTTAGGGACACTTGGGAGGCTGGTGAGCAATCCAGAGGGCCTGTGTGGGGAACTGCCTGGGGCTGGGGAATAGGAAGGAGTACCAAGGTCAGACCGACCTTGTGTCTGTATGCTTTGGAACACAAGTGTCATTGCCCCTAAAAATACCACCACAGCACCAGTGCTACAGTGGTACCCCAGCACAGTAGGTGCTCTGGGCTGGCCTGGCCAGGCTGGACCTTTTGAGTCTCCAGGGACCTCTGCCTCTCTCCGCAGTGAGGTGAGGGGGCTTGTGCTGAGAGGAGGCTTGTAGGTGCTGCTCATGGCACGTGCTGAAGAGCATTCCTCCTCACCCAGCAGACCTGGTGCATGTGGAAGCTTCTGCTCACCAACGTGGCAGTCTCTCATGCCCACATCAGTGAGGCCAAGAGCACCAGCCACAGGGGTTCCTTTGCCTCTTGCTCTGTGCCATTCCTGGGAACACCAGCTCCATGCTCTGCCCAAGTCTGCCTCCGCCACCAATCTTCTCCAGCCCAGAGTGAACATCTCGGAACAACCAGATCTTTAACCCCCAAGAGGCAGAGGGGAGATGTCCTTGGTCAGTCTCCACTGTGTATGCTCCACCTCTTGGGTGAATATGGCAGAGAGACCTTAGTGCTCCAGAGGACAATCCTGGCAGGTGTCACCAAAATCAGAGCCTTTCTGGACTAGAAGTGGTTGGATTCCACTTGCTTCCTTTTCGCAGCCCCTCAATGGAGTCAGCTCTTTATGCTTAGAAGATGCTGAAGGACACCAGCAGGACTGCTAGGTCCATGAGCCAACTCCATAACCTGCAGAAGCAGCAGGCATGGGCATGGTCACAGCATGCTTTTTGGAGTCCCTGGCCACAAATCCCTCCTGCAGCCTAAGAGAGACTCTGGCACACACACACCTGGTGTGTCTCAGCTCCTCTCCCATCTCCCCAGGGGCTAAGTGTTTTGCTCTCCACCTTTCTACTCACACCCTCTGCACCTGCAGCCCCACCATGTCACAAGACCTTGGCAGCAGCCTCTTGGCCCTGGTCAGGCTGACCACCTGCAGCTCTGGGAGGAGGAGAATGAAGAGAAATCTGCAGTGACTATTTCCCTTCCCTGATTTGGACGCTTACATGCAGAGGTGGGCACAAATGGTGGGGCTCTGCTCTGTGTCCTCTCCTGGCACCCTGTTAACAGAATCATAGAATGGTTTGGGTTGAAGGGACCTTAAAGATCATCTCGTTCCAACCACCCTGCTATGGGCAGGGACACTAGACCAGGTTGCTCAAAGTCCTGTCCAACCTGCCCTTGAACACTTCCAGGGATGAGGCATCCGTAACTTCCCTGGGCAACCTGTTCCAGTGTCTCACCAGCCTCACACTAAAAAATTTCTTCCTGATGTCTAACCTGAATCCACCCTCTTCCAGTTTAAAGCCATCACCCCTCATCCTATTGCTACATACCTTACAAAAGGTTCTTGCACTTCTAACCCTCTGACCATCACCCTTTTTCTCCCATGAATTGTCCACATTTCTGCTGTTTTCCTTTCTGCCCCCCTATCCCAAGGGCTATATGGTTTAGGATCAGCTGACACCCAACCTAAGGGGTAGGGTTTTCCCCAGCAGTGCTTGGCTGGTGGCCACATGATTAAAAGCAGCAGGAGAGCAACAGCGGGAACCCAATCTGGCATTAATGAGAGTGAGAGGTGATTGCATGCCCAGTTTAGCTGCAGGAGCCCGGCCAAGCAGCAGCAGAACAAATGGCACCATGTGGAGCAAAGCTCCTCGTTAGCATAACACAGATCTCAGTTACACCCGGGGTGCTCAGCCTCCCAGCTTTGCCTTTTCCTAACCAGCCTTCTCTGTAAGGGAATATAGAAGACTGGAGGCTACTCATTCCTTGTAGAGGAAAAAAAGAAAAAAATCAAGAAAGAGAAGGTGAGCTTGTGTTTCTGCTTTAGTTGTGTTTGAGTCTTGTCCTTCTCTGGAGCTGATGGTATCCAGATGGATCTGGTCAGGCAAAGTGACCTGGTGCTGAGCCATGTGGAAGAGGGGTATCTCACTTCTCTTCGCAGGGAGCCCCATGTGCTGGCAAGGCATCCACAGGCAGGGATGTCCATGCAGGACACAAAGAGTTGTTAGGTGCAGGCTTTGCTATCAAACAGCTGGCTGCATGCATCTGATCTCTGCTTGGACTTGACAGGACTTGGCACCTGCCTCTGCTGCTGTTTGGACCACAAAACCCTTATCTTTTCTTCATGCAGGTGCTTGGTGAGACTGGTTGCAGGCTGCAGGCTGCTGGCTGCAAAACTCTCTTGGCTGGCCACTGTCTTGCCAGGTCTGTATTAAGAAACTCCTTCTCAAGGTAGTTCACTGCTGTATTGCACAGCAAAACACACTGACTGCCAGTTGTAGTTTATTTGAACTCCTCCATGTACAACACAGCAGGGACTTGCTGACACAGCTCAGCAGACAAAAGATCACACTTCTTCACAGCCTTAAATGATAGCAGATGTAGCAAAGGCCTGGTCCTAAAGTCCCTGATGTGAATTTGATCAGAAGTAATTGTATAGTTTAGCTGTTACTGTACCCCTACACACAACAGTGGTCCCCAACTGGAAGCTTGGAGGCAGTCCATAACCTTTGTACAATCTTGGGAATTGACTGCAGTCTGAGGAAGCCACAGTCTATGCAGGCCAGAGACATCAAAACAGGGTATTGCCCACAACATGCTCTTTGCACAGTATTGTTAGCTAAGAAATGACATATAATATATGGTCATATCTATCATCTCTTTAGTTACACCAGCATAATTCATAGAGTCAAAGAACTTATGTCAGGAAAATTTCCCAAGTGGACATGCCTCATCATGGTTTTCTGACAACCACATAATACAACATTTTCACACTGCTCCGAGCAGCTGAGCAAGCATCAGACCTGGCCTTTGGTATAAGAAACCCTCTGAACAAAAGCAGCACATTAAAGGGTAGGTCATCATCAAAACTTTTCCACCTTTTCTGGATTAAAGAAATACATTAACAGTTTCTGCCTTTTTAGAATATAAATTCAGAATAACTCTTTCCAGGGACTTCAAAAATCATCATTTGGAGCTGGAAATCCAACAAAACAGGCAGTGTTTGGTCTATATGCATCAGGAGAGTTTGTATTGGCAACTGCATCTCTGTGGTAGAGATGCAACTTGTTTAGACCCCAGGTGGAAAGCAGACTGGTCCAGGAGTTGCACAGATCTCCACCAAAAAACCTTTGTCACAGGGTAGGGACTCCCAGTTGTGCCCTCAATAAAACTTAAAACATGATCATTTATGGGTTTTGAGGTTGTTTCTTCTGCATGCAGCCTGAGCAGGGACCTGTGAGCTTGACTACAGCTCCAAGGCCAGTGAAAGAACTGCTTTGGGGATGGATGCAAAGACACTCAGCACCAAGCACAGAGAGGCCGAGTGGTCAGAGGCACTGCTGTGCTAATTGCTGGACATATGGCATGGTCCCTACATGTGTCAGTGACCAACCAAAACCTGCCACTGGGAGGAGGAACCCAGTCACCAACATGAAGGACACCCTGATTGGCAGCATGCAATTGCTCTCTGGTTGTGAAAAGCACTTGCCTGTTCCTGAAAGCTTGAACAAGTAGGTACTGAGGGAAATAAAAAAGGTCCACTGGGCAATGTCAAATGTATCCCAGCAAAACTCCCAGTGCAGGCACCTCATATTGGCTTTGCCAGGCTTTCTACAGGCAGAACCTCCTCTATGTTCTAGCTGCACCAGCAAAATCTCTTCTAGTAGAGGCAAGGAGTATCTGGCAGGGGGAACCCCATAGCTGGGCATTTCCCAGGCCACCTGTACCACCAAACCCACCCTTTCACTACCACACTGTTGGTGGGTCAGAGGTTCCTCTTTCTGATTGCGTGAAGAGGATGATACCAGTACAAGCATGTGTAGACAATACAGGCCACAGTCCTGGCTGCTGGAGTAGCATGAGACATGCCATCAAGTGTGTCTGTGAGGTGGCAGAAAGGTTGCTGTGATGCTGTGCTGCAACTAAGAGGACTCCTTTGGGGGACGGGGCCACAGTGTTAGCTCCTGTCAGGATGCCAAAATGAAGCTATCTCCACTTAGTCAGCTGAACACCATGCCCCAGGCTTCAGCCTGGCTAAGGAGAGGTGTTGAAATGCTACCTGTAAACATGACTGTGTCTTGCTGAATACAGCAAGACAATATTGCACCCCACTGCAATACTGATGGGGTGACAGCGGGTCCTAAGCGTGGGAAGGTCGGACAATAACACTAGATACAGAAAGCGTGTCCATGCACTAGGTTAGATATGGAGCAGTGTCCTGTCGCAAACAAAATTTGGCCCCACCTATGCAGAAGGGATCACCCTAGGTTTACCACATTACAGCCTTGCAGAAAACATGGGCCAAATCTTGACATTTCATTAGCTTCAAGAGTGGTGCTGCCTCACAAAATAGTTAAGTGCCGTTCTAGTTCTCTGTGGATGAAAAGGATCAATTTTCCTGTAACATGAGAGGAGCAGTGTGCCTGCCTGCTTCAGGGCTCTGGTATTTGCAACAGGGATGGGACTTTGGCAGGCCAAGGAGTAGGAGGCAAGAACAAGCCATGAGCTGTATGTGTAAGGCCATAACAACAGATGGGGCTGGAGGCAAACCACCCCTATGAAAATTGTCCATGGGTGAAGCAAAGACCTGCTTGCAAAAACCTGCGTCTGAACTTGCCCACGCAGAGCGGGTGTTTGAGGCTCAGTCCAAGCCTTCCTGGAAGACTTCCAGGAAGTTCAGTGGTGTAAGAGGTAAGAGTCAGAACAGAAAAGATCAGAGGGTTCATATCAGTAGAAGGTAAAGACCAGGTAACAGAGTCCAAATCCAGCAGCTCCTTTATCCTGTGACTCATGAGGACAAGGCGAGTTTAGCAGAATCATAGCTTCAGGCCTTTGGATCGTTTGCAAAAAAGGCATCTTGGTGCTGATGCATGTGAGTTGCTCTCAGCTGAGCTCTGTGAGTACAGAGCATGGGTGACATTTTGACCTACCCTAGTTTTATCCACTCCCTCTGTATCATCTCCATCACGGACAGTGGGAGAATTGCACAAAGGGTTGCTCAGCTGCTTTCCTATCGCAGTCCCCAGATGGTGATGGGAGGTCAAGAAAGCTTGGTTTGTGTTTTTGCCCAATCTACAGGAGACTGAGAGGAGCCACAGTAATAGGTTTCAAACATGTGAAAGGTCACTGCAGAAGGGAAGGGAATAACCCGTTCGCTTTTCCCACTGGGGAAAAGTCAAACTCACATACCTAAAACACAGTAAGAAGGTCTAGGCCAATACCATGAACCATCTCTAAATAATAAAGCAAGTTAATCACTTCCTGAGTAGGCTGGAGAATTGGAAGGCTGTTAAAGGTATGTCAGAAAAACATCTGTCAGGCATGAGCTGGGTTTATGTAATCCTGCCTTGGAGAGGAGGATGGGTTAGCTGATCCCAAGGTCCTTTCCTATTCTGTGTTCAGTGATTTCACCAGACCTCACAGTACCCAGGGACCAAATGCAGATATTAAAAGCTTTGTAAGTTCCCTACAGCTTTGTATTTCTTCCATTAAAAAACAAAAAAAAAACCCAACCCAAACCAAACAAACAAAAAATCAACAACAAAACAAAACCCAAAAGACTCACCCATGGTTTATTTAGGAAGGAAACAGATATTCAAGGAAGGAAAACATCCTCCATTTACTCTGTAGTGAGTGCTTAAGGCAGGACTGTGAGAGGAATCAGGTCCTGCAGCGCTTTCTAAAAGCAAGCAAAACTTCCCCTTCAGGAACAAAAAGATACACCACAGCCAGCATAGCCATCACTCCTGCAAGTGCCTCCAGTTTCTTGGGTACCTTGTGGCTTTCAACCGTTCTGATAACAGATCTGCACAAGATTTTCTCCCTTTGAAGGCACAGGCCCCATACAGATAATTTAAACTGGCCAGCAAAACATTTGTTCTCCTTAATTATATTTCACAGACCTTTCAGAAATACGAGGTCTGCAGACTACAAGCCAAAAGTCATTTTGCTAAAGAAAGTTCAGATCTAAGCTCTTGGAAACCAAGTGCAAGGGATCAGGCATCTGAACATAATACTGCCTAGAGCTATACATTGGATTAAGCTCCTAGGAAACAGTCCATATTTTTAACAGCTTCTTCAGGATACACCAAAGAGCAAGCAGTTCCGAGCTGAGAAGACTGTGGATAAGGAGAGGGGAAAAACAAAACAAAACAAAACACCACCTTTTGATTAACAATGACAGACTGGTCTATGAACCCCCTGGAGCTCCTCAACAACCTCATCAGAGCTGCTATGCCATCTCTCTCACACTCAGAGCTGTAGCTGAACATGGTGTCCTCCTGGGGCAGCTGCAGCCCTCACCAAGTGCCCTGACACAGCCTCTCACGGCAGTGACAC
This sequence comes from Chaetura pelagica, assembly GCF_000747805.2. NCBI lineage: Eukaryota > Metazoa > Chordata > Aves > Apodiformes > Apodidae > Chaetura > Chaetura pelagica. Next base: position 376,942 of record NW_009953386.1, read on the forward strand.
CCTGCCTCCTGATGCTTATAGAGTTCCTCACTGTTGCTCTTCCCTGGGGGCTGCCATGAGTTTCTGTTTCAGCTCATGTCCTGGAGGGCTGGAGCATGCTGTGGTGGAGCACGAAGCATTGTCAGCAGAGACCAAAAAGGGCTGTGCTTGGCAAGCACAGTGGAAAGGAAAAAGAGGGTGACCTAGGAGCATTGCTGTTCTCACTTCATTTTTCCATTGCATCCGCTGCCTTTTCTTTTTTTTCTATCAAGCCCAAAGACTGGAACAGAACAGAAGTAAAATATAACCAGGCTTTCTCACTGTAAGCACTACAGGAGGGGAGCACTGTCTGAGAGAGGAAAGCAAGAAGAGGGTCTGTGTTAATCTCCATCCTTCCGTTTCATCTCCACCCTTGGTCTCACTTTCTTTCCAGCATCCCACCACTGCTGCCACTGAGAGTGTTGAGCTGATGTTTGCTCTGGTGCCTCAACAGTGTACCAGACAAAGAATTATATCACTTGCAGGCTGGCTCTGTAGAGACATTTTTGGAAGCATCTCAGCTCTCCCCACAGTGTATTGTCAACAGATACAATGGCTCAAATATGACAGCAATTAAAGGCAACAGGAATGTTATTGTCGTCTGTGTTGCTGGGAGCAGCTTCTGGCTGCTCAGAGGGGCTGGGCATCTTTGTGAAACATGGACAAGGCCATTGCTCAAAGCTGAAGCTGCATGGAAAGTGCAGGTCTTCAGCAGCACCACCTCCAAACTGTCCTTGGCAGAAGCTGAATGTCATTGGCATCTATCTGCCCCAAATAAACCCAACCCTTGCCAACTGGTCTGATGAGCGAGGGCCTCAGGGACCTGTTGTGTCCATCAGGCAACCTGCTTCGCCTTTCTCGACCATCAGACCTGCTGCACTGCCAGCTTCCCTCCATGCCTGTGCAGTGGGAGAGCTCCACATCAACAGCCCAACAACTTCAACTGCCCATTTCCATGACAGTAACAGAGTCTGCAGAGGAAGGTTTGCAGAGGATGCGATGCCAGGAAAGTTCCTGGAGAAGGTCTGTTTGGGGAAGATTTCCTTTTGAGTCAGTCTCACCCATGACGACCAATCTGCCCTAGAACTGGATCCAGGGAAAGGGCATTTATTGTTCTGCATTTGGCAATGTTACTGCCCTGACAATGGGAACAAGGCAGACCCCTTGGTCTGTCCCCTGAACTTGGTTCCCCCGTTGCTGGCAGAGCAGCAGAGGCTGAGGGAATTGCAGCCCCCACAAAAGTTCAGAGCACTTGTGTGCTTGCCCACAAGAAAAGTTTTGAAGCTGGAGAAACGTTTACTCAGACCTGGGAGCAGAAAAGCCAACATTTCTTCCCCCCATAGCATGGCTCCAAGAACAGAAGTCACCACAAATTGCCTTCCTACCTGCCTGCAGCCAGAGCACGCAGGTCCTAAAGCCAGGGAGGAGGCTGTCTACACCCTGCTGCTGTGTGTAACCTCATGCAGGTCACCTTGGCTCCTTACGCCTCAAGCCTGCTAAAAGTAACCTTTCCTGAGCTTGCTTTAACTGTCCAAGAACGGGGTTTCCTCTCCAAGCCCAGCACATGCCAGTCTTTGCAGTCAGCCAGCAGATTTTACAGCTGTGCTGCCACAAGCAGAGCCTCTCGGGCTGTGGCTGTGCCCCTTTAAATGCTGCTTCTTTATTGCAAGTGGCTCTTGAAACCCTCCTGTAACCTGAGCAGCCAAAACTGGTGCTGGCACTGGAAAGTGGTTACACAACATGCAGGGCTGAAACCCTTTTGGCAAAGGGATATGAAAGGTGGGAGACTCCAGTCGCTGGGCCAAACACCCACATGTCCCCCCAAGGAGCCTGGGAGAGAGGAGATGGGCATGAGGCATGGACAGAGCAGGACAACAGTGTTGGCACTGCTAGTAAGTGGGGCAAGCCAGACCTTTCTGAGTCAGAGGGCAGCCTGTTTGAGAGCAGCCCTGCAGAGAAGGACTTGGGGGTATTGGTGGATGAAAAGTTGGACGTGAGCCAGCAATGTGTGCTTGCAGCCCAGAAAGCCAACTGTGTCCTGGGCTGCATCAAAAGAAGCATGGCCAGCAGGTCAAGGGAGGTGATTCTGCCCCTCTACTCTGCTCTTGTGAGACCCCAGCTGGAGTGCTGTGTGCAGCTCTGGAGTCCTCAACACAAGGACATGGAGCTCTTGGAGTGAGTGCAGAGGAAGGCCATGAAGATGAGCAGCAGGCTGGAGCACCTCTCCTATGAAGACAGGCAGGAGAATTGGGGTTGTTCAGCCTGGAGAAGAGAGACAAGGCTCTGGGGAGACCCTGTTGTAGCCTTTCATTGCACAGAGGAGGCTTATAAGATGGGGAGGGACTTTTTAATAGGGCCTGTTGTGATAGGACAAGGGGTAATGGTTTTAAACTAAAAGACAGTAGATTTAGACTAGATGTAAGGAAGACATTTTTTACTATGAGGGTGGTGAAACACTGGAACAGGTCGCCCAGAGAGGTGGTAGATAACCTATCCCTGGAAACATTGAAGGGGCTCTGAGCAACCTGATCTAGTTGAAGATGTCCCTGCTCGCTGCCGGGGTGTTGGACTGGATGACCTTTAAAGGTCCCTTCTGACCCCAACCATTCTGATTTGATGAGTCTGACGGGAGCTGCACATGCAGTGCGTTTCAGGCATCACCTTTTGGCACCCAACGTTGCCGAGTCAGCCACCCGTCCGCCCAACCTCGTGCCTTCCCTCTCCCGACACCGCCCCAGCGTGGGGAGCACACGGACGCCGGAGCCCCCCAGCAGGGCAGGTGAGGTGCCAGGCAACCTGTTGGGGTATTGGTGGATGAAAAGTTGGACGTGAGCCAGCAATGTGTGCTTGCAGCCCAGAAAGCCAACTGTGTCCTGGGCTGCATCAAAAGAAGCATGGCCAGCAGGTCAAGGGAGGTGATTCTGCCCCTCTACTCTGCTCTTGTGAGACCCCAGCTGGAGTGCTGTGTGCAGCTCTGGAGTCCTCAACACAAGGACATGGAGCTCTTGGAGTGAGTGCAGAGGAAGGCCATGAAGATGAGCAGCAGGCTGGAGCACCTCTCCTATGAAGACAGGCAGGAGAATTGGGGTTGTTCAGCCTGGAGAAGAGAGACAAGGCTCTGGGGAGACCCTGTTGTAGCCTTTCATTGCACAGAGGAGGCTTATAAGATGGGGAGGGACTTTTTAATAGGGCCTGTTGTGATAGGACAAGGGGTAATGGTTTTAAACTAAAAGACAGTAGATTTAGACTAGATGTAAGGAAGACATTTTTTACTATGAGGGTGGTGAAACACTGGAACAGGTCGCCCAGAGAGGTGGTAGATAACCTATCCCTGGAAACATTGAAGGGGCTCTGAGCAACCTGATCTAGTTGAAGATGTCCCTGCTCGCTGCCGGGGTGTTGGACTGGATGACCTTTAAAGGTCCCTTCTGACCCCAACCATTCTGATTTGATGAGTCTGACGGGAGCTGCACATGCAGTGCGTTTCAGGCATCACCTTTTGGCACCCAACGTTGCCGAGTCAGCCACCCGTCCGCCCAACCTCGTGCCTTCCCTCTCCCGACACCGCCCCAGCGTGGGGAGCACACGGACGCCGGAGCCCCCCAGCAGGGCAGGTGAGGTGCCAGGCAACCTGTTGCCTGCAGCCCTCCCCAGCCGTTGCCCCAGCACGGAGCCCCGCCACTCCGTGGGGCCGGTTCGGTGCGGCGGGCTGGCTCCGGCACGTGTGAGCAGCAGGGCACGTGTCCCGCTCCTTCGCACTGACTGCGCACGGATGCGCGGCGGGACCGCGCGGGCTCCAGCTGCTTCATCTCCTCGGGGGTAAGATCTGAGGCTGCTCCCACCCCTGCCCCTCGGCGGAATTGCTCCGACCTGTAGAGGCAGGATTTTGCCCTCGGCATCGTTTTTCTCCAGCCACACAAATTAATTTGCCAGTAATCAAGAAGTGTGATCTCACCGGTGCTCTGCACCATCTCCCCATATCGGAGCTGCTGGGATTCTTGTCCTTCTTCTTTTCCCTGCTCAAAGCCCTCGAGCTGCCAGGAGACACCTGGCCTCCCGTGCTGCCAGCCTGCCTGCGAATGAACACCCGTCAGCTGCTTTCTCCTGCTTCAGCCCAAAAAAACATTTGGGCCCTGGCGGCCAAAAGCCCTGCGCCCTGCCTCTTCCCAGCCCATGCCCAGAGGCTGCGGTGCCTTCCCCTGCCTCGTTGAGCACATTCCTTCCTCCTTCCCTGCTTCGCTCGGCCCTGCAGCAACTTCCAAAGCATTTTTGTGGCATTGGGGACCCGGAGACACATTCATGAGATGTGGTTTCCGTCACATGCCATTACCCCCGGGTCCTCGCTGGCTCGGGAGGCAGCAGCAGGCACGGGCACTGGCTGTGCTGCCCTCCCAGGGGTCAGCGTGTGCTTACTGTTTCACGGCTGGCTCCTTTTAAGCAGAGTTAAATTACTGGCCATGAGCTGATTGGGAAAATACTGTCCCTGCACTCTCTCTCCCAGGTTCCTGACAAATCAAAATAATAATTATGTGGCCTGGGAAACAATGGTTATTACCCATGAGCCTGGGAACCGCTTTTGCTATTCAGCTTTATGGGAATCCATACAGCTCCCGTGGAAGGGGATTATTTACCTAGGCCCTGAGAAAAAACTGAGGAGCCCACGTGCTCCTTCTGGCCATTGTATTGCTGAATCCCCCGGCGGTGCGGCTGGAGAGCGGCTTCCTCTAGCTGTCACTAATCCTTGCGTGCTTGACTGCCTCTGCACGTGGCATCCTTGGGGTCACTGGCCACTGGGAAGTGGGGCCATTGTTTTTTGGGGGGCTTTTGTGCCAGGCAGAGGGCTTGCTGGAACTGAGGAGCCCAGCTTTGCAGGCATTGCGCCATCCCAGAGCAGCTGGCTTGCAGCCTGATAGGTGCTCAGGCCGTCCCCAGCTCTGCTGCAGGGAAGCCAGCTGGATTTGAACCTTTTTTTTGATGAGGATGAAGGAAGGACTGGCCCCAGGATGTCCCAGTATGAGCTGTGCTGGCCTGGTGTGAGCAAGCTGCCCTGCATGCCTGTGGCTACAAGGAGGCAGCTCCACCACAGCACCAACACAAGGACATGGAGTGGTTGGAGTGAGTCCAGAGCAGGGCCATGAAGATGATCAGAGGACTGAAACAACTCTCCTATGGAGACAGGCTGAGAGAGTTGGGGTTGTTCAGACTGGAGAAGAGAAGGCTCTGGGGAGACCTTATAGCAGCCTTGCAGTACCTGAAGGGGCTACAGGAAAGCAGGTAGTGAGAGGACAAGGGGGAGATTTAGGTTAGACATCAGGAGGAAATTCTTCACTGTGAGGATGGTGAGACACTGGCACAGGTTGCCCAGGGAAGCTGTGGCTGCCCCCTCCCTGGAAGTGTTCAGGGTCAGGTTGATGGGGCTTTGAGCAACCTGGTCTCCTGGGAATTGTCCCTGCCCATGGCAGGGAGGTTGGAACTAGGTGGTCTTTAATGATTCTGTGATACCCCTACATCCCAGCATGGACCTCTAGACCCTGCAGGGGAGAAGCAGAAAGGCCCAGTTTCAATTTAATGCATGGACTGAAGCAAAGGAGATTTTTTCTTTTTCAAGGAGCTAAGAGAAACCTTGCAGAGCAGGCATTTTAGTAGGCATGGTGCCCATGGAATGCATGTACATAAAAGTGCATGGAAGGAGTTGGGGCAGGGAAACCCAAATAGGCCCTTCCTTCCTTGCCATGGACTTGCAGAGCCCTTTGTGTTTCTTCCTTCTCCCAAAGACATTTGTGGTGGCCTTCCGGAGGTGGGAAGGAAAGAGGAAGATGTGGGAGATCAGTATCAGTGATTCAGCCATCATCAGATTGTCACCGTCACACACTAAACAAGTGGGCAGGCAGCAACACTCCAGAGCAAGCCTGCAATAATAAACCTGCCCCTACAGGTCAGCTGCTGCTGGATCTCCAGCTGCCCTGCAATAACCAAGCAGCAGATATTCTCCCAGGCACCATCAAACCAACCCACTGCTTCCCTGGCCAAGCCAGAACACGTGGGACAGTTCTTAGGAAAGGCCCCTGCTTAACAAAACATGGCACCAGCCCTCTCGGGTCTAAAATTCCCATGTTACAGCCCCGAGCTGTGAAGCAGCAAGCTCTGCAAATGATTTTTACAGTGGAAACCTAAGAGGAAGGAAAAGAAATCTGAGTGTTTTCCAAGTCAGGGTTCAAAGGGGGTTTATAGCTCTGAAGGGAAAAGTCTTTTTTCAAGGTTGCCTCTGCCTCAGCACAAATTACACTTTAGGGACTGCTCAGAAGGAAGCAAGTTGTGATTTCTTCCCGTTTAATACCAGCAGGCAACACACCCGGGTGCCTGGGAAGAGATGCCTTTTATTTTTCTAGGTGAGACACACCAGTGGGATTGCCCACAGGTGAGTATGCTCCCACATTGCTCCTGATTCCTGTCTCTCTCTCCTCCTGGGCTTGCAGCTGGAGCCTTCCTCCTGCTCTTCTCCTCAGGGGCCTTGAGTGCAACCACAGGTTGGCAAGTGGCAGCAACATTATTTTGATGCTGCAATCACTCTTTCGCCGTAACTCATTGCTTTGTGAGGTGCTAATGGATGAGGAAAGGGTTGAGAAAACCACCTTTTATACCAGGCTAGCAAGGATGCCTGACGTGCAGCCAGGGTCCGGACATCTGGCTCATGGCCCCTGTGCAATGGAGCCAGCCGTGCTGCTATCTCCTCCACTGCACCTCAGGACACAGGGAGGGTCTGTGGGTCTTGCCAACCCACAGACCATGGGTCTGCCTGAGAGCCCCCCAGGCGGGTGCATCTCATGGCCTTGCGTGGGGTGCTGGCTCAGGCCTGGGGCGCAGCCATGTGGGTCTGTGCCTGGGGTGCAGAGCTGCAGGGACTTAGCTGTGCAGCTGGCCCGGGCAGTCTCAGTGCTTTGCAGGGTCCCCCAGGCACCAGTGTGTCCCAAAGGGCCTGCCCAGTGCTCCCCTGGGGGAGCCTGTAGCACAGCAAAAGCCCAAGGTCCAGCCAGCACTTGGGGAACGCAGAACCACCCTAGTCCCTGCAGAGAGGCACCAGCCTTGCCAGTGCGTGGGGGAGCGCCCTGGTGATGGTCTGGGACTCTGAAAGAGTCCAGCACAGAGCTACTAAGATGATTAAGGGAGTGGAACATCTCCCTGATGAGGAAAGGCTGAGGGAGCTGGGTCTCTTGAGCTTGGAGAAAAGGAGACTGAGGGGTGACCTCATTAATGTTTACAAATATGTAAGGGGTGAGTGTCAGGCAGATGGAGTTAGGCTTTTCTCAGTGATGACCAGTGATAGGACAAGGGGTAATGGGTGCAAATTGGAGCATAGGAGGTTCAAGGTGAATATCCGGAAAAAATTTTTTACTGTGAGAGTGACAGAGCCCTGGAACAGACTGCCCAGGGAGGTTGTGGAGTCTCCCTCACTGGAGACATTCAAAACCCACCTGGACACGTTCCTGTGTGATGTGCTCTGGGTGACCCTGCTCTGGCAGGAGGGGTTGGACTGGATGATCTTTTGAGGTCCCTTCCAACCCCTAAGATTCTATGATTCTATGATCCACCCACCTGCTCCCCAGTCTATCCCCGTGTGTGCGGGGAGCAGCGGGACACCCTTCCCCTCCCGGGGGGATGCGGAGCGTGGGGGCAGCCGGACAGAGCTGCTCTCTCCAGCACAGGGCAGCTCCAGGGCTGCCCATCCCTGCCAGGCAGGCAGGAGCAGCACCTCTGTGTCCCAGCAGCACCCATGAGAAGGTGCAGGGGACAGAGGCTGGCCTGGGGAGTGGGCAGCCCTCCTGTGCATCTCTTTGCATCTCTTTGCATCTTGCTCAGCCCCATCCCTTTGTGGGCTTTTGTGTAAGGGAGGATGCTGAGGTGGGGGCAGAAAAAAAAAGGACAATCTGACTAGGGGAAGGAGGCGGTGCTGAGATGCGAGGGGCAAGGCAGGGCCAGCGAGGCAGAGCCGGGCTGGGAGCCCGAGAGGAAAAGCCGGGAGCCCCGCGGGAGCCGGGCTGCGGGAAGAGACAATGCAGCGGAGGGGAAGGAGCCAGCTCCCACTCAGGGACACGGGAGCCCTGCGCAAGGCTGCAATTAGAGAGAGGAGACAGCGTGTCTGCTCGGGCTGGGAACTCTCCTGCCACGGGCTCACCCAGGGGCTGGTGCAGAAATGCTTTGCCCGCCCCTTCTCGCAGCCCCCTCTCAGCTCACGCTCCCAGGGGGCCCAAAGTGGCACCCACAGAGATTTCCCCCGAGGTGCAGGGGGCTCTGCTCTGGTGTCTGGTGGTGCTTTGTGCTTGTGGCTGCACAGCCGTGCCAGAGCCCCCTCCCCAGGCCAGCCCTCCTCTCCTGGCTGCCCTGGGCAGCCCCCTCAAGTAGTCACTTAGATGTACCAGCATCCTCAAGGCAAGCAGGTGGCTCGACCATCTGCCTCTCAAGCCCTTCTGGGCAGGCTTTTGGGATTTTCCCACACGAGGGATGATGCTACAGGCATCTGCGGCTCCAGGGCACAAGCTCTGGTTTTAGTGTCCTCCTCTGCACTGCGATTATCCTCCCTCTCAGTGGAAAATTCAAGTTTGTTTGGAAGCCAGCTCTCTGGGTTTGGCTTGGAAAGGCTCAAAAATACCATGCGAGGGTCACAAATTTTTTTAACACAGACTGTACTGGGCCAGGGCTGTACAAGAGGAGGGAGGCAGAGAAAGAATAGGAGCACACACCTTGTTTTGCTGCTGCCAAACTTGGCTTCATTCTCTGTGGACACAGCAAAGAGTTAGATGCTCTAAAAAGAAAGAGGTTGAGCAGTGCAGCCAGAGCAACCGATTTTCAAATTTCCTTTTTCCAGGTAAGTTTTTACTGCCCAGCCAAGAGGTGGATAAAGCAGAGCTCCTGTGACCTTCTGCTGGAGTGACAGCAAAGGGAGATGCTTGAAAAAAGCCAGCAAGGCAGGGCAGGGGAAGAAGAAAGAGGAGAGCCCTAGTGAGACAGCAGTGGGTTTTTTTAAATACAAAATAATATACTTCAGAATTTCAGTGGTTTTTGCTTCCTGTTCAACAGTTTTAAACAAACAACTGCTTTCCTCTTTTTCTGGTCATTTTAAGACCATTTTTTTTTCTGAGGGGAAATGAAATACAAGGTGTAAAAAGAGACCTCCCTGTTTCCCTGCCATTCTCACCTGCGTAGGAGCAGCAGTAGCAACGAGTTAAGGCAGCACCATGTATCGACCAGCCTGTGGCAGAGAGGAGTGGGGAAGATTACCACAGTGTAATTTAGAGCTGTGCAGCAATAAACAGTGAATTTGTTTTTGCTTAAGGAGTGGGTAGGGGTGGTTTTGTTTCATTTTAAATAAAGACATTTGAACTCGAAAGGTCATTTCCGTAGAATAACAATGGTCCTTTCAGAAAGGGGCACCGGCAGGGTCTCAAGTACTCCCAGTGTGCCCAGTCTGGTTTGACAGCCGAGCTGTGGCTCAGCTGGGTGAGCAGCCCCAACACTGCCCTGTGCGGGCTCACCCAGGGGCTGGTGCAGAAATGCTTTGCCCGCCCCTTCTCGCAGCCCCCTCTCAGCTCACGCTCCCAGGGGGCCCAAAGTGGCACCCACAGAGATTTCCCCCGAGGTGCAGGGGGCTCTGCTCTGGTGTCTGGTGGTGCTTTGTGCTTGTGGCTGCACAGCCGTGCCAGAGCCCCCTCCCCAGGCCAGCCCTCCTCTCCTGGCTGCCCTGGGCAGCCCCCTCAAGTAGTCACTTAGATGTACCAGCATCCTCAAGGCAAGCAGGTGGCTCGACCATCTGCCTCTCAAGCCCTTCTGGGCAGGCTTTTGGGATTTTCCCACACGAGGGATGATGCTACAGGCATCTGCGGCTCCAGGGCACAAGCTCTGGTTTTAGTGTCCTCCTCTGCACTGCGATTATCCTCCCTCTCAGTGGAAAATTCAAGTTTGTTTGGAAGCCAGCTCTCTGGGTTTGGCTTGGAAAGGCTCAAAAATACCATGCGAGGGTCACAAATTTTTTTAACACAGACTGTACTGGGCCAGGGCTGTACAAGAGGAGGGAGGCAGAGAAAGAATAGGAGCACACACCTTGTTTTGCTGCTGCCAAACTTGGCTTCATTCTCTGTGGACACAGCAAAGAGTTAGATGCTCTAAAAAGAAAGAGGTTGAGCAGTGCAGCCAGAGCAACCGATTTTCAAATTTCCTTTTTCCAGGTAAGTTTTTACTGCCCAGCCAAGAGGTGGATAAAGCAGAGCTCCTGTGACCTTCTGCTGGAGTGACAGCAAAGGGAGATGCTTGAAAAAAGCCAGCAAGGCAGGGCAGGGGAAGAAGAAAGAGGAGAGCCCTAGTGAGACAGCAGTGGGTTTTTTTAAAATACAAAATAATATACTTCAGAATTTCAGTGGTTTTTGCTTCCTGTTCAACAGTTTTAAACAAACAACTGCTTTCCTCTTTTTCTGGTCATTTTAAGACCATTTTTTTTTCTGAGGGGAAATGAAATACAAGGTGTAAAAAGAGACCTCCCTGTTTCCCTGCCATTCTCACCTGCGTGGGAGCAGCAGTAGCAACGAGTTAAGGCAGCACCATGTATCGACCAGCCTGTGGCAGAGAGGAGTGGGGAAGATTACCACAGTGTAATTTAGAGCTGTGCAGCAATAAACAGTGAATTTGGTTTTGCTTAAAGAGTGGGTAGGGGTGGTTTTGTTTCATTTTAAATAAAGACATTTGAACTCGAAAGGTCATTTCCGTAGAATAACAATGGTCCTTTCAGAAAGGGGCACCGGCAGGGTCTCAAGTACTCCCAGTGTGCCCAGTCTGGTTTGACAGCCGAGCTGTGGCTCAGCTGGGTGAGCAGCCCCAACACTGCCCTGTACCCAGTGCAGCAGCTGGCTGTCCCAGTGCCCCCACCACCAAAAGCACTGGAGCTCCAGGAGGAGTTTCGGCTTCTCCGTTGTGAGAGCACCCAGTCCTGATTTGTCACTAAAATCAGGATGGCACCCAGCACCCCTCGCCCCAGCTGCACCCCTGCCCCCTCTGGGAGCACGGGCAGAGGATGGTGCATCCCCAGCAACAACCTACAGCTGTTTGTTTCCCTCATCCTCAACACGTATGGCACGAGGATCAGATATGACCAAAAATATTATTTAAAAAATAGTGTATTTGCAGCCTGTGGAGGTTTCCCTGGGGCTGCTGGCTTTAAATGGCAGGTGAACATGCCTCACTGACTCTGGTGAAGTTGCTACCCTAATCTGTATCCATGCAGGTGTGTCAGAGCAAGTCAACTGATCCAGCTCACGCAAGGAAGCTTTCAGCAGAGCTGGGAGAAAAAGCAGGCATCTTGGTTCCCTGCCTCAGTTAGATTACCTATTTCTTTTCCCAAGTGCTTTCTAAATAGCTAACACACTCGGGCTCTCAGCAGGCAGAAAGCAATGGAGCTGTGAAGGAGAAAACTTGAGGCTCAGGCTGCTTTCTCTCTTGCAGGCATATCTTTGTCACAAATTTTCTCTCTGCTACAGCGCAGCTCCCTTCAACACTTTCTGTCAGTCAGTCTTCAAGTTTTAGGTCGCTTTGCTTAAAAAGTAAAGTATTTTTTGTTCTGTGTGGGGAAGGGATCTGCAGAAAGGGAAAGCCTTTTGGTAAAAAATAAATAAATAAAAAAAGTCTCCTCTCCTTAACAAGCACTGCTGTTTGTCACCCTCTTGGAAATTTGTAAACTCTTTTCTCTGTGTTTATCTAACCTTGCTATTTTTGGATTTGCTGCAGCTGTCTGTGCTGATGATGTGTGTACGGAGGGGAGAGTGTCTCTGCTGCATGGCTGGTGGTTTTGGCCAGTGGCCCCCCTCGCCCCAGCTGCACCCCTGCCCCCTCTGGGAGCACGGGCAGAGGATGGTGCATCCCCAGCAACAACCTACAGCTGTTTGTTTCCCTCATCCTCAACACGTATGGCACGAGGATCAGATATGACCAAAAATATTATTTAAAAAATAGTGTATTTGCAGCCTGTAGAGGTTTCCCTGGGGCTGCTGGCTTTAAATGGCAGGTGAACATGCCTCACTGACTCTGGTGAAGTTGCTACCCTAATCTGTATCCATGCAGGTGTGTCAGAGCAAGTCAACTGATCCAGCTCACGCAAGGAAGCTTTCAGCAGAGCTGGGAGAAAAAGCAGGCATCTTGGTTCCCTGCCTCAGTTAGATTACCTATTTCTTTTCCCAAGTGCTTTCTAAATAGCTAACACACTCGGGCTCTCAGCAGGCAGAAAGCAATGGAGCTGTGAAGGAGAAAACTTGAGGCTCAGGCTGCTTTCTCTCTTGCAGGCATATCTTTGTCACAAATTTTCTCTCTGCTACAGCGCAGCTCCCTTCAACACTTTCTGTCAGTCAGTCTTCAAGTTTTAGGTCGCTTTGCTTAAAAAGTAAAGTATTTTTTGTTCTGTGTGGGGAAGGGATCTGCAGAAAGGGAAAGCCTTTTGGTAAAAAATAAATAAATAAAAAAAGTCTCCTCTCCTTAACAAGCACTGCTGTTTGTCACCCTCTTGGAAATTTGTAAACTCTTTTCTCTGTGTTTATCTAACCTTGCTATTTTTGGATTTGCTGCAGCTGTCTGTGCTGATGATGTGTGTACGGAGGGGAGAGTGTCTCTGCTGCATGGCTGGTGGTTTTGGCCAGTGCATCAGTCGTTACGAGGAACTTGGTAAGTGTGCAAGGCTTGGGTACTGTGGGAAGACGCAGGAGAGAGTCCTTATACCCCCATGTCTCTGCCTCCTCATTTTCCTCGGAGAGCAGTGCCCAGCTGCCCACCACAGCTCAGCAGTCCTCAGCTGAGGCATCCAGCACAGATGCTGGTGGGAATGGGGATGGCTGCAGAAAAGGGGAGAAGTAGGACAGGTAAGACAGCACAACTGGCTGTGGAGGTGCCATCCCCACCTCCTCTCCCTGCCCTGGCTCACTCATGGCTGCAGGAAGGACCATCGTGGCAGCTGCAGGAGATCTGCATCACACAGGGGAAGGAACCCACTCCCCTCCACGGGAAAGTGTGGCTGTATGCCTGTGTATGTGTATGCACATGTGGGTGTGCACCCTAACACCTTCATTTGCAACTGGGTATATCACAGCAGCACATTAACAGATGCACCTGTATCTGCTAAATAGCATCAGTGAGACCCCACATGGAGCACTGTGTCCAGTTCTCAAGCCCCTAACACAAGAAGGACATGGAACTGTTGGAGCAAGTCCAGAGGAGGGCCACGAAGATGATAAAAGGGCGGGAGCACCTCTCCTATGAAGACAGGCTGAGAGAGTTGGGGTTGTTTGGCCTGGAGAAGAGAAGGCTCTGGGGAGACCTTATGGCAGCCTGCCAGTACCTGAAGGGGCTACAGGAAAGCTGGGGAGGGGCTTTTTACAAGGGCAGGTAGTCAGAGGACAAGGGGTAATGGCTTTAAACTGGAAGAGGGGAGATTTAGGTTAGACATTAGGAGGAAATTCTTCACGGTGAGGATGGTGAGACACTGGCACAGGTTGCCCAGGGAAGCTGTGGCTGCTCCCTCCCTGGAAGTGTTCAGGGTCAGGTTGGATGGGGCTCTGAGCAACCTGGTCTCATGCGAAGTGTCCCTGCCCATGGCAGGAAGGTTGGAACTAGACGGTCTTTAAGGTCCCTGTCAATCCAAAACATTCTATGATTCTTTGTTTATAGCTGAGATGGGGGTGGATCCCAGCATTGGGCAGTAATTCATTCCTGTCCCCCAAAGCAGCAATGCCACAACCAGGAGAGGCCACCACTGCTCTCCTGTGCTATTAACAGGGCAATCTGTCCTGCCCAAACTCAATTTCTGGCCAAGTCACTCAGCCACTCTGCATCTACTAATCACACACAAAGCTCTTCTTAATTTCTTGGATGCTTGTGGGAGCAATTTTTTTCCAACTGCAGGGTTTTGATTAGGGCTTGTCTTCCAGTAGCTAGGAGGTCACAGTGTCTGGATGGATCACAACCTGAACATCTGCATCCTATTACACAGCACAGTGATTATTTTTCAACATTCCCCATGTCTTCTAGCAGTGACAGTAGTGATTAAAGCCCGGGGTGGAGTCCTGCATAGCATTCCAACTTCCTTTACTTTCACATCCTGACCGTAAACAGGAGCAGAGGGCTTTCCTTGGGCACTAGGTCAGGAAGCCCATGTGCCTTATGGTGATACTGACGCACTGACGAAAGCCCGGAGATGTCAACTGGTACGAAGCAGCTGAACAAAGCTGCCAAGTGGTGCCAACAATAGCAGGATGTCACTGCAGCTTGCAGGGAGGATGTTTCCATTCACTGATTTGGCTTCCATGCTAAAAGCTGTCCACTGGTCCAAGGAATAAAGCCATCGTCGTCGGGAAGTGATCACAGGCAGACCATGGTGGCAAACGACAGGGATTTGGTTTCCCATCCTCAGTGCCAGAGCAGCAAGAGGAAGAGACAAGGTCTGGTCAGGACACCTCTGAGGAACCTCGTTTGCAGCTCTCACTTGGTCTGGAGCTCCCACTACAAAGGGACTCCATAAACCTTCTGCTTGGAGACTGGGACATTAGGAGGGGATGGAGGGGAGACAGAGGAGCCAAGAGGAAAAGGATTAGTTGGGTCAAGCCTATAGCAAAAGGCTGGAGCTGCCAAGCAACCACTCCAGCCAGGAGACAGCCTCAACATTTCCTGATGGAATAAGGATTTTATTTTCTTCCCTAATTATGCAAGGAGGCATTCAGGAGCCCACATTTCTGAGTTGTCAGGTTTGGGCTTGAGCAGGTCAGCAGTCAACATTCAAAAAACTTCTTTCAGCATAATTTTTGCTGCAAGGTTTTGTAAGGCAGCCAAGGGCAGGAAACTGTCTATAAATGAGCGGGACTGCTCTGGGGGGGTCCCAGTGCTGAAAGCAGCTGCTGTCTATGGTTTAGATCCGGCCAGCCAGGAGGGAGGAGGCCAGACTTGTCTAGCCACTTGCCTCTTCCCTTGGGAAAAGGGGTCATGGCACACGCTTGGGCACACACCCAAGCACAGCAGCTCCTGCCCACTGTCCCTCACCACGTGCCTCTGCAATCCCATCCCGGCCCTCTTTACCTGTCTGGCATTTCTCTGCTTGGCTGTGTCTGTCTGTCTCCTCCAAGACATTTGCAGATGTCCTCTCCCCAAGTCCCTGCCTCCACGTGCACCCACGTCGGCATGGCTCCTTCAGCCCCAGCGCGTCTTGCTCTTTGTAACTGCTCAGGTTGCCTAGAGGCTGCAGGCACATCTACGTGCATCTGTTATTTTTCTGCTCGGTTACACTCCTGTGCCTCTCCCCTGCGTCTCTGCTTGTCCCTCCACTGCCTCTTTTTTTGTGGTGGCAGACAGGCCAGACACGTGCATCCCAGCCGCGTGCGTCCAAGTCGGCTGGAGTCGCACTGGGATGGGGGGAACCTGAAGGGGAGTGAAAGGGCTGTTGGAAAAGGCCTAGGGGACAGCCTGCCTTCTTGCTGGCTCTGCACTGCCCTCATGGAAAAGATCCTGAGATAAGCCTGCTCGTTAAGATAAGGACTGGGTGCCTGTGGAGCTGCAAGCCATCCAGCTGGAGAAGTGCCACAGCTCTCCTTCACCCTCCCAGGCAAGGAAGGGTGAGAGTGTCCCCAGGCTGTGGCCTCTCTGGGGCTCGTGGGGGTCAAGGGTGGGGGACACAGATGCACTCCAGAGCTCAGCTGAACGGGGAGGGCTGCAGAGGGCTGGAAAAGGCAGATGCAAGACAAAAATACTCCAATTTCAGAAAAAAAGGCCATTGAAATTAGGTGTGATATGATAAAGAATCACTGGGACTGCACAGCCTAGCTTGTTGGGACCTCTGATGAGCCTTGGCTGTCCCCCACATGATGATGCTGGCCAACACACCACATGCCAGCTGAATTGCCACCTGCAGTGCAGGGCTTCTTGCCTTGCCCACAGACATTCTGTTCAAGGTGGGCGGGTGAGAATGGAGGATGCTGCAGCAAAGGTGTGCAGGGATTAAGCACCTGAAAGCACCAGCACTAGCGAAGGGCAGGGGAGCTGTGGCAGCTTTGGGCATCTTGGAATGTGCAGAGGACCCTGAGGATGCAGAGAAGCCAGGCAAAACACCCTGGGGCTAGAGGAGTGGGACTGGCTAGGATTCTGGAGATGTAACTGGGAGGAGGGATGGAACAGGCTGGCTCTTGCCTCCTCATGGCACATGCCACTCAAGTGGTCAGAGCTACTCTGGGGCTCTGGCAGTGCCAGCAGTGTTGGCATGTGCAGGGAGGCAAGGCAGTGGCTGTGCCGAGGTGAGATGCGGGGGTGAGGAGAGAAGAAGAGGCACAGAAACAGGCACAGCCCTCAAAACAAGATAGGAATGAGTCAGCTGTGCCTAGCTGACTGCTACAGGGGGTCCTGGAAGATGTCAATGTTTCTGTTTCACTTTCTGGAAAATACCCAGCCTCACACGTGTTCCCTGATGGAAAACTACTGCAGCAGGAGTCACAGAGGCGGCCGCACAGCAGGCGGATGGGGGGGCTGGCAAGACCCCCCGTGTTGCCTGGCAGAGGGGCTGTGCTGCTCGGTGCTGCCCTGGCCCAGGGGTGCCAGAGCCAGGCCTGGTGTGTGGCAGGCACCCTCCTCCCTGCACGGCTCTCCAGGCAGCCCTTGACCCCACAGCCAGGAGCAGCCAGCTCCTCTGCTCGGGTACCTCTCCATGCACACACCGGCCCCTGTGGCTGCTGCATCCCACCCTCCCTGCCACATCCCACCCTCCGTGCTACCTCCCACCCTCTCTGCTACATCCCACCTTCCAGGCAGGCCTGCCCGCTGCAGCCTGTGAGACCCACCAGCACAGAAGGCAGCAGGGTCTGGCCTTTTTCCTTCCCCTGGGACACTAAATTAAGCTTGGCCAGTGCCTCCCCCCACCCCCACAGCACTCCTGGTGCTCACGGGGATTCAGCAAAAGCAGTGAAGCCACAGAGGGAACTTTCCAGCAATGCCAGGCTCCTCTTCCACCAGCTCCAGGATCCTCATCCCAGGCTCGTGCTCTCACTGGACACATCAGCTGGTGTGGCTTTTCAGCTGATTTCTGGCCTTTCTTCACATACGACTAGCAGTTATTTTAAGAGACATGAAAAAAAATCAGTGTGGCCAAGGCTACAGGTTCACAGAGGGATGCCAGCAGCTGTGAATGTTCTCAGGTACAGCAGCATGAGTGGGCATCTTCACTGCCCACAGTGGAAGGCTAAAAAAATATCTCGCTAATTTTCTTTCCCTTAACCAACCATTCAGCTCCCTGTGCCTTCCACTTGTTTCTTGCCATCTAATTAAATGTAGTTCAGGGCAGTTTAGTCTGGTGCAGGGGGTGTGCAGGCTGCCCAGCCCTTGGACAGCCGTGGGGAAGGAACACATGTGTATCCCTTATGCTCCCTATGTGCAAACTCCAGCCAGCCCTGGCTGCCTTGTACTGTTGGACAGAGACATAACCAAGGGCATGTTGCAATCTTCACCACGAGCTGGGAGATAAGCAGCCCTCCCTTAATGAGGACAGGATATACCTGGCAAGACAATACCCTTTGCAGGGAAACAACAGGCTCTTTCATGCTGGGTGCTGGCACAGCTGGGAGCAGTCACAGAGGGAACCACGCATGATGAATCAGCTCTCCACCAGCAGCCATAGGAAGCTGTCATGGATGTGGGGCTGTCCCAGCAGCCCCATGCTGCTAGGGCAGCCCCACACTGGCTGCTGTTGGGAAGCACCAGAATGCCCCACATTGGTTTCCACCAGCAATCACATCAGGCAAGCAAATCCGGAGGGTTTACTAAACTGGATGTTTCACAGGGAGGTTCAGGTGGGGATGGCAGCTCTCCAGCACCAAAGGGAAAGCTGCATTTCTGCCTCTGGTATCTGCTGAGGCAAGCCCATCCCAGAGGGAAAGGGCAGCATTACCACTGCCTGCCATCCTGGGAGGCAAAGTCCCCACTGAGAGGAGCTAAATGTTTACTGTGCATATCTAGAGGCACTAAATTATTAAAGAAGAAGATATATCTTCAGGCTACAGGTGGAGCAGAGAGCTTTGCAGATGGCTGGAATTAAGTGTAATGGACCTCTGATGGCAAACGACCTCTCTGATTGCTGCAGGATGGTTTCTCAGCTGTGGAACAACACAAAGCAGCGGGAGTGAGGGTGGTGCAGATTGTCATCACCCCAGGGAATTACTGCTTTGGATACTCAAGCACAGCCTTTGGGACCATAACAGAGAGCGTGTGATGGGGAGATACTCCCCTCCCACCCTGTCACCTGAGAATATCCACAAACCAGCCTTTTATTCTGCTGGATGAGAGCAAGAAATCCTTTTCCTGCCACACCAGAGCAGGAAAAATGGGACTTGCTAGCCTACAAAGAAAAAAAAATAAATAGGTAAGGGCAATCAGAGATACCTGACAGGAACATGGGGGAACCCCACCACTTGGCACGCCACTTATGAGACTCACATTCAGCATGAGGTCCAAGCAGGTACCACGCACAGAGCCCAAGGCTCAGCATCTCTGACCGGCCAGGACAGAAGTGTGCAGGATTTGTTCTGTAAAATGTGGGCTGTTTTTCAGCAGTGAGGAAACTCTCGGATACCCTGGAGCTGGACTTCTTCCCACCCTCTTGCTTGCATGTGATTAAGGTCATGTAAGAGCTGGCTGTTGTTTCCAAGCCTCCTGAATTTGCCAAAATTAGGCTGGATTTGTGGAAACTGGCTTCCTGAGACCATGGGCACTTCCTGCTTCAAATACCAGCCCAAAAACAACACAGCAGTGGTTGCTCTCCCAAATTTTGATATGACTTCTTTAGTCCCACACAGAGCCAGAAGTTACAAAACTCATTGATTTTGAAATCTTGAAGGTCAAATATTTTGGCTTTTTCAAGGCTGCTCAAGCAGAACTTCACTACGACACTGGGTACAGGAAAATTCTGCAAGTCAATACCACAAAGAAACATCATCTTCTGGTTGCCAACACCAGCACCACATGATCCTTAGTTATTAAATGGCACCCCGAGGTCAAAGGCATCTCACCTAACACTGAACACTTGCCTGAGCTATTGCCATTTATTATGGGGAATCACGAAGTAACACTTTTAGAGACCTGAAGAGCAGGAAGGGACATTATAGCTGACTGCCCTGCTGTGCTGAGGCAAGAAAACCTTTGCTCCAAGACCTCATAATTAAGTATAAGACTCACAAGAAAGATGAAATAACTAGGGTGGAGAGGAAGCCAGGGGCTGGAGGAAAGTGTGATGTGTACCAAAGCTGCAGGGACTGAGGCTTTCTATTCCTAATTAATGGACTCACTTGTCCTATTTTCTGCTCTAACCACCTTATTAGCCTTTTAAAAATATAGAAGGCTCCTCCCTGGCTATGTACACAGCTAGCCAAGCACTACCATCCATCTCAGCTATGTTGCCACAGGTTATATTTTCAGAACCACTTGATGGGTGGATTAAGGGCTGCCTTTTTCTTGCCAGTTCTTCCTCAGCTTTCAGGGAGGGGGAAAAAAGTACAAAAAATAATAATAATAAAATCACATGTGAGGCTTTCAAGTGTCATGAAGATGCAGAAAAAAAGGCAAAGGTTGTTATTGGGGTTTTTTGAGTTCTTGGTTGTTTGTTTTTTGTTTTGGGTTTTTTTTTTGTTTTTTTTTTTTTTAAGGAATCTGTAGGGTTTTTATTTGCTGTTTAGTTTGAGAAATGTGAGGCTTGTAGGCTCAGTTTTCACACTTTCCCCCACACATCCCCCAGGCGTGGAAAGATACTTTATTATTTTTAAATGAAAATGTGGGCTTTTTCATAATTATATGCCTCTAAGCTCTGCAGCTTTACTGAAGTAACTGCTGTGAGTGCTTGTCAGTGCTGCCCAGTGCAGCCACCCTGTGTAGAAATCTTGAGGTTTCCATCCTATTTAAGATGAAGAGCCAGGTCTCTTCTCTTTCAGGCTTCGAAAAGTAATATTTAATATGAAAGCCACAGAAACAATGTACAAATCATTGTTGATCTAGGCTTGGTGTACTAAGCAGTATAAAGTGAAAAGGATTTTTTTTTATTTTTGGAAAAAATAAATATCACTATCAAGAGGGGAACTACCCAGATATACAAGTTTCCTGGTAGGTAACACTGACATAAGCCCAGCAGGAAACAGAAGGTGGTTTGGGTACGGACTGAGGGGAAGACAGCAAATGCCTTGCATGGTGCTAGAGCCGGGAAGGGGGTGAGAAATAACAGGCACGACTTGCTCTCTGCACCACCCTGCAGAACTGCAGCAAAGCAGCGCCTCGGTCAGAAACCTCCTCCCCAGGCTGATGATTCTCGTCGTGGAAACCCAACTCCTCCGGAGGACAGGGAGGGATGATTTGAGCCTCTCGCTCCGAGCCAAGGCTCCAGCCAGCAGGCAGCGCGCTGACCTGATGCTGTCAGGGCTCCAGCCCCCGCTCCCGGTCCCCCCCAGCCCCCCGGCAGCTCCTGCCGCGGGCACGTCGGGGATGATGGCCTTTTGCCCTTGGCAAACACCCGCTCCGGCCAAGATGACTCAGCCTCACCCCTGGCTTGCCCACGCCTGTTATTCTTGGGAAAACCGAGGTGGCATGAGTCATTTGGTCACACCAGCATGAGGCCAAACGCCTTTGGGGCTCCCCGCAGCCGGCTCAGCCGCGTCCTCGCCCTGGTGGCTGCAACGGGGCCGAGCTCATCCTCTGCCGTCCCTGTGCCTGCAGGCTGTGGCATGGGCACGCCTGCCCTGTGGGACGAGAGATGCGTGTTGCCAGGGGGCTAGCACCCTCAGGAGAGGTACTTGTCTCCCCACCTGCAGCAGGGGAGCAAGTTTTCTACTGCAGGGGGCACACGTAGGTGCCAGGTGCCCCCCAACATCATGTTGCCCATGCCCCGTCACCTTGCTCACCAGGCAGGGCTGGTTTTTACAAGGGCTTGTAGTGAGAGGACAAGAGGTAACAGATCAAAACAGGAAGAGAGGAGATTTAGGTTGGACATGAGGAGGAAATGCTTTAGTATGAGGGTGGTGAGACACTGGCACAGGTTGCCCAGGGAAATTGTGGCTGCCCCCTCCCTGGAAGTGTTCAAGGGCAGGTTGGATGGGGCTTTGAGTAACCTGGTCTAGTGGGAGGTGTCCCTGCCCATGCAGGGGGGTTGGAACTAGACGATCTTTAAGGTCCCTTCCAAGTCAAACCATTCTACAAAGTGGGTGCATGAGGAGAGGTATCCCTGCCTGGATTGTTCCAGGTTTTGGGGCTGATGGCAGGGAGGTGGGTTGCTGAGGGAGGGGTAGCAGCCCAGGAGCCGTCCCCTGGGCCGAGCCGAGCTGTGCCGAGTGCCAGCAGGGAGCCAAACCAACAACCCACTGCTCTTTGTGCCCCGGCCGCCCGTCCAGAGGAGCGCTGCCTTCTGAAGTCACATCACCCAGGGCTGGGCTGACTCGCTGACACAGGGCATGCCCTTGCTCAGCAATTAACGTGGATGCAAATAGCATTTGCACGTTAATTATTCTGCCTAACTAACACCATATGTGGAGGAAGAGCGAGTGCTTTTCCCTTACTCTGAAGTAACTCCATTTATAGACAAGCTCTGAGACAGATCAGGCTTAAAGCAGATACCAAGCTCCTTGCCCACCGTTTCCACACGGCATCAACCCGACTTTGTCAGACTGCTACGTGTGACCAGGGGAGCCCCAGATCAGAGCAGGAAGGTGCAAAGTACTACAGGGACTCCCCACCTTCAGGCATGGACTTCCCTGCGGGCTGGCACAGCACCAGCTGCCTCCATCAACTGGTTATCTGGGCGAGCGGGAAGGAATTTGGACCCAGTGGGTCCGATTACCAAGACACCCCGCGCTGCTGTTGAGGAGGCACATGCAACGCTGCCAAGCCGAAAGCCTGGCGTCGGGAACACCGACTGCATCCCGAGCGCCGGGTTGTATCTGGACCCCCCGGCTCTGGCTGGGGACCCTCTCCCTCCGAGCTAGGGGGGCTGCAGGGCTGGAACCTGCGCCCTGCCCTGGGGAAAGGGGTGGTAATGATCCCCCCGCCTCCCAGCTCAGCTGCGGGTTTAAAAAGCTCTTCCGGAGAGAAGGAACAGGAGGGAGCTGTGTAAAAAAAGGCTGCTGAGAAAGATTTAAATATTTCCGTTTCCAGCATAACTTGAGTCATTTGGAATGGAAAGTTTCCATTGCCCAATAAATCTAGCACACCCATTTAAAAGGGAAGGGGGGGTGGGGGGAGGAAAAGAGAGAAGAAGGACAGTTTTTGGCGTTGGCTTGAGGAACACGACAGTGTTGCAGCGGGGGCACTGACACGCACCGCCCACCGGCAGGTACATGATGTTCTTGGCCCAGGCTGGGGCCGAGGAGGGACACAGGGCAGGCACAGGGCAATGGGGAGAGGCTGCTCCCCCACGCTGGCAGAAGAATATTTAGGCTTGGATCACAACAGGTAGGGGGGAAAAAAAACCTGTGCACCTTTGGGTAAAATGAAAACCCACGAGAAGCTTTCCGGGAGGTGTGTTGTGGAGCAATGCTCTGCATGACCTGTCTCTGAGGGCAAAGCA
Organism: Chaetura pelagica; assembly: GCF_000747805.2. Classification (NCBI taxonomy): domain Eukaryota; kingdom Metazoa; phylum Chordata; class Aves; order Apodiformes; family Apodidae; genus Chaetura; species Chaetura pelagica. The sequence goes on from NW_009953386.1 coordinate 399,557, forward strand.
AGAGCAGGGGTGCAGGGCCCTGGCAGGGCTGGCTCTGGTGCTGGATCACCTTGAAATCTGGGTCCTCTGCACAAGTAGCGGGACAGGACGAGGATCAGCTCTACCCGTTCCGGAGCCTTCTGCCTCTCCCCACCGGCGCAGCTAATTCCTGACAGCTCCATTTCCAGAGGGGACCCTGATCCCCACATCAGGTTTTGCGACAACAGAAGGAGGGTTTGGGGGGTGTGGAAGTTTCCGTGTGCGCGGGCAGCTGATTCCAAGCAGCCCTCGGCTCCCCCCGGTGCAGAAGCCGGGGCGGGAAGGCAGGGCCGGAGCCCGGGGCTGCCCTGCCCGGCGGAGGGGAGGGACGGCGGGGCTGCAGTGCTCCCCAGCGGCCGCTGCTCCCCCCGCAGCCCCGAGGAGGGGAAGGGGACCCCGCCTGCATCCCTTGGAGCATCCTTCCCGCTGGCAGAGCCCCGGCGCCCTGCGGCGCGGCACCGGCACCTCGCTGCCAGAAAGGCTTTTTCAATATTAAGGCTGCTTCACTGCCAGAAAGCCTCTCTGAACGCGATCCTGTTTCCCAGCCTCCCCCCAGCAACACGGGGCGGCTCTGCAGCCGAGGGAAGAGCTTGTACGAGGGCCAGGTTTTGGGGCTGCCCGCAGCAGGTGAGGGCAGGTGTGTGCGCCTAAAGAGGAAGCAAACGGAGCAGGACCTGTGGCAGCACCTTCTTCTCCACCCCTGAAGAGACACAAGGGAGAACACAGCTGAGGCAACCTAGAGCGCCATCAGCCGCTTCTCCTCAGTGCCCACAGCTCTTCCAGAGGGGAGGAGCGGGGAGGATTGCCCGGCAGCGCTCTGAAGGACACACACAAGCTGTGGGGCATCAGAGGGATGGCCTGCCTGCCCCCTCCCCAGCCCCTACACGTTACTTCTACACCCTACAAGCTGAGGGATCAGAGGAGGAGGAGAGCAGGGAGGCTCTTCCTAGAAGGCAGCGGACAGAGCTCACAGTGTGGGGGATACACACCCAATGGCACCCTAGGGGATACCAGAGCAGTTTCCTGCCCCTGATGGGGGAGAAATAAATACAGGGAGGTCCCCCTCCGCCTGGAGATGCAACTGCAGTGCAGAAACTGTCCCTAAATACAACATGAGGCTCCAGGTGTTTTTGTGGGGCTGAGACACAGGCAGCCCAGGGCAGGACTCTTCCCCAAGCCATTCTGAGCAGGTAGCAAAGCAGCATTGCCTCCCTGCAGCAGGCAGGTGGGACAGCATCCATTCACGTGCTGACACTGTGTTTCTGGACAGATAACAACAATGGACCAGATACTCTACCCAGAACCTTCCTGCCCAGGTTAGAGAAACAGAATTATTGCAGACTGTGCTATTTCTGGTCAGACTGAGAAATACCACCTTTCAGTCACTCCTCCCTGTTGCAGGACTGACCTTTAAGCAACAGCCAGGGCAGCAGCATATATAATGCTCTCCTCCTGACAATCTTGCACATACAGCCAGAAACTATTGAAACTAATGAAAGCTATTTACATCCAGGGCACCAGAAACGTTGCAAACAGAGCACTGCAATTTGACAAGAGCTGAGTCTGTAATCACCAAGAAGGATTTAAAGAAACAAGCAAACAAGCAGAAAGGAAACCCTACCGTTAAGAATATCAAATAACAACAAAGAAAAAAACAACACAGCATCACATTTCTGCATACAGTACAGTCAGAGATTATTTTCTTAGCTCAGCACATACTAAGGAATCAGGCCAGAGGGCTGGGAGAGCTGGGTTTGCCTCTCCCACCCACTGCTGTGTCACCCTGGACTAGCTATGAGCTATCCTTTCATGCCATGCAGTGATGCAAGAAGTCTACAACACGCAACACTGCAGTCACACCTTGCTGCCCCCTCCCAAAATGATACACAGTACTTACCTGTGCCAAATAGCCACACTTGGAAGGAGAAACTACAGTCAGTTCAACTCTTACCTGGTCTTTGTAGGCTCTTGGAGGTGGGCTGATGTTCACAGGGAGTTCACGTCTTGCTCAGACCAGGGAGAAGAAAGGATCTGAGGGTGCTTTTGGAGATGTTGTGGTGACAAATTGAAGGGAAATGGGAGGAAGAACAAGAGGGAGGCCAGGTGATATTAATGGTCATCTGCTTCCAAAGCACTACCATGTGCTTTATATCACAAGCGTTTCAAATGAGACTCCAGCACCTGTGTTTCATTTGACCAGGGTTTTGTTATAGGGCTTTTCCAGCTGATAAGAGCAGAACACTGGGGAAAAAAAATAAATTTAAAAAAATCAATAAAAGCCAAGTTTGATTTGCAGCCTCTGGTAGTGTAATGCTTAGTTGAGCTGTTGTCTGGTGTATGTAGGTAAGAACCATTATATTGTTCCTACATAACTCTCCTGTTAGCATTACAAGACTCTTGCTGGGCTCAAATTAGTGTTTCTGTCTATAAATCCCCAGAATTTGGCACATATGATGGTTTTTCTTTATTATTAGTCACAGACCAGATCAGCCTCTCTGAAAAATGAGAAAGGGATGCACCTGTTCATGGCTCTGAGTTTTGTGGAAAAATTCAGTGTAGGCTTAGCACAGTGAGTCTGTGGGTACCCCACCAGCCTCTCAGAGAGCTACGTCTGCAGTGCCTGTGACACAGGGTAAACCAGAGATGTGTATTAGGACTCTCCCAGGCTGTGTTTTAACTACTGAATATTGCCAAAGTTTCTGTTTGGTTTTTGAGGTAGCTGCTGTTCAGAAAAACACACCCGGACCCCAGTGCCCTCCCGTTCACTAACCACATGTTAAGCAGAGCTCAGTGAGCAGACACTAGGCTCGGATGCTAGCATGTTTTCCATAAATTACATATATTTTGGATGTCAACAGCAGCTGTTTGTAAAAGCATTGTTTTCTGTTTTCTTGTTTAGATTGTAGGCTGAAGGTTCAAAAGGAGATTCAACCTCAGAACACCAAAAGTGGCCTTTGCTGTGGTTTCCTAAGTAAAAAGAGGAAAGTTAAATACTGTAACACAAGCAGGGATGTGGTCCTCCAATTTGTGCGGAAAAACTCTGCTCTCATTAAATCCTAGCAAATGAAAGCAGCCAGTTGCTACAGCTTGTCCATGCTGCCAACACATTAATGGCTTTGCCCAGGTTGCCTGATGAGGTCGCTGACACCTCCACATTCCAATATCCTTCACATCCTGACCTCCTTCTCATCCCAGCTTCCATCAGTCCAGCCATGTCGCTGTTGCACGCACAGTAGGAAGATCAGGGTTCATCTCAGGTCTTTGCTTTTGTATTGGAGTCTTTTTAACAACTCATGAAGTGCTTAATTGGCCACAAAGTTGGTACCCATACTTTTAGGTGTTGCTGTCCCCTTTTCATAGGCTCCAAGTCTGCGTGTATCATGGGGCTTGACTTTACCATCTCTCACATCTTCCCACTCTGCCTCAGATTCTCCTTCTAAGGGGACAGAGTCTGGTGGGATCTAATTGAAGCCATTTTCAAGTAAGTTCTTGCGTTGCAGCAGCTTCAAGAGGTGTAAATAAAGACTGAGGCCTCTATGTCTGGGGAGCTTTAGCAGGAACACTCCCTTTAAGAGCCTTTAATATAAGAGCTGTCAGCACCTGGGCACAGGTTACCTTACCTAGCAAAGTCACCAGGGCAACAGGAGGGCAACATTTGATGGGGTCAGTCTCCTCCTTGCACTTTGCAACGTGCTTTGCAGGGGCAGCCATCTTCAGTTCCAGCTGGGTGCACAGGCAGAGAGAGCTTGGGGTCTCCCTCTTTACCTGTACAGAGAGTGCAGGAGGAAAACACAGCCTAGGTCTGGCTGGATTGGTACATACACTATATAATCATATATCATATCCGTATTGCATATGATTACCCTCACTTATGAAAACCTTCAGCAAGACTTGAGATGTGTTTGCTGAGAGCAACCTCTTTCATCAACAGGGATGCTTTTGAGAGTGTGTGGTGTCACAGAGGGAAGAGCTCCTGAGGGCCCATAGCTGCTTTCACTCCCCTGCACCACTGGTTTAAACTGCTGCTGCACCCAAGGCGGGCTCAGCCAGCCAGAGCTGGATTTCTGCCCCTGCTCTGCTCCCACCGTTGCTGTGGGCTGAGCAGAAAAGCCTTCAAATGCTGCTGAAGGGCTTTGCCTCCAGCACAGCCTCCTCAGCTCCTCATGAGACCAGGAGCCTGCCCAAAGTCAACATGCTGCATGGAGATCCTGGGGGCAGCCCAGAACTCCAGCTGGCTTGGGGGGGAGTAGTGAGCAGCCTCCCATCCTGCTGCAAGGTTAAAGAGTGTCATGGCTGGATTTATGCTTTCCCGTTGTGCAAGTGCCCTTTCTCAGTTTCTGTCAGGCACCAGGAGGAGAAGACTGTCTGTTGCTGCCTTTTTTTGTTGTTGTTAATGCTGGATGCAAGTTCCCTGAAGCCACACATCAAACACGTGGCACTGCCATCCCCTGCGTGCTGGCTTTTTATCATCCCAAACCAGGGGGTGCAGGTAGGGATCTGCATGGCTGTAGCACCCATGCAGAGAGGGGTGCAAGTTTCCATCCATCTGCTCCCCCTCACCACCCCCGCAGCAGTCATCTTGGGTGGCTGGAAAGGCTCTGGTGGCTTTCCAACTGTTTAGATCAGGATTTCCTTTGCTACCCTGAGGTTTTGCTAGGGGTTTGCATTGTGTTTAGTTTCAGGAAGCACAATAAAACTGAAGATCTTTCTATGCCAGGCTCCTGCCCTAAAGTACTTAGTCTCTAGGGAATGGAGAGCAGACAAAGGAGAAGGAAGAGGGTACAATATCTGAGCAAAAGATCAAGCTGATGAGAGAATATATTATTCATTAAATGTATCTCCAGGACAAGTAACAGCAGGAGTGTGAGAACAGAGCTTACAATTGTCTTAGGTACAGTTTTAAAAAATGTATATACCCATTTTCATCTCCACTTTTTTGACAGCTGTTTACCTCATTTGGGATAGGTCTCAGCGCAGCCACCAATTTTGAAAGTGGGTTCCCACTAGTTTCACTGGTGATAGCAGGATGTGCTTGGGATTACGTGAGTGCATGCACCTACTCTGAACCTGGAGCTCTCCCAAGCCAAAGCAGTTCTCTCTACAGATTTTGCCCCCTCATTGGCTTTAACTGTCCCCTGCTTAAGGGGACAAAAAACAGGACAAAGGCTCTCAGAGCTGCCCTATGGCAGCCAATGTTTTAAAAAATATTTGCTGCTCATTTCAATGCACAAGGAGAGAGCTGCAGAGGGCAGAGTTAGTTTCCAAAGGTGGAGGTAGCTGGAGTCTCTTCATGAGACCTGTCTGTTAAATGAACTTAAGACAGAGACAGGAGCTGCTCTGACCCACGATCACATCTCTCGCTGGTGGCAGAGATGCCAAAATCTCATCTGCATGTTGCTTTCCCAACCTGCCAACTCGTCTCTTACTGCTAATTGTAATACTGGCCAAATCTGCTCAGAGGAGCTGACAGAAGGCCTCCTAGCTGTATAGTCACACTGAGGGCTCCTGCTGATTTTTGGAGGGAGCTTTCTGCCCCCAGGTGGCTAGAAGACTCAGGAAACTGTGCTGACTGCGCTAGAGTGGGAAGGAGCTGGGAAGCAGCAGTTCAGCTCAAGGATCTGGGTCTCCAGCACAGAGATAATGAGAATTAAGTGGCTAATGCCAAGGGCACCCTCCTCCCAGAAGTCCCACGCTTCAGCACACACGCAGATTTAGCGTCTGGCTTCATTCACACCCCCTGTGTTTTCCTTCACCCTAAAAGTCCTCAATCCAAGTCCTCATCTGGGAAGCAAAGCAGACCAAACCGACCCTGTGGGGGGCTGGTGGCTGCAGAACTACCCCCTATTTCAAAGTGGGTGCTGAAACACTGCTGCTCAAACTGATGAGGGAGCCTGCAAAACAGATCTTCCCCTGCTCGAGCCTCCACAGTCGCTTTCTACCCCTCTCGCCACCCCAAGTAGAGGCAACTGTCAGACAAAATTAAACTTTCACTTTATTCTCCAGCCTAATCTCTCCCTCCACAATATGATCTTGAGGTTTAATCTGATTACGATCCTTCATATCACACTATAACTAATTGCCCCAGCTGCCAAGCTAAGCAGTTTAATGATATCTCATGTCATCTATCAGACAAAAGGCAGAGAAGATACCGCAAACAAAGGCATGGCTTGCTCAGCCCCATCCCTGGGACGTGAGGCTGTCTCCAAGGAAATGCTCATGCAGCTGATGTGCCTCTCAGAGAAGTGAAGAAAACCTGCCTTCCTGCAAGTGTTTTGATGGAGATCTAGCCCTTACCAGGCAGGGTGGCAGATGCTGTGTGACCCAGAGCCCTGAGATATGAACACAACATTCACTGGCCATGGAGGTCTGAACGCAAAATACAGAAAGTGCAGTTCGCCTGTTGAAATGTTATTAGATCTCATCTAAACACAACGGCCCAATATATCACATGGTGAATCGATATCATTGTTTGTTAATCCAAGTGCAATCAGACAATTTTTTTTTTGGTTCCTGCCTAGATAAGACCCACCCTTCCCCTTCAGAACTGTGGCCATAACGTAATTCTCTCTCAGCAGCTAATGGCATTCATAAATTACACTCAAGACCTATTGTTCATTTAATCCTTTTTGCTGCTATTAGCTCTGGTCACTGATCTGTTGCCTCTCCAGACTACAGTATTTTAATGACACAGCTAGAAAAACAGCTAAACTCTTCAGCTTAGTGGTAAAAAGCTGGGTTTGTGTTACAGGGAGGGACCGCTGACTTGAGGGGAAAGAGTGAGGGAGAAACACAGCCCAGCTGGCTGTTGACTGGGGAGGACAGAGAAGTACACACTGAAACAGACTCATTGATTCTGGCCTGAGCTCAGGTCTCACAGAGATGATGAATCTGTTGGCTCACAGCCTTGGGAATTCGATTAACTTCTAAGACAACTGCACCATGACAAGCCTTTCAACCGGCCTAACCTGGTTTGCCAGAGGAAATAATTGACCATAGTTCATTCCTCCTTTGAAGCTGCAGTTATTTTTTAAGGAAGCTTGATCCTTGGGTGTGTCTTTTCAGTACAGGGGATATAGCACATGGATTAGTTCTATCTGTGTGACTTGCCATTACAGGAGATACTGATGAGACCCTATCTAGAATAACGCAAACTACCCCAGTTACCCATGCTGAGATTAATTACACTTAGAAAAGGTGCAGAGCAAGACTGGAACAGAGGTTTTACCAAGAGAAGACTGTTAAGAGTTTGGCATATCTAGTCATGCTCAGCTAAAGCCAAAGGAACTTGTGATTACCCTTGTGATGGTTGCTGACAGCAAACCCAACATGAGGGAGAGCAGCAGCTTGGTCTGTATTGATGCAAACCAGACAACACTGCCTGTGAACACATTGAGGCTGAAAGTTCAAAGCAAACTCCTAATGATCTCTGTGGGTCCAAAGCAGTCTGCCTGCTCAAGGAGCCAGGGGCAAAGTATCTAACTACCTTTGAAACAGTTGTTGGTTCACTTGGAGGAAAGGACCAGAAAAAACAGCAAGTGGATTTGGTGGTTGATGAGATCTCTCCCAGCTCTGTGTCCTTACCCTTCTAAAAGGGGCTCACAAGAATTCACCATTTGATGTTCATTTCCTTAAAAAATTATTTTTGTGCAGGATTTTTTTAATTATTTTTTTTTTATTTCCTCTGAACTGCATTTTCTTTTTGCTTCATTACTAGCTGGGAGCCAGGTTTCCATAAGCTGTCTTAAATTAATAAAACTCTTTCCACAGAAAATGTCTATCTCCCTTCAGTTAACAGCACCTGCAGTCTTGCCCCTGAGGTCCCCCAGCTGTGTCTCCAGCAGTATTTGCACCAGAAGGGGCTATGACATGGCCTGTGTGGCTGGGATGTTGTGCAGCAGATGGGCCTGAGGCTGCCTGGCAGTTGCAGCAGAAGGGGTTTGGCTGAGTTGCTGGACAACAAGCAGTACTCATCTCCTCCAAGGTAACAGCAAGAGTGAAATGGGCCAGATGCAACCGAGCCATGGCTTGGGATCAGGCTCTGGATCTCCCCACATGTCGACTGGCACCCTGCCAGGCTGAAGGAGGCTTGATGCATGTTTCTCTGGGCCCATAGCCTGTGGAGCTGCCTGGTTCCAAGAGTGGCTTCTCTAAGAAGGGAAACAAGAAGATTATTTAGCTTTTTTTTGTCCAGAAAACTTTCAGTTGCACAAGCTGCAGTTGTGCAGCTGGTAATTACCACCACCCAGGGGAGAGGGAGAAGATGCCAATCTTTTTTCTAATTACTACAAAGCCTTTCAGTCTGATTAATTCTTTCCTTCATGCATTTCCTTGTAATTTCTATTTGTGAGGATGCTAGGAGTAAATTAGAGAATCTTTCCTATGGAAAATACATTCTGCACTCTCCACAGGCCTGGTCTCTGGTAGCATCTGTGCATTCCTTATCAACCATTCAGGAGATGCTTTCAAAGCCAGGCTCTGATCTTGTCCTTTCTTTCAGACCAAAGGAGTTACTTGGAGCAGAACTGACAAATACCTGTATCATGACAAAAGCATTCTCAGTTTCTTTGTGATGCAACACTTTGGGTAAGAAGAGGCTAAAATGTATTTGCTGCCTGGAGCTGTTTAATTTACTTGGACAGTGCACATATTCCTCCAGCCAGAGGAGTCACACCCCAAAGAGGTCAGGGGCACTGAACACCTCCTGTGGCAATGGCAAAGGCTGGCCTGATGGGATGAGTGGGATCTCTTGCCATGTTTTGAGCATTGATGCTGTGTCACTGTCTCATGTGACATTGCAAGGGCCTCAGATGAGAGTCTGGGGAGGGGGGGAAAAGGGGAATAATAATGGAAATTGTGTTTATCCTTAAAACCAGCAATCCTAGCATTGGTAAAGAGAAATATTTAGTGTGAAGGCAAAATTAGCCTGTTACCTTATTTATCACTGTCCATGCCCCAGTTTTGCCCAGAGAGGCCAGGCTGCTCCCACTGGGAAGACAGCTTGCAAGGTACTCTAACTTCATTGCTGGGCATCACTCCAAACTAAAGATGGAGCATAAGGAAGGGGTAGATGGTCTGTAAGAGCCTCTGTGTACACTGGGGTCCCATGACACAATGGAGAGATGCTGTGCACTCAGAAACAACCGTTCCCACCAGAGCCAAAGGGGTGTCATCAGAAAGCCTGTTCAGATAAAATCTCTCCCGGGGAGGGGTGAGCAGAAGGAGAAAAAGAGGGAGGCAGGTGCCTGGGAGGTAGGCACACATGGGAATCACAGCCACGTTGCCTTCTCAGTGGTCTCATGGCCCAGCCTTATGGAAAGAGGGCAGGACGTGTGCTCTGATGGAACAGGGTGGTGGCTATTCCAGCAAGTTCCCTCCTTCCCAGAACCCTGCCTGCACTTTGTCTGTCGGTGCTCTCCCCACACCAAGGCAGCTGGGAATTACTGCAAGCCTATCTTTTTCTGCAGAAGTCAATAAATCCACAATCTGGCTCTTGGAGTGGTTCCCAGAGTTCAGAGACTTTTTACCCCATCTTGCTGTTTATTAGAAAGCTCTCCCATGGTCTCTTTCTTTGTCTCATTTTTGGAAAAAGAATGTAGCATCAAATTAATCATGTTCACTTGTCTCAGTTCAATGATAACTTAACAAGATGCTAATTTAAAGAGGAAGTGAGATGCTGGGATCAGTGTGCGTGTGTTTCAGAGAGACATTGCCCTCTAGTGACTTAAAGGCAGGCAACGTAAAGGACTAAAACATTACGAGTTTTGTAAGTTTCTGTGCAGTAACAGTGCAACACATTTCAAATTGAAGCTTCTGATAGATGGAGCAGTAGTGTCTGTGGTGAGGTCTGAGAATGCCTCGTGGCAGTAAGGAGGCCCTTAGCACTCACCATGAGCCATCTCAGCTTCCTTTGTCCCAGGTTTGAGGCTCCAGTACATGGCAGGACAGTGAGAACCACACACACCTCTCCTGCCCAGCCAGCAGCTAGCAAAAAGCTACCTTGAACAAACTGCCTTTCAAATACCTTGAAAAACACCCCCAGTGAGCACATAGCCCAAGTGCCATCACCTTGTGCAAAGGCAACAGTGGCCAAGATCTCAGCTGTGAGTCAGCTGAAACTCTCTAATAGTTGCTGTTTCGTGTCTCCTAAATGGAGTATCTCCATAAACACTCATAGCACCCCTTGTCTCATCACAAATATTCATTTAAATTTCTCCCTCTTTTGCTTATGTGAATGCTTTGGGAATGTCTGTTGCTCTCAACTGCTGTGCTTCGCACGCATGCAAGACTGGCCACAGTTTGTTCTTCTTGTTTTACAGACTATCATTCAGCTAAAGAGAAAAAGCAAAACTGAGGTAAGCAAAAAGCAAAAAGATATTGTGGAAGTCAAGAACTCCTTCCCTTCTTTCCTTGCTGGTACCTTTCGGAGTCAGCAAATGCTCATGAAAGCAATTAAAAAGAAAGGGAGAACGAATGGTGATCACTTACCTTGCAGACGCTCTGAACAAAGATAGAGCTTTTGATTAAATTGAATGTACTTCAAGAAAGTCTGTACTTGTCAAGATGCTTGCTTCTTTTTCTTTTCTTTTTTTTTGCTTTAAACAAACTCAAAACAAACAAACAAATAAACAAAAAACCCACACCAAAAAAAACCCATAAAACTTATTCTGTAGCCAAAACACAACATTATTATCCTTTTTTTGCAGGAAAATCTTGGGATAAGGGCATGATTTGGCTGCCAGGCTGGATGTGTAAATGAAAGCTATTTGCAGAAAGTTTACTGTGGTAAGAAATGCAACAAGTACATTTGGCAAGTCTTTTTTTTACCAGAGACCTTCTGCACAACTCTCCCACCAACACAAAAATCTGCCTCAAAAAACCCACAAGCACCCAACGAGACCTGCACTGGGTGATGATACAAGACAGTAGATAGTAAACCCCTAACCTGTCTCTGAGGTGGAATTATTTCTTGTATTCAACTACTTCACTCACAGAATCGTCCTGATTGGAAAGGAGCTTGAAGATCATCAAGTCCAACCATAACCTAAGTCCACCAACCATAACCTAACCTACCCATTCAGTGCTTAAATCATATCCCTAAACACTACATCTACATTTCTTTTAAACACTTCCAGGGATGGTGACTCCACCACCTCCCTGGGCAGTCAGTGAACCTATTAGTTCTTCCTTCAAAGACTTTTTCCTCACCTTTTGCTAGTGGCCAGTTGTGTTGTGTCTTGCTGTTCTAGAGAAAAAGCTGGGGATTGTTCTGTGCCTTTGTGGTCAGTAGTAACATACCTTCCATGGCAGATGTTTAGATTTACATGGTCACAATGATTCTTCCTGCAGCAGCATATTCTAGCTCATGCATTTTCCTGTGTAGCAACAAGAAAAGAGAGGGAAAAAGCCATGACGAGGCTTGGCTCAAAGCAGGGGTCCATCATGTGCTTCCTTAGTGCCTCTGCTGATTCACTCCCGGCTGTGCGAGGCTGCCACCCTGGCAGAGCAGCAGCACCTTCCCCCTGGTGGCTCTGCAGCGCACCATGCATGCCTGTGACTCCACTTCATAGCAGGCTGTGAGCTGCAGCAACTGGGGACTCTGATACACAGCTGCAGCTAAGTTAAGATGCTGCCATTGACATGCTTTTCCCTCTGGCTACAAAGGGAGATAAATTATTTAACAGCCATAACTAAATCCCAAACGGATCATGCGTCACGGCCCTAAAATATCAAAGTTGGGATTAAGAGCCCTGAACGTTTGGGGTCTGTACATTAAGGGCCCTGAGCCCTTTCTAACTGTTTTTGCCCTCCTTCAACTTCAGAAGCCAGCCCTTCAACCACAAGGCAAACCCAAGGTAAAACAGGAGACACTTGGTCATGGTCCCAGCTGCCTGACTCTGCTCAGCAGATCGGCATCTCTTTGCTCTTTACCAAAACAGCTCTGCTCGCTGGAAACAGGAAACCCACGCTTCAAATTGGGGGGGTATCAGCACAAAATTGCACTCGTGCAGTTACCTGAGAAGTTACCTGTCAAAACAGTTCCACACAATGCAGTTACCCATGTGGAAAGGCGACTTGGAGGGTGTTCCCAGGTCCTAAGCAAAGAGGGTGCCAGTTTCATGGTAGCGTCAGGTTTGCACACAGTGGGATCTATGCAGGAGACCACTGCAAGAACAACAATGCAGCTGGGATCCTGCCTGACCTGTATCTTCTCTGCTAAAGAATTAATGGTAGAAGAAAGCCTCCTCTATACTTGGGTGAAGGGTAAGGAGGCAAACAAAATACAATAGGCTATTTCATTTGGAAGGGAGCTACAACCATCTTCTAGTCCATCTGCCTTACCACTTCAGGGCTGACCAAGTTAAAGCACGCTGTTAAGGGCATTGTCTTAAACATTGACAGGCTTGGGGCATCAGCCACCTCTGTAGGAAGCCTGTTCCAGTGTTTGACCACCTCCTCAGTAAAGAAATGCTTCCTAATGTCCAGTCTGAATATCCCCCGGTGCAGCATTGAACCGTTTCCACACGTCCTATCACAGGATCCCAGGGAGAAGAGTTCAGCATGTCCCTTTCCACTTCTCTTAAGGAAGCTGTAGAGAGCAATGAGGTCACCCCTTGGCCTTCTTTTCTCCAAACCAGACATGCCTGAAGTCCTCAGCTGCTCCTCACCAGACGTGTGAGGGTCTTCCAGCCCCTTCACCAGCCATGATGCCCTCCTCTGGACACATACAAGGACCTTCACACCCTTCCTAAATGGTGAGGCCCAGAACTGCCCACAGCACTTAAGGTAAGACCAACCAATACTGAACACAGCAGGATAATCATCTCTTCTGGCTGCCTGGTTATCTGTGTTTGATGCACCCCAGATGCAGTTTGCCCTCTGGGCTGCCAGGACACACTGCTGGCTCACATTGAGCAGCTGCCAGCCAGCACCCCCAGATCCTCAAGAGAGACAACAGCACCTCCCAGCTTGGTATCACCAGCAAACTTGCTCTTGGCGTGTTCAACTCCTGCATCCAGATAATTAATATTTACACTGAACAGAACTGGCCCTAAAGTTGAACCCTGAGGAATGCTGCTGATAACTAGTTGCCAGCCAGCTGTAGCCCCATTCACTACAACCCTTAGAGCCCTCCCCTTCAGCCAGGTCTTTGCCCAGCACACCATGAACTCACTCATCCCACAGTTGGACAACTTGTCCAGAAGGATGCTGTGAGGGACAGTATCAAAAACCTTCCTGAAATCCAGAAAAAACTACATCCACTGCCTTGCCTTCATCCGCTAGATGGGTGACCTTATTGTAGGATATCAGATGAATGAAACAGGACTTTCCCTTTGTGAATCCATGTTAACTCTGCCTGATGACTGCATTGTTCTTTAAATGCCTTCCAATAGTACTCAGTATAGTCTTCTCCATAACTATTCCAGGAATTGTGGTCTGTAGTTCCCTGGGTCTACCATCACACCCTTATTGGAATAACACTGGTCAGCTGCCAGTCAGCAGGCACCTTTGCAGACTCCCAAGACCTTTAGTAGATGATTGAGAGGGGTCCTGCCATAGCATCTGCTATCTCCTTCAGTACTCTGGGATGAATCCCATCAGGCCCCGTGGACTTGTGAACATATTCACACCTACAAAAACAGACCAGAAAGCAGAGACTGTGCTAAATATGCATAGTTAGACCACAATTGGACACAAGGGGGAGATGCTCTGCCGCGGATATTGCAGGCCATCCACTGCAGCAACTCCCTGGAGTATGGGCTTCGAATCCTATCTCCAACACCTCCCCTGGTAAAGGAGATAGATATTCATTTACTTTCCTGCGCAGGTGTAAGAAAAAAAAAAAAGGATGCTGTGAGGGACAGTATCAAAAACCTTCCTGAAATCCAGAAAAAACTACATCCACTGCCTTGCCTTCATCCGCTAGATGGGTGACCTTATTGTAGGATATCAGATGAATGAAACAGGACTTTCCCTTTGTGAATCCATGTTAACTCTGCCTGATGACTGCATTGTTCTTTAAATGCCTTCCAATAGTACTCAGTATAGTCTTCTCCATAACTATTCCAGGAATTGTGGTCTGTAGTTCCCTGGGTCTACCATCACACCCTTATTGGAATAACACTGGTCAGCTGCCAGTCAGCAGGCACCTTTGCAGACTCCCAAGACCTTTAGTAGATGATTGAGAGGGGTCCTGCCATAGCATCTGCTATCTCCTTCAGTACTCTGGGATGAATCCCATCAGGCCCCGTGGACTTGTGAACATATTCACACCTACAAAAACAGACCAGAAAGCAGAGACTGTGCTAAATATGCATAGTTAGACCACAATTGGACACAAGGGGGAGATGCTCTGCCGCGGATATTGCAGGCCATCCACTGCAGCAACTCCCTGGAGTATGGGCTTCGAATCCTATCTCCAACACCTCCCCTGGTAAAGGAGATAGATATTCATTTACTTTCCTGCGCAGGTGTAAGAAAAAAAAAACCAAAACCGCCCAGTTTGGTTCAGTTTCAATGATTTAATAACATTAAACCCAACATTCTTTATATTCATTCTATAAATCTGTTCTTTTGAAACACTAAAGCTATTTTTCTTTTTCATAATATTAAAAGCACTGGGGGTTTTGGAGCTAACAGCCTTTGAAAAATATTTTTCTTCTGTACAACACCCAAAAACTATGTGGGTGCTAACCACCAGGGAAAGACCTGCTCCTCCTCCAGCCTGCTGGATGGAGCCTGGGGTGGGAATGAAATCTGCTCTGGCAATGTCTTCTGGTTGTATGGCACCAACACAACTGGCAAAGGCAAACATGAAGAAAACATATTCAAAGCAACTGGAAGAAAAAAAAAAAAAGCAGAAGAGAAAAAAAATATGAGGAGGCAGAAACCACCATTCCTCCTCTTGCTTCCCCAGCAGCAAGGGTATCTTCATACTAGAGCAGAATCCCATTTAGTTGGAAATGGAGGCATTGAAATGCCTCCAAGAAAGCTTCAGTACACTTCAGAAATGTTCCTCTGCTCTTCTGCAGAGCTAGCCTGTGAGGTAAGGAGGGAATTAAACATGCTGTCCTTCTGAAAAGGGTAGGCAACAACAATTCATGTGCTAGGTTACACAGCAGGTAGGCAGCAGAGCCAGAGTTCTCTGCACCATCTTTCTCCTTAGTTGCTACAAGACTGGAGATGGAGAACGAGGCAGTTGCCTGCTCTGACTGACACAGAAAGTTTGGTTTCACTGGCTGTAGCTTCCAGGCAGTCTGTCACTGTTGAAAGCAAATTAGATCAGCTGGGCATCAAGCTCTACCTCCCATCAGTTTTCACCACCCACTGCTGCCAGCTTGACACTTCTCTTTCACGCTGCATGTGCCAACTGTCTTATAAAGCCAGCTGCAACATCTACTGGAAGGACACGAAGAACAACCACAGGTGGGGAGAGGAGCTGGCGGGATCAGCTCAGGGTTGGGGTGAGGAGACCTTGTCCTGCCTTAGTCCAGGCAGAAGACAGGGTTCTCCAAGAAGACTGCAAGCTTGCTGGCCACCACATCCAGGTCACTGGTGTTGGCATATTTGAGCAGATTGGTGCTCTTGACAAAGTAATGCTTGAGGAAGTGCTGGCTGACACACTTGTGCAGCTTCTGCACCAGCCTCAGAAAGGCTTCGGGGAAGCAGCGCCAATCCTTGGTGCGTGGGTATTTTTCACACGTCCAGAATAGCACTGTCTGCAAGAAGCAGATGGGAGAGAAGAGGTGTTAGAGGTTCTGTCGAGGGCTCACACAGCTTACTAAAGCAGTTTTAGTGCTGGTAAATGGCTGACAGCCTTGGAAATCAGACACTCGCACTATCTCCCCGTGTTAACATTTCTGCAACGGAGGGATCACAACTAGAGCCTCCTCTGATATCAGGCAGAGCAATTCTGACATGCCTGTTTAGGATCTCTTCCCAGAGGAGCCCCTCTCCATTGTCTGGGCCAGGAGCTCAAGGAAAAATGGCCTTGCTAAAATTATTTTAGCCTATTTGCCATCCTCCAGCAGGAGCCTCTGTAGAAATGCCAGGCATTTTAGGCTGTAGAAAATGGCCTATTATACAAGTGTAGGAGCCAGTAGGTGCAAGGAGGGAGACAAGAATAATCAGGTTAACATAATTATTTGTGAGCTTCAGCTGTATTTGTACTGCAGATGCACACAGATCTACATTCCAAACAGATTTTTCAAGGAACTACTGCAGCTGCAAGGCATGCTTTCTAGTCAAGTGCAACCTGTGCTCTTCTGACACGATACTAAGAGCATACATAATATTCTGTTCCCCCAACTTTATTTTATGTGATTTTTCATTTGAAAAATTAATAATTTAAAATAATACAATTAATATTATTATTGCTCTTACAGTATTACTGTTATGCTGCCCATGTTGTACTTTTACAGACTTTCCTATGACTGAGAAGAATTTTCTGGAGAAACTTATTAACACTTACGGTACTAAAAAAGTCAGACTGTCTGCATTAGTCAACCTGAAATCAGATTTAAAAGTATAAAGTTACCCATCCTGGTTTCAATAATTCTGCTAAGTTCCTTACTTCCTCCGATTCCTGATTTTATTTTGCAGATTCAGTACACGAAGAGATCCACAGACACTGTGAAATGTGGCTGAACTATAGCCTTCAACATCTCTGTTTCTTCAGAAGTAGAATTTCATCAAAATTAGCCACACTATTCTAGGTTGCCTAGTTTGTTTGTTGTTTTTTTTCCACCAGTAGGTATTGCAATAGTTGTAGTGTTGAGGAATTTCTTCTCAGTTTTTCAAATGTGAACAATTTTTTGTTCATAGCTGCAGTAGCCACAAAGACTTTTTTTTCATGTTGCCATTGGGGAAAAAAAAAAAAAAAGACATGGTGAGGAATTCAAGCTGTAACTTTAGGAGAGCTACTCCTTGGAGACCTGCAGAGCAGTTATCTTTTGTCACACTAGAACTACTTCAGCAAGATCCCTGGACAGCAGATGCAATGATGGAGGCAAGGACAACAGTTGTCCTTCCAGTCAGTTGCCAAATAGGTGATCTATGCCCAGCATTTACTTCATCATCCCTAGATGCCAGCTGTCTGCCTGGCATGGAGTTGGCTTTCAAAATGTACCTAGGTCTTTTGAACTAGGTCTCTTGAACTTCATTCCTATGGAGGTAAGAACAATGAGTGCATTTACTAAGTCCTCTGAGGCTTTCACAACTTCTGAGGGAAGGGTTTCCTCTGTCACAGAGGGCCTTTTTTTGTGTGGAGCTTTGTTTAATAATTGCTCAATACCTTGGACAGTGGAAACCTAGTAATGTGAAGAAATCTAACACTAAGTCTCTGCTCAGCTGCTGGTTTATCCGCTGAATGTCTGTCTTTTCCCCCCTTTTTTAAATGTAAGTAACGTTGAAGCATTCCTTCTGTCTGGTAAACCAATACTCTCTTGCAGTAAAAGCCTGAAGTACAGTTATGGTAAAGATCTGAACAGCTTCTAAAGAGTTTTTTATTTTGATCAAGTGCCCATGCAACCGCACTCCCTGCACCTCTTCACCTTAAGCCAGAGAAAGAGATCATCACTAATGGTTAAATGGTTTTCCACTTTCTTCTATGTCAGTTTTGCCACCAGGTTGTTCTTGCATTCTGCTGAGTTATAACCAGCCTTGTCAACTCTTCTTTGACTCCATCATGACTTACATTAGTCCCTTAACTATAACAGCATTTGATGGTGGCAACCTTTTCTTCCGGAGAAATTTTGGCATTGCATTTGGTTTTGGACACCAAAAGATCAGTCACTTCTGTGGAGGCCTGACAGCTTGAGGCTTCAAGGTGATAAAAGAACAGTCTCTCGCTGGCAGCTCCAGGAGGATGGAGGCCCAGAAAACAGGATTGGTCTACTATCTGATAAATGCTGCTGCCTGCAGTCCATCAGTGTCCGCAGCTGTCAGATGTGTGGACACAGTCACAGTAGACCTTCTGTCTCTTCTTCACAAATGCTGTTTCTAAAGTGAAGCCACCTTGAACCCTGAAGTACTTGCAGAGAGGATGCTACCACCCCTTTACCTCCCCTTTCTTTTCCCACCTTAGGTAAAACAACATCAGAACAGTCAGTTCTCATCTCATTTGTGAAATATTTGATGCCTCTCCAGAAGAACAAATGCACGAGTTTCCTCCAGACAGATAGATGGATATGGATGGCTGAGATAGTCAAGATGCAAGAGGTAACTGTGCAATAAAAGACTGTATTACAAAGCCTACGTAAAGTCACAACAGAGCAGGGGCCCCAACTCTAATATTATTTATGTTGCTGCAATAATTAT
>NW_009953386.1:417933-422730 GCF_000747805.2 Chaetura pelagica
CACTGTAAAGAAATGAAACAGTACTGCAGTTTTGACAGTTTCCTTAGAAGTTACACGCTACAGTGATTGATGACGTGATATTTTGACACTACTGGATGAAGTCCCTGCAACAGATACTGAGGTTGTATCTTGGTATCAGGATGATGCCCACCTGAAGGTGGTAAGTTGTGATGACAGGCTTATTTCCAGCACACCAGACATCTTCCTTCATCTGCCTCATGACTCTGAAGCACTTCATGCGACAACCACCATCTTCATCGAGGCCTTCCATGAGGAGATGCTCAGCACGGAAGAAGCACAGCTGCCAGTGGTAATTGGAGCGGGCCAGAAGGTCAAAACCAAGTGACTGTGGACAAAAAGGGAAGTGGCACACGAGACCAGAGACAAACTTCAGAGCAGTGCAGAGGGATCTTACGAAAAAGATGTGTGACATCTCTCAAAGTGGGGCAGCGTATTCTAAACAGGGATAGCTGAGGCAGCAAACATGGGTCATGCTCCCATCCTAATTCCTAGTCAAATGACTGTGCAATTTGTTTTGTTTCCTCTGCTACTAATTACTCCCAGAAGGTGCAGCTCTAGAGCTACCACGTGCAGTACCAGCAGTGCTAGTAAAGCAGAGACACAACTCTGCAGGCTTTTTGCCATGGATCAGCAGGTCATGCATGAGGGGAGCAGGTCTGGAAGGTGTTGAGTGGACCTGCAGAAGCATGGCAGCTGGGGCTGAACTGAATCCAGCCATGAGCTTTGTAGGCAAAGATGGGGTTAGATTGGAAGAAAAACTGCAAGGTAGTGGTGGTCCATATGCAGAAGGCTTAAATGAGGCAGAGCAGAACGACGTGTGTTAAAACTGAGCTACCCTGGCAGAGCTGTGTGCAAGAGACTCGTGCAACAAAGTTAACTCAGTTTTTCTTCCACAGAATCATCATTGCATCATTGCAGAGGAAAAAACCCCAATAAAATCTGACACAATACTTTGAAATACCACTTCTCTAGAGAATACACCTTCCAACCATGCTGTTGCCTGCCATGCCCATGCAGTCCTTCAACTGGGAAACCACTGCCAGACAGCTGCAAGGTAAATTCCAGCACAGAGTTAGTAGTGTTTTTTATACTGTTCACCTTGACACGCTGTACTTTTTCCTGGGAAGGCCAACGCTTGAGGCAACGAGGCCACCGGGCTTTCTCAGGCCAGCAGGTTGGAATCTCCACAGCAGGGACCAGCTCCACCTCAACCTGGGATTCTGATGTCTCCACAGCCACCCGGACTACTGAGCTGAAGCTTTCCAGCACTGTCACTTTACCTGTGAAGGAACAACCAGAGAAGATAATAAAGAGGAAAAGGTTCTTTACCACAAGCTAAACAAGGAGCTGCCTAGGGCCCTGCAGTTCTATTGGTCTGTCTTAACACATTCTCTTCAGTGCCATAAGCAGAATACAAGAAAAAACCTTATCATTTTAATTTACCCTGGAGAATGAGAACAGGAAGAAGATGAAGGAACAACTAAGTTCTCAATTTGACATTCAACTACCATGCTTTTGTTTTCCTTTGCGGGTTCTCCTAAGTCCTAGGACCAGTTTCTTAAAAATACAGATAGACAAGTGGTGAAACCTAACACTTCTAATGCTTCAGTACAACAAGGAGATCACTGCAGATTAGAGGGGATCAGATGACCACTTCATACCTAAAGATCTCCTTATTCCTTTAAAGAACTCACGATCTGTTCAAATTACTTACCCTCACTGGTGATTCAGAATGTTTTGTGGGGTATACACAAGTTTTATTTCTGAAGATGCACTTGCACATAAGACAGTGACAGAATTTATGCCTGCTGTGCAGAGCAGTCATACAAACAGGGCTATTTGTCTCACTGGGACTGCTGAGTGTCAACAAGAGTTAGCTCCATGGTGATGTGAAGGAAAGAATGGCTTGTCTCCAGGAACGTGCTCTCAGAGCAGAAAAGAACAAAACCTGTGACTAATAAACTTAGTGAGACGTTTCCTGTTGGTCCAGCTGTGTTCATGGAAGAAGTTTCTGTCCCCAGCTTTCCCTGTCACTCTGGCAGCATCACTGTCCCTTCATCTTTACCATCTGAGCCAATTGTGTGATCATGCTCTAACCCACTGAAGTAAAAGACAGAGCAGATTACCACAGCAGGTTAAACAGCAGTGTGTTAACCCACGTAATTTTGACTGGCATGGGCTAAGGAGCCCACACAACAGACCTGAGGGGACAATGATGAACATCTGCTCTCACAGAGGAAGTATCTGCCTACACCCAGTGGTAATTCAGCATCTCCTCCAGGAAGTGCAAGGGTGAACTGCCTTGCAAATAGTGGAGTCCATCCCAACAAGAACTTTAAAACCCTCAGTAAAATCTGCATGTTACTTCCCTGCTGAGCTAAGCCTGGCACCAAAACAGGAACTGTACTGCTCCCAAGCCCTCAGCAGGGCTCCCTAGCAGCAAGTGCTGTGTCAGCACATATATATATTCATAACATTTCCAAAAAAGCATTGTAACTGTGATATCTATTCTTCCATCAGTGAATAGTGAGGCACCTTAACAACTGTAGTTTCGATGGTGTTCAAAGAATTAAAAAAAACAACTAATGAAAACAGGGAAATTTTTCTGTAACATTAGTTGTACTGTGGGATGAAGGAAGTTCCTTCTTCACAGAAATGAACAAAAATGGTAAATACTCCTCCTGACTTCATCTTAGCTGGGCAACCTATTCCAGTGTCTTACTACCCTCATGGTGAACTTGTTTTCTCTTGTGAGTAAAACTCAGACTGCAATCAGATGAGTGGAAATGGTTCCTACTTCTCTGGAATACAAAAGACTCAGACCAGGCTGCAGATGAGTAAAGTCATCCTGGAAGCATGCTATGCAAAGAGACACCACAGTCTGGTTTTGCTCATGTCTTATTGCGAAAAGATGGACATAGACTATTTAGCTTGAACAAAGCCAAGTGTTCATTTGCTGAAGTCTAAAAAATGCCTCTAGGACACCAAGAATGAAGCATGAGGATCACTGTTCAGGCAGCATCTTGCTACAGATGTTGTAGCTATGAAGGCATGTTGCATGCACCACTGATTGCATTATGTCAGTGATCAGCATTTCCAGTAAAAATAGCCACAGAAAATAAACAGGTGCTTTGGATTGTTCACAGAGGAATCAGCACCAGTACTGACAGCAAACTTCCATTACATCTGCCAAACAAGACTGGAGAAGCCTGGGCACTGGGGAAAAGAGCACTTGTCCAACAGACTTTGCTTAAGTAGAACTCTGTCTACTTAGTTTCCACACTTCATGCTGGAAAGCTATGGGCAGCTAAGGTTTTCTCAGAGCGTTATCTGACCTATAAACAACTTCAAGCACTTTTTCTTCTGACTTAAGCACTTTCCCTGTATCAAATTTTCCTGTAATATCTTCCTTGCTAGTCTAGATATATTGTGGCCGCTGTAGTAGAAATAAGATTTTTCCCAAACAATTTTCCTAAATGCTCTGAAAATATGTTGCATCTTGGTTGAACTGTGAGGGTGATGTTGCTGGAGACTCTACTCAAGTTCCTAAGAAAGGAGCAACATCTTGGGTGTGGAGAGGCCAAGAACTACTCACTTCTATCCTCAATCCAGGTCTACGTGCATCATTAAAATGGGCTAAAGGCCTCTGATTTTGGAGGGGCTTATTGCTTTTTTAACTTTCTGAACATGTCAACTAACCAAGCACTTTGTGTGTGTGATGGCTTTCCCTCTACCAGCTGCAGAAGACAGAAAGTTCCTCTTACATCTGTCCCCACTAAACTCACTGGAGAGGTTACAGGAGATAATCGACTTCTCCACCAGCTCCCGGAAGACGATAAGGACTTTGGCTGGAACCAGGTCACCTTCGACGTTCACATCCGTTTCATGCCACTGCTGAAGGCTTTTTGAGAACTGCTCCACCTCTAGCCACTGGTGCAGTTCCTCAGGGTCCCGCACGGAGGAGAGGAGCTTGGCTCCATGCACGGTGTAATAACGCCAGTGCCGTACCTGGCATTCCCTGTACCCGCTCAGGCCGCGCAGAGGGACTGTGATGAGGAACTGGCTGGGTGCTAAGACCTAGGAGAGTGCAGAGAGATTGAGAGAGGAGACAAGGGCAGATCCATGAGCTTGGAGTAAGGAAAAGAGGGTTATGGAAGAAAGAGGTAAAACTGGGGGCTTTGGTGAGAAGGAAAAGACATGGTATGATGGGAGCAATTGATTACAACCAGGATCTGTTCCATGCCTGTCTGAGGGTTACATTGGAGGTACACAGAATAAAAGGAAATTGCCTTAGAAGGAGCCTGATGTGACTGCCAGGGCCAATAAAAGAGCACACCGACTGATTTGCCACCACACCTGCCATTGTTTCCCCCATTCCTTGTTATTTCTAGTCTGCAGTTCCACAAGATGTAATAACTAGCAGCTTCCCAGGAGCAGGAAAACATCAGAGAGCAAGTTTTGAGCTCTAGCAAAGGGAAACAAAATAGTCCAAGTTATTACCTCAGAATTATTACTAGGGTTAGGCCTAGAGGACAACAAGAATAATAACTATAGCAAGAACTGCACTTTTCTGCTCTCTTCCGAAGTCCGTTACAGACTATAGCAAAATAAGGTTATGGCCCATTGATTTTAAAAGTATTTCAGTCTCTATGACTGTCCTTTAAGAGAGAGAGACATGAAGTAAGTGACATGTTTGAACCCACACAGACAGTGGCACTCTCAGAAATAAACTCAGGTCTTGGTCAGCTGTACTGTATGGACCTGCCTCTCCTGCTG
>NW_009953386.1:422960-427366 GCF_000747805.2 Chaetura pelagica
GCTGAACAGAAGCCAAAAACAGTGTAACAGTGAAAACAATAACCAATGACAACAAACCTTCAAATCAGCTTGTTTGCAAGCCAATTAAATGGCCTCACTTTGGGAATGACAATTTTCCAGTAAAAACAGTGCTGAACCATTATTTGCAAAGACTGAAAAAGGTGACACAAATACCACAAAACCTCATACTGGCACAGGGCACAATCAGACATCTCCAAACACATTTGCATTTGGCAATTGTGGCTCCAGACAGGGCATTCAAACTCCCTTCAGACTTTTACTGTTGACATACAAGCTTTTTAACTCCACTTGCTACCTAGCCTGACTTACAGTGGCTTTAATAAGGTGAGGCTGCTTCACAAGCAGAATGTGAAATGATGACTGTTGCAAGTTGGATACACCTGAGGTAAAGGAAACACACTTGTCACTCTCCTGTACTAATAAAAAATATTCTGGTAGCCTTCCTGGTAGCTCAGCAGATTTAAAATGTTACTGCACGGGTGCCAGGGCCCAAGGGCACTAACAGGCTTTAGTGGGACTTCTACCCACCCTTCTTGCCTGTGGGCCTGGGACCCCAATATCAGCTCAGCCCTGGGCTATGTCATAGGAGTGCTGGTCTCCAACTGTGTGACAGCTCTGCCTGCGCCTGGCCATAGACTTTGCTGTCCTACCTGCAGACTGCCTTCCCAACCTGGCCACTACAGACATGTCTGACAATCAACAGACTGCATCTGATCCTGGTCACCATCACTGGGCCTGATCCTGACCCTAGGTGAGTGCCCCTATCTTGACCTCACACCTGCCTTATCAGCACAGACTTGCCTGATGATCCAGAGTCTTAGCTGACCCCAGCTGCCTTCCCTAGGTCTGCTTTGCTTGGGGACATGGAGTAGGTGTGGCCATGTTGTCATGCTCACCTCCTGGCTCCATCTCCCACAGAGAGCACAAAGGCTTCTCTGCCCTCTGGCAAGAGATTTGAAATACAAAATGTGGCCAGCAAGAAGCACAGAAATGGCAAAGGAAACACCAGAAAGCCCTTTTGTCAAATAGAAGCCACCTAAAAGCAGGAGGATACTGAAAGGATGACATTGCAGACCAAGCTCACCTGTACAACTCAGGTTTGCTGAGGCTGAGAAACCCTGTGAGCAGCTCAGGAATTAAGTGCTAAGCTCCATAAGGAAAAATACAATGGCTGTCATGCAGTTTCTGCTCATCTCACTGCCTCGGCCCCACTGGCAGATAAAGAACCGTTCCTTCCCACACCAAGATGCTGACTGGTATGCACTAGCACCCAACAGGTTTTAAAGGGAAGAGCTGCAGGTGTTACATTAATGCCTTCAAATACCAGTCACATGGCTCCTCCACTTGGGCTTAGCAGGAAACACCAGAAATCACACAGCTTGGGATGGCACTGTAAAGCCAGGCAGCTGGTATCCTCTTGGTCTAAACAAACCCCAGCCTACACCTGTGCTCTGTCACACAATGGCCCCACCAAGTCTCAGACTACTGAACAAGAACCTTGGACTCTGAGATGTGTAACTTGTGGCCAATTCTGCTACATTAAAGACCTGCCTGCAGTACGCTGGGCAAATTAAACACAGCCTCCTTCTGGTGGCCCTGGCCAGGACACCCCAGGGAGGCAGAAGCATTAGGCTAGAAATAAAATATTTACACTTTAGGCAAAAAAGCAAATCTCTTGCTGAGAGGATGCAATAGTCATGGGAGGATGGGATAGGTGGGTGAGGTTGTCTGGAGAAGAGGGTGGGTGAGAAAAAAGCAAGCACATGGACTGGCAGGCACCAGGTGGCAGGAAGGCTTGTACCTGGATGGATGGGTGGAACAGGCTCTTCCCCCGAAGCATAGCTGACCACTTGGCCAGCAAAGCTGGCTGATCCTGAGAGAGGCAGAAGAGGAAACCAGAAGTACACAGACCGGAGAAAAAGCAGGTGCCAGGTCATTCAGTCACAGAACAAAGCACAGAGCAAGCTTCCTTTGAGCCTATTTGTTAAAGGAAAATCCCCCCTGCCCTGCCTTGATTAGAGAGTTAAACAATAGGCAATGCCATTGGGTAGTGCTGTACTAGTTATTAGTCTGGACACTAACCTGCTCATTAGGTCTTACTGAAGCCCCACAGGGTTTGCATCAGTCCTTCACAGCTGACAGCTGCAAAAATGGTGGACCACAACTAAAACAAACACTTAAAAGTTTTAAAAATAAAAAAATGCCATTTTGCCAATCTGAATTATTATTTTTCGAGTTGTTGGTTTTTTTACTTTATTACAGATTTTGACTTTTTGCCCCCTGGGTTGCAGAAAAACATTGACGATCTAAAGACTTGGCTTCTATATTTCCCACCCAGCCCTGCATATTTAGAAGGAGGCTCGTAGCATCTCAATAAATCTAGACCCCTCACCATGTTAATTTAAGTCCTCTAAATCGCATGCTGGAATTTCTCAAAAGTTTCTGCAAATTTAAATGACAGGGAAAAAAGATGTTGCAAAATTAAACACAGATTAACACATTGGCTTTCCTTTGACAAAAGTTATGTCACCTCTGTTGAGTTACGTCAGCAGCAATATTAAAGATTCTGTTTGTTGGAAGCAGAACAGTCCAAGTTATTTTACAAAAAATAGTTTACAAAAAAAGTTATTAACCCCTTATTTGCTGCCCCATACCTACGGGACAGTTACCTAGGCCTTCATAGTGTGACTACCACAGGTTCATAGCACTGAGGTCAGTTAAGTGTGAGTAAGAAATCCCTGACTTTTAAGAAAGTAAAAGTTGGGGATTCCTTTTAAGCAGAGGTTGTTCAGATCAGCTTACCACAATACCAAGTTACTAATCAGAATAGATTGCTTTGGTTTTATTCTCCATTGCTTTCCAGAACAGCAATTTCACCCTGAATCTGCTCTTGTCAGACTTGATTAGCCAAGCAGGTTTGTTCCAGCATGAGATGTGGATGGCAGACTATAGCACTAAGGAACACGTAGACCAGGATGTGGCACAGTTTTATGTCACTGAGGGCATTCTTACTGCCAAGGCCACATGCCCTGGGATACACAAAACTCCCAAAAAGATACATATCAGAATGTGGTTGTCCCCAGAGCAATAGCCACATTTCAGACTGGATTATTATATTCTGCCACCACCTCCATACCCTGCCAGCATCTTGATACACACAGAGTTCTTCCGTTTCAGTCCTAGGCAGCTGCAAAAGTTGCCTCATGCCTTCTGTGTTTTGATCAATAACTGGCAGCATTTTAGTATAAGGGTTGACATAGCTAGAGTATGTTAACTAGTTCAGATGAAAAACGTATTTTTCACACAAAGTTGCCATTGCTATGATTGTTTCTTGTATCCTCACAATAGTTATTCTTGTATTAAGTAATCATGGGAAATAACCAGTCTTTACCTGTAGCAGCTGGGACAGGACATGATTATTATTTTGACATTTGATGGTCTACAATGGGGAGATCTTTAACTTCTTCCAATAACAAACATTTTTTTTCCCAGTAAAAAAGAAGTCTAATCCATGATTGAGAAAAAACAATTTTCTGAAGGAGCTTTCTAATGTTCCTACTGGAAGAAGGATTTTTGGGTTGTTTGTTGGTTTTTTTTTACTTTTTCACCCATGAAAAGTATGAGTCATAGCTCAGGAAGGTATGAGCATTTTTATTTTCTTATGTTACTGCTGCACAAGATTTTCCTTCTGTCTCCTGAAGAGCTTTGAATTCTGCTAGCAGACTCACAACTCTGGCAATACTCTTTGTAAAAGCAGCTGATGTAAAAGAGGCTCTGCCTGATTTACCAGGCCCTTTCCAATGCTCCTCTTGTTCTAAGATGTCCATGTCTGGGTCCCTGTGACCCAGTCAATCACCAGAACTTCCACAGTGAAGTGTCTACACAGTCTGTGGCATTTTGGGTGTAGTACCTGTCCATACAAATATTCACACAATGGAGAGACCACCTACTGATTGCCTACAAGCTGCCAGAGAGTATATGAGAGCTCTTTCTCCTACCTTAATATTCTCATTGTGAATGCCAGAGTTGGAGATGGCCTGGAATCGCATGGCCTTACAGCTGATTTCTGCCGTGAGCTGCTGGATGATTTTCTGCACCTCTTCCACTGCTTTGGAAACCAGATCATGGCGCCGTTCCACCTGTCAGGTCCAAGAAAGACACTTCATATTACAGGTATCTGCAGACTGTCTCCAGCGGGAAACAGACAATCAAAACACCCTGAAGCATTTGTGCCTGTACTGCACTGGGAATAAAACTTTGTGTGTTACAACCAACTTACCATGAGACAGAACTGGCAATCACCAGCTTGGTAAACATCAAAGGGCCAATACTCAAGAATGCTGAGCATTAATTGATGTTTCCATTCCAATACCATTGGATGGAAG
>NW_009953386.1:427646-433622 GCF_000747805.2 Chaetura pelagica
AGTTCATCACATGGCTAAATTTGCTATCAACTGGCTACAGTCTCATTCTTTATCCATTCAAAGCAGAATACCCAGTTATTCCCCTGCATATATTAGCCATTCTCAGAGCCAGGGTATGCTTCACTTCAAGAGCTCACAAGACTTCAAGAATTACAGATACTCTGTGCATTAGTCAGGTTGCAAGTGATGTTGCAGCATTTAGAGGCCTACTTTGTATTTTGAAAGGATCCATGCTGTCTTTATATCTGGAGTCCGAGAGACGAGAGTCTACTCCTGGACAGTGAAAAAGCATCTTTCAAAAGCAGGTCCCGTTGGGGACTGAGTGTTTGTGTTACTCAAGGGATAGTTCTTCAATTCAAGTAGTAGGAGCATAATTATTAATTGAAAATTATTTCAGTGGAAAGTCTAAGTGTTGGAAGGATGGAGGTGAAGGATGGACAACTCAGAAAAATATAAGATTAACCTGAACTTTCACATACAACTAAAAACTAATGAAGCATAAGGGGATGGTCAAAATCCAAACGAGGAGGTTTAGCTGGAGGAACACGAAGGAATCACATCAGTAAAAGACATTTAAATATTTCACAAAGATTCTTACACATTTCCCAAAGTGAGAAGGAGATTCAGTTACTGTTAATGAAGTTCATGAACATATTCCTTATTACTTATTCATCCAGAATCACCTATGCAGAGTGAGATACGAGACTTTTTACTGTCCATTTTTGCATCCTAGTGCTTTATCTCATTTGATTGCAGTTTTTGCTTTAACTTTTCTTGCTTTTTCTTTTTCCTTACTATAAGCTACTAAATCTCATTATTTGCAGGCAAGGCAAAAAAACCAAAAAAGAGTTTGAAAGACCTAGATCAGAAAATGAAAGCCCACCTGAAGCTAGAACTCAAAGCCTAACTGGGCTACTGCAGGTATCAAACAAGAGTGTTAGATCATTAACAGCTTGGTGAATGATCAAGCATAATTGCCATAGTCTGTTATTATCACCAAAGATCAAAAGCAAAAGGAAGCAAAAGCATAAGGAAAAACATTTTTACAATGAGTGATGAAACACTGGAACAGCTTGAGCTGAGAAGTTGTGGATGCCTCGTCCCTGGAAGTGTTCAAAGTCAGGGTGGATGGGGCTGTAAGCAACCTGATCTAAGGAAAGATGACACTGCTCACAGCAGGGAAGTGGGACTACACATGATCTTTAAAAGGTCTTCTCCAAGCCAAACCATTCTGTGATTCTATTCTAAAACTCCTGTGTCCCACTTGTTTAGCATCTTCTTCAGCATTTAAACACTCTTCTTTTAAAAAATACCACTGACAAGCACTTCATTTAGAAGTCCTTTTGGACACCTTTATGTCAAATGTTGAACTGTCAGACAAAGCAGTCAAGTGTGCAAAAATGTGTCCCCAAGCCTCAGGATGTGAGAAATAGATTCACTTCTTCACAACAGTGGGCCATAAAATGGACTAAAAAGGACTAGTGTTTGCCTAAGATCAATTAACCAATGAATAGCAAGTTAACAGTATTTGTACTGAGCCTGAACAAATTTTGGAAGTGGGAAATACAGCCCTTTGCTGGGCTCTCTCATCTGCCCTTGACAATCCTGACTCTTTGCTATGTTACCAACACGTAGTCTTTTATGTTTATATAATACCCTTTAATTTCCCTAGTAATTCACCCTCCTCTTCATTCCAATTGATCCTTGTTCTGAGACCAGCTTTAGCTAGCTTGCACGTTCTTTTTTTACACTGAAAAATTTTAGGCCATGTTCATTTTCACTCATCTCAGGTTTCATTTATGACACTTCTCCATCTGTAGCTATTTTCTCCCCCATATTTTTGTTCATCCAGAAGAACTCCTTAGAGCAGTCCAACAAGCTTTACTTACTCAACAAGACACCTAATGGTCTCTCCAACGAGCAAATGGTACAAGTGATACAGAAAGTTCTTCACCCATAAGAGCTTTGAGACACAAAAAGTAGACTTCTTCTGTTGAAAGCATACAATCACTGAGGGTCAGCGGTGCCATTAACCACCTCTTTCTGCATGTACAGAGGGCATGTGACAGATGGTGCCAACTGTTGCTAACCATAATTAGCTCCCTAATCATGCTATTGGAAGATATAACCTTTCTACAGAAATGAAGGCACAAAAAAATCAGGAGACAGAACATGAATGAGCAAATGCAACGTCTGAAGAGTCGAGGCATTTATCTAAGATGCCTTCAGCACTAACATGTTGGGGGAAGAGACAGATTAAGCTCTTTGTTGGACAGCCACTTCTACAGGTACTCCCCTTACCAGGTCTTAACTTCGGAAATCATGCCTGAGCAAGTGCACACACACAGAACAAGGCCAATTAAGGTTTTGTTATGGAGGAAGGATGCAGGACTGGGATTTAGTGGGGGCTGTTAAGAACATATGGGTTTGTTCTTACCTACCCAGTCACATCCACTCCGTATGCATTTGACTTTTTCCTTTGCTGAGTGGCTTAAGGAAGTAATGTTTGGTATCAAAGAGATTCACTGCACCAGGTGACTGACCTATTTTCAAAAACAGGCAGCATTTGGCAAGCAGAACTTGGGCTGCCTGAAGGTTAGGCACCCTCACTTGGACAGGAGACTCAGAAACAGGCTGAAACTAGGAATACACCAGAGCTGGAGGGCTGCTAGAAAAGAGACTTTCAGTAAAACCTACAATATTGGCAACTATGAGCCTTACTTAACTTCACTCAGCTTCTGTTCCCTGTACTTATGGCTGTCATATGAGCATCTTCCTGTGCATGGCTTCCCTCTGTTCCCTCCTTTGTAGCTTCACCTTATAAATATTCAGAGAAGTGTTCATATTATAGCTCACTGAACAGATTTTGATGGAATGATTTTCCTGTGCACAGCACTTCATGGTTGGAAATTAAAGTTCTCACAGAAATACATTTATTGTCATCAAAATATTTCCATACAGAAAACAAATCTTTCTTACCATCTCTTTTATAGAACTAGAATATTTTATCCTTTACAGAAAAGAAAACCTTACCGTTTTCCATTTTGACTTATTTTTCACTTTGGTGTCTTGCATTTTGTTGGGGAAAAGCAGACTATCAAATAATATCTAGCTAAGTACTGTGATAAAACATTCCAGCTTTAAAAACTGTTACAACTCACTTAGAGTTACTTTCATTAAACACTGTTGTTTCACTGATGAGTTTATTCTGTTTCACTTAATCTCATAATGAGGAAAAAAGTATTGAGTGCTGGAATACCTCATAAACTAGGAAAAGTGGTTCCAGGCTGCATGTGCTAATAAGATATGTTATTTTAATCATGGTATACAGAGAAGTATCCTTAGCTGAGGTGACAGACTGATGAGAGGAATTCTTACAATATCTGTCTCTCTAGTTCCTACATGCATCTTTTTTATAGGCAATCTCTGGTGTGGTTTCAGTCTTGTTTTTGTCAAGAAAAGACTACTGACAGGGAGAGAGGAAAGGACCTTCCCTTAGATTAAGTGCTGGCAATTACAGCTTGTAATTCCACATCTGGAATTCCAGATCAGAAGCAAAAATTCAGGACATCTGAAGAAGAAGAGGACAAGCACCTTGACAAATTAGGCTACCAGAGGAGATGCCTAATAACATTTAGCAACAGAAACCTAGAAATCTCATTAGAAATACAGTTTTCATGAAACTTCACCCAGTCTCATCTCAGAAATGAAGACAGCAGGCAAGCAACTAACTGTCAAGTTTGGCACCCTTCAGAATCAACACCTAGTGTGGGAGACAGAAAATCTGGACAGATAAGCCTTACCTTGCTCTGGATGTAGATTTCTACATCTTCATCTGTGAATGGCTTCATGGCAAGATGGTCTTCGCTGCTCTCTAAAGTGTGAATTCACTCTTCACTCCTTCACCTGTCCCTGGAAGCAGAGGGACACTCACAGCAAGCTGCTCAGAGCCTTCTTGCCCTGTGAAGCTCAGGTCGCCTAATTCCTCTGTGGATGGAGAAGAGCAGAGAGAAGCAAGGAAGTACACCTATTTTTCAATATTACTTTTTTTCTGGTCTGAGTTACAGTGGTGACATCCAGCTGCTTCAGAAAACAAACTCCAATTATTCTTTTCTAAGTTCAATCATTATTCATCTTACTACTTTTAAAGGGAGGGTCTTGCATGCAAGCACACACAAAAATATCCCAGCTACTGCTCTGTCTCAGGGCAGATCTGGAAGTGCCTTTCAAATTGCCCTGCAGATTCAGTATGCTGGTGCACAGCATTATTATGCTGAGTGCCACAAGCACTTCCCTGACTCACTAGCCCTTCACTAAATCATTTGTTAAACACTCTCAGCTATCCCTTGTTGACTTCAATTCACCCACTTCCCGTCTAAATCTGCAAGGGTATTTTTACACTCAGATCATTCTTCTGAGTTGCACTTTGCAGCCTCTGCTCCCCTCTCCTTATCTCTCTTCTCTCTCTCTGGCTGTATTGACAGTAAATATCCTGCAGCCTGTCCCCTCCTGTAGTTTGCTTTGCTTTCTTTACAGTAAACAGACAGAAAGCTGTCTCGTTTTCTGCCAGCAGCTCAGCTAACAAGCCCATATGGATAATTCAGAGGGAAAAACAATTGATCAGGCCTCATCGATCCAGTGAGAGTTGGTGGCTTTTAGAAAAAAGCGCATCAGTACATGGAAGAGAGTGACAGAGTACAGAGATGAGATGCCACGCTGCTAAGTGTCCCTTATTAAGGGAGGCACACTCCACTTTTGAGTAGAATCATTATTTCCCCCTGAAAACCGAACTTTGACATCCCTTGTCTGATTTATTACCTCTCTAGCAGCTGGCAAAAGGCAGCACTTGGGTAGGGGCTGGGTGCTGCCTCAGGGCAGGCACTGTTGTAACTACTTATCCTTCATGACGTTCCTTATTAAGAATCAAATACTAAGTATGTGAATGGAGTGCCAACACCTGCAGGACATCTGATACCCCAGAATCTACAAATCAAACTTTTCACTGTGCCCCCCAGGAATCTGCCTGCATCTTTTTGCCAGGGGTAAAAGATGAGGGCTCCAACACAAAGGCATCTACCTCTCAAGACAGCTTCCATGGGAACCCGGTACTGAAACATAGGAGCCCCTCATTTTTAGAGAGTCATACTGTAGCTCTGCTGACTTCAAGACTGACCAGCTATCTTTCACCTGAGGGGCTAACAGTGTATATGAGCTCTGCTGGGGAAGCCAGACAAAAGGCAGGAGCTGAAAGAAAGTGAGTGGAACAATAGGTTAGGAAGGACTGGCAAAGGCAGGTCGGATGTGATTAAGCCCAAGCAGAGTGTGCAAGGGAAAAGACTGACCCTTTTAGGGTCAGATTCAGTTAAAAGTGTCCCCCTAATACATTAAGTCCCTTGTGCCCCCTCAGGCAGCTAGCTGCACTCACAAGAGACACCTTCCTTAACACTCCTGGTGCCATATATTAATAACCAGAATCTCAGATGTGTATTAGGAAGCAAGGAGAGATTAAGAATCTTGCTTTCTAGCACCTACAAAGCAATTTTTCTTGTATACAAAACCACACCGGATGTTTATATTTTTCTATTGGGAAGCACTTCTCCAAGAGGTTCTGTATTTCCCCAGCTCCCCCTCTTCATAGTGAGAGAAGGTGACATAAAGTCTTGGACAAAGACCGTTCTTTTGTTTTATGTTCAAGCATGTTTAAGTTCAAGTCCAACTTTATGCTGAAGTCCAAGGATCTGAGCAATAACTCCTACCTGATCCTGCCATCTGAAGAGAATAAGTAACTTTCTCTTATCTTCACTGCTAAGGAGATGCAAGGGGAGATGGCAGAGGAAAAAGCAACAGGAAATCTAGTATCAAAAGTAACATCAAACACAGGCTTTTCTCAACTCTGAGAATTCATTGATTCAGTTGTAAGAATTTGCTGCTTCATAATTTCCTTGACTTCAATGAAACAAAAGAAAGAGGGAAAGA